>NC_134272.1:4652614-5252614 GCF_031893055.1 Leptodactylus fuscus | reverse complement strand
ACACTACTAGTCGCCGGACGCTGCAGGAAGTTTGTCCCTCCGGGTCGCCGTACCTCCCCACCGTTACTATGGTCGACGCACCCCTGAATCTCCGCCGCCACTTTCAGGAACCTTTATTGAGCTCTGGTGTGTGTTTTGTTCCTTCCAGTCTCGGTACCAGCCATGGCTTCCAGTGTGAGCATCTTTCTTTCCTCCTGAACGCGAACGGCCAGATTGAGAGCGCCGAGGTGAGGCCTAGTTGTGTGGCGGGGAGGGTACGGGGCAGATGTAAAGAGAGCTGGGAAGCAGCACTGGGAGGATGGATGGGAGCATCGATGTACTGCCAACCAGAGACAGGGCGCCAGCATCGGGCCAGCAGTCAGTCCTTGGGGCGGGGAGAGGGGTACGGGGCAGATGGAAGGAGAGCTGGGCACAAGTATCGGGCCAGACAGGGGTACGGGGCAGATGGAAGGAGAGCTGGGCACAAGCATCGGGCCAGACAGGGGTACGGGGCAGATGGAAGGAGAGCTGGGCACAAGCATCGGGCCAGACAGGGGTACGGCGCAGATGGAAGAGCTGGGCACAAGCATCGGGCCAATGCTGGCCCGATAACGGAATAGTACCAATACACCTGTCGGGTGAAGGCCTCAGTGGTTTGTTAGAGAACACTAGTGAACAAACAGCATCATGAAGTCCAAGGAACTCAACAGACAGTTGTGGAGAAGTGTAAAGCAGGGTTAGGTTATAAAGACATATCCCATGCTTTGAGTATCCCAAGGAGCCCTGTTCAATCCATCATCCAAAAATGGAGAAAGTAGTCTAGAACTGCAAACCTACCGAGACATGTCTGCTAAACTGATGAAGCAAGGAGAGCGCTGGTCAGAGAAGCCGCCAAGAGACTCATGGCCAATGTGGAGGAGCCGCAGAAATCCTCAAGTACAGGAGAATCTGTCCACAGGACAACTAGAAGTCACTGTGCACCCCACAAATCTGACAATCTATATGGAAGAGTGGCAAGAAGAAAACCATTGTTGTAGGAAAGACATAAGAAGTGCCGTCCAGTTTATGGCCACGAGCCATTTAGAGGACACCGCAAACATGTGGAGGAGGGTGAGAGGAGACCAAAGGGGAACTTTATGGTCTAAATGCAAAGCCCTATGTGTGGAAGTGAAACTACTCATCCCCCTGAACACCATCCACATGGCGGGGGTAGCATCAGATATTTATTGTATCATTTTCCTACCACGTCACAATTATCGGCCACTTTGTGTTGGTCTATCTTGTAAAATCTCAATAAAATACATTTAAGTTTGTGGTTGTAAGGTGACAAAATGTGACAAAGTGCAAGGAGTGTGAAGACTTTTGCAAGGCCCCGTACATGCAATCTGTAGAAGACAAATGAAGCAAAAATTTAAAATAAACCCAATTACAAATATACTTGCTACCACAAAATATTTGCATTTCAACTATAAAAAAAATTGTCTCCGGGTTTACTTAGCCTTTAAGTCATCAAAGCTGAAATTGTTACCTCCATGAAAGTGACGTCCTGTCTGTCTATGTCCAGGATATGCATGTTACCGATGATGGGCAGCGGGGCTGGTCCCGGGGGGAAATGATAGATCTTTCTTTTTGAAAAGACCATTAGAAACTTCACAAGCATCAAGATGACTGTGCCTAAAAGGAAAAGGGTCACTGATTCTGAAGCCATGGTGGAGGTCCTGGTGTGCGGAGCTGTAGCAGAATTATCTACTGTATATATTGTATTTCCACAGCTGAACTCCACCCAGTGCAAACAACTTGATTTTCATGAATTGTATAAATCCAATAGAGCTAATGCAAGACTTGCTTAGTTGGCAAGAAATACAATGACCTGGTAAATGAACACTGTAAGATTAATACTTAGTGGTCCAAAATCATTTTAACCATCTCTGTGCTGAATCCTCGCTGTCATCCTTGCAAGTTTAATACTCATCTTAGATATGACTGTGACTATCCTTGTAATTCTACCCTGACTATCCTTGTAATTGTATCCTGACTATCCTTGTAATTGTATCCTGACTATCCTTGTAATTGTATCCTATCCTTGTAATTGTATCCTGACTATCCTTGTAATTGTATCCTGACTATCCTTGGAACATGGGAAGAATATGCAAATCTGTCTCCCAAGATGTAAACAGGGAGACAGTGCCTCTGTTATGCTGCCCTCTACAGCAAGCACCCTGAACAACATGCCCGACTTCCCAGAAGCCTTTACTGCATGATGCAAGGTTATAACCTTGTCACTCATCTGACCTGTTGTCTCTGTAGCTTTTGTGCAAATGTTTGATCCTTAGTGATTTGGATGGCGGAGACCCGGCACAATGCAGCAGCACCATAACCTTGCCATGTCTGAAGCTTTATCCACCCACAGTGTCCCACATGGTCGCGGGCATTCCCGGTGTGTAGGATGTTAGCTTGTGTATCTCCTTTTTGGATTCTTTGTGATATCATGCCTGTAGCCATGTTACGTTCCACTATCCCCCACCTGGAAGCTATAATGGGATACGGCTCCTCTATTGTGCCCGATCCAATAGCCATGTGCCAGAACTATTTTACAGCTTTGCCTTAATCATGTTCTGCTAATTACATTCACCCAGCCTGTTCTTTGTCCATACACTTTACTTAAATTACCTTGTTCCTGTCATTAAAGCAGAAGCCAGTATACACAACACCTGCGTGTTTCTCTAAGCTAGCTTATACACCAACGTTATAGAATTTGGACTTCAATATGGTGATTATGTAACACCCCACTCCTACGTCCTGCTGCTATCCCAATGTTATCTTATGTGCTTTCTATCCTGGTCCTCCACCAATGTGCATTCACTATAATGTTATGTAACTGTATCACATGTGTGTCCGGTGGTAACAAACTGGCAGCGTTATCTTATATAGACTGGAACCTTCCATTCCATTAAAAAACAGATACTAAAGCCTAAATCTTTTTGGCAAACCATGTATTCAAGTAAAGCTGCTGTTCAACTTCTTCTCAAGGTCTAGACAAGTTATTCCTCAACCACTTAATTATTCCTCTTAGGGGTCTAAATGTATCCAGGTAGGAGCACCGTGACACACAAGAAGACTTGTATCTGGCTGCAACGTACCACCTGCCACTCCTGCACTAGGGCCGAGTGCCATAGAAGGCCCTGGGGGAGGCATCACTGTTGCAATTGGCCAAACAGCCCACGTCCAAACCGCAACATATCTTGTAGCGGAAGGAACTAAAGTGTTCAGTAGGAGTTTCCAAAAGGACAGAAAAATCTACCAGACCCCCTTACAAATGTCAAGAATCAAATTATGCAACACTAAATATTAGTGTGTTCAAAGACAAGGCTTCTGTGCATTGATGTAGCTATAGGGGTTGCAGCAGTCACCGTTTCAGTTGCAATCAGGCCCAGAAGCCAAGGGAACCCACAGGACATCCAATACGTACTCGGGCTTCTCTGATCTCCTTTTATGGCAGAATCATAAATGTAATATCCAGAAAGGAATACATTAAAAGTCTCATAGCAAAAATATCAGTTGGTCAGTGTTACAGTTCTGTGTATATATAAATAATATTTTTTGAACAACAGAACCTCTGGGCTGCAAGACACTGCAGCGAGGTCCACAGGCCCATATGGGTGGCTGTATGTCTGAACTAAATGTGAACAGGGTGCAACACACACTGGCCGAGGTGCGGCGCAGTACTCAATGTGAAAAACTGCAGTGACAGTGGTGTGGTGTGATACTCAGTGTGAACACGGTGCAACTAAATCCTGCCAGTGAAGCTCACTGGCCAGGTACACCAATACTGCTGAAACAAACAAGGCTGCCAAGGGTTAAACACTCACCCCAGGTCAGCAAACACACTTACCCCTGCACAGCTAGGAGTGCTCCTGCACACAGCTAGGAATTACCAAGGGGGTTTGCATGCTCCTGCACACAGCTAAGAGTCATCAAACACACATGCCCCTGCAACAGCTAGAAGCCACCACGGAGGTCTGAACATGCTCCTGCACACAGCTAGGAGTTACCAATGAAGTTTGACAGTGTAAATAAGGCTATCTCAGAGACCAAACCTGCTGCAACTCCTCAGTCTGGAACAGTCTCTACTGCTCCTAGCCCTGGTGCAGAGCTGACAGTTCAGGGTTTACAGTTCCTAACTAACAGCACCCAGATAGAAGCAGAGGAACCCCGCACAGAGGCCTAGTCTGACAACCTGCCTGCAATGCTGGAGCCTATCCCTGACTACTGTCATTAAACAAGCTTCCATGGACTTTCAGGAAAATTCAATCATTAGTCAAAGTGAGAGCCCCGGGTGGGCGTCGGCTCACACTATTTAAAGGGAAGTCCCCGCCCAATAGCGGCGGTGGTCATGACCTCACCGCTCATGCTCAGTAGGGAAGAAATGACACTTAGCTTGTGAGCGGCTCCAAAAGTCTGAGCATGCTCAGTAGGGTGAAAGCTGGACTTAGACTGACCCACAGGTGGCTGCACCAGGGCCCAGCTCTTGATACAGAACACCTGGAAATATCTTTAAAATAAAAAAAGACTCAAACCCAATGTTTGACTGGGAGCATTGGGGTGAAGACTGGCAGAATCGGGACCTTAAAGTGTAACTAAATTGTAATGAAATCGTGGCCTTAATATTGTGCGGCAGCTCCCAGACCACCGTGGAGCCGTACAAGACCTGCAGCCTGAGAAAAGTCAGGGGTGAGAGGGCTGAAAGAAAACCCAAAACATCAGGGGCTCACCGGGCCCCCAAAGAACCCCCGCTATCATTGCTACCCCAGTAGTTACACCACTGCTCCTCCTCCAAAGGACAAAGGTCGCACCAGATACTGATGGGATTTACATTTCTCTCTTCTTCATTCACAAAATTGTTTCATTGACATAATAATCTGTTAACCCTTCTATTTCTGAAAGCGTTCTTACTATGCAGCATTACCTGAACCTGCCTAAAACTTTTGCCTAGCGCTGTGTTATGTAAGATGTTATGTACAAGTGTTATATAACATGGATTTATAATATGAGTGTTGCAGGGTGACTGTGTACAGGGCTGTCCGCTATCTGCTGTTCTCTCTGCTATGTGATGCTTGTGGGTTTATGAGTTTACTTCTCGCTATCGCTTTTCATCTCCTATTATTTGGGTCGGGGAATTATCACCAAGGAGCGGGGGCTGATGGGATTGTTTACTTTGCAACATGTGAGGGCAAGTCAGCAACAATTTGTATTTGCGAAGATCACTTGACTTTGCTTAATGGGTTTTTAGGGTTCCTCGATGAGCAAGTTTTTACTCCCCTAAGTCTGGGATCGAGTAAGTTAGTGATAAAACAATTGAGTAGTTGGGATATCGGGATGTTGCATTTCGTCAGGTTTCACTATCTGGATCACCAATCACATCTATTGTGTGCAATGAGGATTTTAAGGAGGAATCCACCAACCCCATTCATCAATATGGGCCACAGATTTTGCTGCAGTTGGACGGTTTCTCTAGCCCCCACCCTTCCTGAGCAATCATTACTGTTATGTTCAGTGCCCAATATACTCATGTGGCGTTCTACTGTCAGGTGGGCAGTCTTGGGCTGGAACAAACAACTTAGAAAAGGTGGGGGCTATCGAAAATATTCTAACTGTGGAGTTGATGGAAGTGGTGAAAAGTCCTCTGTAAAGGTTGTTCTCCTGTTTGAGAGCAAGAGTAGTACTCGGGGATCGGAAGCTCCGCCTCCTGTGCACCAACTGCATCATCTAGACCTACAAAAGTGACCTACATAACACGTCGAATGTTGTTTATCAGTGTGATGTGGAGGGGGCAGCTGAATATTCTTGGGGGAGGTGATCGACTGCCTTTATTAGATGTGTTCTGAGTGCCTGATAAAGGAATGTTTGATACATTTACTGCGTTACATTTGTTGTAGATTCTGAGCCATTTATTCCCGGCCTTTGTTATCTGTGGCTTGTGTGTGTTATATTGGGTGTGTTGATTATAATTACAGAGTATTAGTATTGACGGCCGATCCATGAACCCTGATTTTTGTATTTTTCTTCCCGCCCTCCAAAAAGCCATAACTTTTATTTTATTCCGTTCACGGAGCCAAATGAGGGCTTCACTTGCAGGACAAAGTGTTCATTGAATGGTACCAATTAATATTCCATATGATTTAGGATCAGTGCACACAAAATCAGCCTTCAAAAAAAGCCTCCCAATAGAACTGTAGCTTCTTCTACTTCTTCTCTTTGCTGAATCCACTCCCGGCTCAAAAAACAGCATCAAAATCTGCAACAAAAAAATCTGAGTCTCTGTGCAATGGGTAGCCATGGATGGGATCTGCAGATGGGAGAGGGCGGCAGAGGGGCAGAGAGAAGGAGGTGTCGGGAGATAAGGAGGGCATGGGCTAATATTAGTGGTGACTCACAATGGAGCAGATCTGAGAAATGTTCGTGACTTGGAGGATGAAGGAGGTGTTGGGGCTTCATAGATAGAGAGGAATGAAAGGTTTGAGAAATCATCACCCGTAGAATAGTGATCAGTAAGACAAAGCAGAAAACCACATTACTATACAGAATAGTCTGCCGTATTATCACCGCCACTATGGGGACAGCAGGAACGTACACTCAACACACCCGAAATAATGGCACCAACTGCACATGTTCTGCTCCAGCCGATCTCATACAATGGCGGTTTGGCTTTGAGAGAACAATAGCTTTATCCCAGATAAGACAAGGCTTTATGGGCCATGTAGATAAGTAAATAACTATCAGTAACCGTGCCAAAACTCCAGCGTTATACATACAATCCTGTATAGGGAACGTACTGCACGAGTATGGCTAGTGAAATGACAGGATCACGTTCAGAAACCGGTCTGACCCCATTATAGCCAATGGGATCTAAGGGTGGAGACGGTATCGGACATTGCTGATCAGATGAATGACGTCATTGGGATTATCACGCCTGGTGACAGTGCCGATCAGATGATGGATGTCCTGTCTATGGCCGGCTTTGGTCTATAAATATAGGTATAAAATAGGTAGTGGGGCCGCCCGTTGGAGTTTGTATGTATAGCACTGGTGGGGGGTGTTGTTACGTGCCACAGACGGGTCTGGCTGCTGTGCATGGATGGGAGTAGCGCCCTTGGTTGCGGCATGGCGGGGAAACGCATGCAGGAGGAAGGAGGATGGGTGCGCGGGGGAGGCTGGGGCCGCGTAGGAGGTGATTCGCGCAGGGAGTGAGGGCGGCGCGGACGAAGTCGCGGGTAATGCTAGTTATACTGTATATATTATCACATATTGCGACAAATCCTCTTTTGCTTTTAGGGTTGCGCTCCATCTCCTCCGATCCCAGCAGAACCTATCAGGTGACCATCAGATTTAATCTCCAGTTCATTCGACCTTATTTTTGTTTCCTTTTGCATTCTGTTCCTGCCAATACAAACTCCAATCCAGAAAACAAATCCACTGGTCTCAGATCCCCGGCGGCTTCTCTTACATCCTATGCCATCCTGCACATTGCACAATGCTGTGAACTTGTGTAGAAAGCTCCAGGTGACGGCTGAGGGGGAAGGAAAAAGTCATCGATTATTAGAAAAATAATTCACTCATATTACAGTCAGATATGGTCCTTACAAAAGACACACAAGATAATCGGCTTCTCTCTAGACTTTTGCTTGACGCAGTTGACTTTTGTAAGTGACGTGATTTTTATTTTCATCGCTGTCTGGTAACAGGACGGAAGTTACAGAAAGACAAATCTGTAAATGTAAAAAGTAACAATGTAATAAGTAGTAACAAAGAAAGGCGTAATACTTCTGGGACTAAAATGTTAACAGATTACTATTACTATAGCAAACAAAGTAACTCTGTTACCATATTCCATATTACATAGTAGATAGAGGATGGATGAAGACCCCGGTCCATCAAGTCCAACCTATAACCCTACAGTGTGATCCAAAGGAAAGCAAAAAAACTCCCCATGAGGCTGATACAAAAAAAATTCCTTCTCAATTCCAAATCCATATAAAACCCTGGATCAACTTGTCTGACTATAGTCTGATCTATAAGACTCAGCACACCTCAATAGTGGCTATGTGTACATAACAGTAGTATGGAATACCTTTTGGGTGCACATCTGTGTATGGCAGGGGCCCCCTCTTACTGCTGGGCGGGGGCTGAAGGGTTCTTGTTTTCTTTTCCTCCCCCGGCCTTTTACCATGGTGCTGTCCTGATGTAACATCCACATGAATTTTCACTGGTATTGTCATCTGTTAACCCAATAGCAAATAAGGGCACCTTTGCCCAACCCTCTTTGCTCTTAAAATACAGGATCCGTACCTCCTCTCTTCCACTTGGTGGTTCCTGGAGTCAGTGTTATCCTCCGTCTCTAGTTATGGAACCATCTCCTGCTTAGTTTTAGTATTTGTTAATCTGTTCTATTTTGCAGTTGAGCTCTATGGGACAGTCCGTGCAGTACCGTGATGTCCGTGATTTTGCGGACCAGTCATTGCGGACCTTGGTCATGGCACGGCACACCACGGATAAAATATCTGGTGATGTAACAGACCGCACTGAATACAATGTGTTTGCAATTGCGGACCATTTGCAGATTAAACTTACTATTGTGTAAGACCAGGCTTATTCCCAATACTTGTGGTTTGGCGCTAAATGAACACACCCAAGAGGAGACAAACACTGCTAAGAGTTATTGCAGTTCATTTATTTTTGGCAGTAATTCAGGTAAACAGCACCAGAGAAGACATCAAGACATCATCTGCATCTTCATCATCTTCTTCTTCTTGTTACTACTGGGGCCTTACAAATTAGGTGAATTTCAATATCAATCTCGGAAATCCCAGACAAAATGTTTCTCAAGTCCAACTTTTTCATTTGGTGACATCTGTTAAAAATGAAAGGACCCCTGACAGACCCCATTATAGTCAGAGGGGTCCCCCAGGGTTCATTGCTGTCCGTCATTAGATCCTTCTGTCTGTCAGAAGAGCAGCAGATATGGAGAAGGATCTTCAGGGTCTTTAGAACAAGACTAATATGTATCTTGGGTAGAACGTCCGTTATGTCTATATGGAAAGTCTGTAGCAGCTTAAAGGAATTCTCCTGTACCCTTACGCATCAGAGAGTCCAGACTGACGGGGGTTCCTCGGTGGAGAAGGTGATTCCCATCTCCTATTCTAGGCATTTAGGTGTCACTATTTTACTATTGGACAATATCAGATACCTTTACAAACCCCATAATTTACCTATCTAGGTAGTAAACGCTTGGTTATGTTTTTTACGTCACAATTTAATAGTGAAATTCACCTAGAACATCTCCTGCACAACCCCGGTTCTCCTTATAGAAATCTACCACTGGTTTTCTAAATCTTGTCTGGGTGTTAGGTGGTGTTATCATCTATTGTAATCCTGTCTGTGATCTCAATGAGGTGACTGCTGCAAAGAAGATGGCTGCAGACTTGTCATGTGTCAGTGCAGGGGTTAGCCCTATAGCCTTACCCCACTGGAGCCCTAGGTATATGAAAAATATAGAAAAAAATGGTTTACCACAAAAATATACAGAGTATCACAATCCTAATGATCTACAGAATAAGGAGAAAGCATAAGTTATACTAAGTAGTGCATGGTGTAGAAGAAACTAGGGGGGAATTACTGTTTATCCCCTCCCCCCTAATATTATAAAAGGTTAGTTAATAAATTAGATGCACCTCAAAATGGCGCCAAGAACAACTTTAAAAAAAAATGAAAAAAATTATAAAAATAAACGCTGGAATTGCTGATTTTTTTTTTTCCATTTCCACCCAGAAAAAAAATAATAAAAGCAAAAGTAACAAAGTATGGCTCATAGAGTTATAATAAAGAGGTGACTCAGACTGATACAACGAAACGTAAAAAAAATAACACACTGTTACAATGTAACGTAAAATAAAGTGACTTCTTGGGCTGAGGATGCTTATGAGGCTTAGTAATGCACCGTCTGTGTTGCAGAATGTGGCGATTGTTCCTTTTTCAAGCACCAAATGTAATATTTTGAGAGTTTACTGTCTGGGAGTTGCACAAACTTTGTAACTTTTGGGTCTCATGGTGAAGACGACTTCTGGGGTGAGGTCCAAGTCCTCGGGGCGGACTCCCGGAGGGGGTGTGAAGGAGAATTTCTGCAGGATTCCCGTGATGAAGAGAAATACTTCCATTCTGGCCAGGCTCTCTCCAGCGCACGCTCGGCGCCCTGTGTATATACATACAGATAGTATATAGGGGTTGTCAGTGCCAAGTTGCTGCTATATAAACACAATGAAACTGAAGAGAGATATTTTATAATTGTCATGGACTTTACAGTAAATGTCTAATATACTGTATTGTTTCTATATTGTTCTGAGCTTCTTTTTCCCTATGCCGAGCTCCAAATGTTCTTCAGACCTGTCGCCACCACTAGGAGGCGCTTTTTATGTCAATCACTAAGGGCCTTTGTATGTCAGTTTAATGAGACTCTTGTGGGCTTCCTGCTCATTGTGTCCTCAGGACTCCGACTAGGGACCTGCTCCTAACACCAGGGATCAGTAGTTTAATCCTTCAAACACCACCACGGTCAATGCATGTAACTAAGGCACAAGATTCCCTCCTCAAGACGCTCAAGATGTGATCCCTGGGTGCTGAAGCCTGTACACCGCAGCTGCCTCCAGGTCTACCTTCTATATTTCTATTAGAAGTGCCAAGGGTGTAGCGTAATACAGTGCCTATCAGATCTCGAGGGGGAAGTATAATACAATGCACCATCTAGGTAGTACAAGGTATTACATAAGTGATAAGAAAATCGCAAGTCCCATTGAGGAACTGAAAATAAATAAAGATATATCATAAAACATCAATCCCCATGCCAAAATGTTTAGCAATAATGAAAAAAATTAAAACACAACACACAAATGTAATGACCGGAGCAATACAAATGGAATGATATCGTGCCTGCACTTTGCTCAGCATAAAAAAAAACTAAAAAAAACTAAATAAATAAATAAAAATACCAAGGTAGTTCTCAATAGTATCTGCAGGAAGCAGAGAGACCTGATTTTTGCACAGCAACCCATGCTAGAAAAAATCAGTC
The DNA here is from genome assembly GCF_031893055.1 of Leptodactylus fuscus. Lineage (NCBI taxonomy): Eukaryota > Metazoa > Chordata > Amphibia > Anura > Leptodactylidae > Leptodactylus > Leptodactylus fuscus. Next base: position 5,241,516 of record NC_134272.1, on the reverse strand, counting down.
GTCTTGTTATCAAGTAACTTATTGAAGAAGGTGAAAGCAAGATAAGGAAAGCGAGAGGGCAGCTATCACTATTCTGCAATATAATACATATACTGTATATACTACATATATGATCACATGATGTCTTTGCAATGCTTTGGAGTTCTGTATCAGAAAAATTCCAATAGTTAAACATCAAAAGTTAGATAATATAAGGAGATAATGGAATATTTCATTGGATTGTAGTAGATAAGAAATACTTTAGACTTGTTGTAGCCCTTGAGTCAACACTAGACAAGTCTAGCAATACAGTCATAGGAACCTTGTGTGAATCCAAGGCTCACGGTGAAAACAATGGATGGTGTGGTCTATGTCTTAGGAGAGTGTACTCATAGGGGCCACTATATCAGTATCATCATGGAAAACAACAAATATCTTGTAGGAGTCATTGTCAGGGGGGTTTTATTCTACCTAAACATAACATTCTCACCAGTTCCAATGGGGACCATAGTAAGTTATTGCAATGGGTCTACTCACCTTTGGAGAATGCATAGAAGGCGTCTTTCTTCAAAAAGTTTCCGTCAGCATCCAAGAAGTGATTGGGGTTAAACTGGTTGGGAGTCTCCCATTGGGTTTCATCGCGAAGAACAGATGGGAAGAGCGGAATCACTGTGGTCCCCTAATAAATAATGACAGATATAATATATGATATATATGAAGTAAACTCTGCTGCGAGCAAACCCTGTTCAATGGACACTGTGTCTTGTGTATGTCAATCATTTTCAACGTAAAGGGCATGTGAGTACCAACACATGATAGACTCACAGCCGGCAGTGGCTTCATCATCCACTTAAGTGCGATATCCCCATCACTATGCCATCTCAAAGCCAACGGTGCCAAAGCTACCATCTTGGGTTCCCCCAATGGCGCCATCCCCACACTGCTAGCCTGGGGATGTCCGACATGGAAACACAGTTGGAGGGAAAGAGACAAAGCGAACGGTGTGATATTCTAGTGTCCAGCCGGGAAACTAGCCTAGCGGGGCAGCAATTGCCTTTACAATTGGTATTAGTATCTTTATAGGGTTGTCCATGATATACAAAGAAGTTGGGGGAAGGTGAATAAAACTAAAAAAGTAAAACATACTCACCTACCCTTGGTGCTCCGGGGTCTCTCACCCACAGTTTGATCCTGTTGCTCTCGATAGCTCGTGTCCGCTGAGGCAAATCAGCAAACTAAGGAAAGGAACCAGGATTCCCTTCAAATAGGGACAGCATCGGGGGACACCAGTGTGGCGGGGACAGGTGAGTATGTTTTGGAGTTTTTCAACTTATCTGGCCTCATTGTAGAAAATTGGACAATCCTTTTAAGCACGTGGCAGGGCGCCCCCCACAAAGCAGGCTAGTCCATTTCTAGGCTGTAAGTCGTATCCACCAGAGAACCATCATTGCAAAAAACATTCAGGGAATCACTCAGCTGTTTTTGATAAACCGCCACTCCATAAAAAATATGTTGCCAAGCCCTGAGCTATTAGTATACAGATCACAGTATATAATAGCACAGCCATTGATGTCGCCTCGAGGCCAAGTACTGGATGGCATTTGGTTACGGAAATATTGTAACAATTTGGAAAACGTTTTTCTGCTGTTTCTCGATATTCACCGGCAAATACACAATTACCTTTGGTATAAAATAATCTCTGAACTGGATATCGGTGGGCGTGACATGTGGCAAATACTGTAAGATACTGGCATAACGCTGGATCTCATGGACCATGGCCAAGCAGTAAGGAAGGACTTTCTGGTCATCCATTCTGGGGGGACACTCGAGGCCGATCACATTCTCTATTTCATCTTGGGCTTTTTCTGAAAAATACAAATTAAAAGGCGATTTACCCCAAAATAGCCATGCAATGCAGAAAATATCCTGCGGGAAATTTTGGGATGTGAGACCTGTCCTGTTAATGTGGCACATAAGACTTTTTGATCACTTTTATTCCATTTGCACATAGCGATCAGGAAGTAATAAACCGTCCCTGTCTAACCTATGTAGTAACAGCCAATATCCCGTTCCTAAAGCTGCAGTTGCAGGCTAAGCCTTGCAAGGACGTATACGAGGATCAGAGATGGGTCACCTATAGTCTATGGGCTGGCCGCCACTGGTTATCTTACTCTGTATATGAGGATACTTCATCATGAGCAGAACAGCCCATTGTAATGTTGTGGCCGTGGTCTCTGTCCCACCAAGCATAAGATCAAAAGCAGAAGCCAACAAATTTTTTTCTGTAAAGATTTTCTCTTTTTCATCTGTTACTTTTTCCTAGAAGACAAAGACATATAATAGTGACCTAGACTGATAAACAGGGCGGGGGGGGGGGGGGGGGGATAAAGTGCCAAACTGAGCAATAATAGCAAGAACGAGTAGAGTGATGGCCACATCTATGGGAGCGTGCTGTGAGAGGGCTGTTCAGAACGGCTGTTCCGAACAGTGTTCGCTCAGCTCTAATAGTAACAGATTCGATAAGTTTGGATAAAGACACAAGTCTATCAAGTCCAACCTAAAATCCGACCCTGCAGATCCAGACGAAGGCAAATAAAACCATAATCCGGATGACAATTGCTCCATATTATGGGAAAAAAATCCTCTGCCGCTCTAAATATGGTAAAAGGATTCATTCCAACAGACTATCCAAGAATTCTAGCTCTCAGAACCTCTAATAGTTTTGCTTTCAGGAAGGGTTCCCCGTCCCTTCTAAGTTATCAGCCATCGCAACATCTGGTACCAATGACTTTCCATAGACTCACCGTCCTTACTATAAAGAAGCGGATTACAAGGTTTATTGTATCTTCAGTTACACAATTTGTAAAGACAGTTTCTCATCAAGAAGATCCCCAAAGTATTAAACACCCCAAACACCCCTGTTGTCCATGGCCAGCACCCTGAGCTTCTGCTCCACCAATATACTCATTGTGTATGGAGTATACAGGTGCATTGCCTGATAATAAATGACAAAATCTGGTAATCCAACCCCCGGGGTATTTAGGTTACCTTAATACTGATCTAGCTAAGCGGTTTAGCTTCTCTTTCCACATAAACTGAGTATGTTGCTCGGCTGTCAAAGATTGAAATAAAGAGCTGGATATTGTCAGACACAAATATTATATCCTGCAATAAGACACAACATCCAACCCAGGAAAAATCACTGCGACCCCTTGTCTCAGAAAACAAGTAGTTGTGGCCACAATGGAGTAATAAACTCTACCGCCATCTACTGTTGTAAACCAATGGCTACAATTGTTTCCTATGACGGAGCTTATATTGTATCACTGCCAGGTAATAACGCTCCTTACCCTGTCATCTCTCTGCATGAAGGCCTCCGCGTATGTCCTGAAGGAATCTTCACATTTAACTTCTTTCGCTTCCTTGAACTGAACCTTCAGAATTTCATTGAGTTCATCGATCCGGCTCATGACAAGTGCGGGTTCTTTCATGAAATATTTGAGTATTGGGAAGACACTGTAGTACTGAAGGAGGAAAACAGAGAAGAAATCAGATAGAGGATGAGCAGAAATCGAATCCATATCACAACACTTCTGATACTTTGTATCCTAGTGAGATGAGCGAATCAGTTTGTAGCAAGCCAGGATTGTTAGGAATGTTCCAAGAAACTTTTGGGTTCACTATCCACAAGTTATTATTATATTCGAGGGTCTCTGTAGTATAATGTATAATAATTGGAGATCATTGTCACATCCCTCACCAGTCAGTGCTAACATTCAGTGACTTGAAGATTCAACTAAACATACAAAAGCCACATGGAATGAATAAAGCCCATGACAGCTACAGGAGATATATATATATATATATACAGTATATATATATATATATATATATATATATATATATATATATATTTGCAGTTGAGCATCCATATCTTTTACCTGCAGTCATGTAGATGCCAACCCCAGGGTGCATGATGGGTTTCTCAATCACTATTTTCATTGATACTTTACCTTTGCCCCATGTGTAGCAGTATAGATAATAATGTCATCCATGATGGTTATCAGCCTCTGGAACGTTGGGTTATCATAGTCAAACCGTCTTCCAAATAACATCCCATAAGTTATGTTAGGAGGAGCAAGATAGAAGACTTTATTACCAAAAGGTTTACCTACAAGTTACAAAGTAAAATAATGTTATATTGTCTGGACCATTCACTACAAGCAAATGGAGCAGAGCTATGGGCATGTGTGGTCGGCATCTACCCACGCTGGTGCTTTTGCTAATAACTCCTGCAGAGCATTGCACCTACTAGTTGCGTATGAGATATGTCTCAAAGCCTTGACAGAACACAAGTAACCAATGTGTACAGTTGTATCTGGTTGTATCAGACCCCACTCACCATTATAAGACTGAATTTTTGCACTCAGGAATTGCAGCTCCTCGATAATTCTGCCTTCAATGGGTTTCTTCCCCATCCCAAGATCTCTTAATATGGAAAGCATAAATCTTCTGCTCACCTTCCACATCTCTCCATTAGAGAAGAAAACTCCTGAAAGAGAAGGTAAAAGTACAGAAGATTTTACTCTGGAGCCTGTATTTTACAAAAGAGGCAACGTGAGTAATAGATAAGGACCAGTAAGGTGGTAATATACAGTGTGGGGTCAGTAAAGGGGGTAATATACAGTGTGGGGTCAGTAAAGGGGGTAATATACAGTGTGGGGTCAGTAAAGGGGTTACTATACTGTGTGGGGTCAATATAGGGGTTACTATACTGTGTGAGGTCAATATAGGGGTTACTATACTGTGTGAGGTCAATATAGGGGGTAATATACAGTGTGGGGTCAATATAGGGGTTACTATACTGTGTGGGGTCAATATAGGGGGTAATATACAGTGTGGGGTCAATATAGGGGTTACTATACTGTGTGAGGTCAATATAGGGGGTAATATACAGTGTGGGGTCAATATAGGGGTTACTATACTGTGTGCTAAACCAGGATCAAGGGTAACTATTATTTTGATACAAAAACAAAAGGATGTCCCCTACAAAACTAAAATGTAGCTTTTATTAAATAAAATTAAAATATTATGAAAAACTCTTGTACTCCTTATGGAAGTGAGCACCTATATATATATATACAGTCCACTATAGGACTAGAACTGTCATTGAATGATGTCTCATGCTCCTAAATAAGGATCTACCTAAACATTGTGTCAGTGTCTCTAGTTTTATTTAATTTAAGACAAGGTACAGATTTGCGTGCACAAACGGAGCTATTACATCCAGCTGACAGCCAGAGCTAAAGTGGATAACGGTGAGCTGCTATTTGTTGCAAAGCAGCAACACCAAGTGAGTTGGAATAAGCTGACACTCATAGAGAACAATGCTGCCTAGTTCGTGATAGCTGTATGCAGCACTGGTCCATTCAATACCTATTCCAACTACAGTCAGGGTAATATACAGGAGTGGCTGTACTAGTATAAAACAGCCGTCTACTCCTTAGAAAAACATTACTAGTCTCGATGGGTTTCGTATATTGCTCATCAGGAGACTATCTCAACCCTGCCTATCGGCGAACTGCGGTTTTGACCGTACACCATCATCTAGGTGTTAGAGCCCGATAGGCATTTTGAGGCTTGAGAAAGCGCACATAGTTGCGCGAAACGGCTGTTGCCTACATGCCTATATATGCTCTATTCCCTCCCTGCACTACCTGTTTTTAAGGAATATGTTACCTCAATAAAAGAAGTATTTTATGAAGATAAGCGTGAACGTGGGTGAGTGCCCTTCCTCATTCTTCTGCATTTGCTCCAATATAGGGGTTACTATACAGTGTGGGATCAATATAGGGGTTACTATACTGTGTGAGGTCAATATAGGGGTAATATACAGTGTGGGGTCAATATAGGGGTTACTATACTGTGTGGGATCAATATAGGGGTTACTATACTGTGTGGGGTCAATATAGGGGTTACTATACTGTGTGGGGTCAATATAGGGGTTACTATACTGTGTGTGGTCAATATAGGGGTTACTATACAGTGTGGGCTCAATATAGGGGTTACTATACTGTGTGGTGTCAATATAGGGGTTACTATACTGTGTGAGGTCAATATAGGGGGTAATATACAGTGTGGGGTCAATATAGGGGTTACTATACTGTGTGGTGTCAATATAGGGGTTACTATACTGTGTGGTGTCATTATAGGGGTTACTATACTGTGTGGGGTCAATATAGGGGTTACTATACTGTGTGGTGTCAATATAGGGGTTACTATACTGTGTGAGGTCAATATAGGGGTTACTATACTGTGTGGGGTCAATATAGGGGTTACTATACTGTGTGAGGTCAATATAGGGGTTACTATACTGTGTGGGATCAATATAGGGGTTACTATACAGTGTGGGGTCAATATAGGGGTTACTATACTGTGTGGTGTCAATATAGGGGTTACTATACTGTGTGGGGTCAATATAGGGGTTACTATACTGTGTGAGGTCAATATAGGGGTTACTATACTGTGTGGGATCAATATAGGGGTTACTATACTGTGTGAGGTCAATATAGGGGTTACTATACTGTGTGGGGTCAATATAGGGGTTACTATACTGTGTGGGGTCAATATAGGGGGTAATATACAGTGTGGGGTCAATATAGGGGTTACTATACTGTGTGGTGTCAATATAGGGGTTACTATACTGTGTGGGGTCAATATAGGGGGTAATATACAGTGTGGGATCAATATAGGGGTTACTATACTGTGTGGGGTCAATATAGGGGTTACTATACTGTGTGGGGTCAATATAGGGGTTACTATACTGTGTGGGGTCAATATAGGGGTTACTATACTGTGTGGGGTCAATATAGGGGTTACTATACTGTGTGAGGTCAATATAGGGGTTACTATACTGTGTGGGGTCAATATAGGGGTTACTATACTGTGTGGGGTCAATATAGGGGTTACTATACTGTGTGGGGTCAATATAGGGGTTACTATACTGTGTGAGGTCAATATAGGGGGTAATATACAGTGTGGGGTCAATATAGGGGTTACTATACTGTGTGGGGTCAATATAGGGGTTCCTATACTGTGTGGGGTCAATATAGGGGTTACTATACTGTGTGGGGTCATTATAGGGGTTACTATACTGTGTGGGATCAATATAGGGGTTACTATACAGTGTGGGATCAATATAGGGGTTCCTATACTGTGTGGGGTCAATATAGGGGTTACTATACTGTGTGGGGTCATTATAGGGGTTACTATACTGTGTGGGGTCAGTAAACATGGCGTGGTTCTACTCCACCGCCCTATTCACTATTGGTGGACTTTCACCCATTGACTCTTCCCATTCCACCCCCTAAATTGAGAGGGTCCAGGTTGGAGGGACACGATGGGGTTAATTACCATGGTTCATCTGAAAGTCATCGGCCATCCGGACTGCACCGCGACTTCCAAAATCATAGCTGGCCGAGACCAGGGCGTCCTTATTGGCTTCATACCCAACCAGAACCACTGCTTTTGTAGGGCCAAAATGGAAGGTGAAGACCGGACCGTATTTCTTTGCAAGCTGGAAAACAAGATTCAGAACATTTTATTACGTCCTCGGCTTTTATATTAGTCGATGAAAAGTATTGGAGCGCGTTGCGAGCTGCAGACCTTCCCCAATATCTTACCTTACATACCTTAGACAACCTACCATGTCTGATAAGTGCGTGGGGGAGACGGCTTGGGGTGAAATTCACTTAGTGTATGAGGGTGTAAATCCAATAGAGACCGTCAGCATTGCCCTCTATCGTCTAACATGTCATTTCTATGTTGCCAAATATTACCATTGAACTTGTTCCCTTACAACGTCCCCCAAATTATGTTATCACTGCATATAATATAAGGAACAGATATAACACCAGAAACTCTAAGAGACCTGGGTTATAGTCACAAGCCCAGTCTGCAGCAGCCCCAGGGGGATTTGGGTGCAGAAGGACCCCATGTGACAGTAGCTAGATAACAGTCAGGGTATGAGCAGCCCTCATCCATTGGCACAAGACCACACAGAAGACTAATGCAGGAATTTTGCATTGCATTTGCAGTGAGAGATGATGCTAGATACGGTATATGGAGGATTAACCCTTAATCCTCAGGAGGATAATGCACCTAAGACAAGATGCCAGCCTCCCCCTGCAGGGCCTCTTTGGGACAATCATTCAAAATTGCAGTGAAGAATGGAGAAGAGATTCCAGTATACATATCGTATCCATACATTTATACTGCAGAAGAACCATATTCCTCCTAGTCAGGCATCCTCCAAGGAAACACTGATGATCTTTCCTATAGGTGAGTTCTCAGTGTCAAAGTCCCGGGGTACCCCTATTCCCTGTGCAGCACCTCATATGTATAAATTATATAGTGTTATATGGCAAGCTATGCTACCTAGTCATTATGTGCACAGATTTATTTTAGTCATTGGGTTTCCACAGCATCCAAGGGGTTAACTACCTTGCACTTGCCGGCTATGATGTGCACTCAGCTCCTGAGTCAATGCCTTACTACGAGCAACAACTCTAACTTGTAACATCATTTAATAGCTGCCCCTCCGCTGATTCCAGCACAGTTGGATTTTTTTCTCTAGCCCCCACCATTACTGAGCAATCAGTGCTGTTAGTTTCAGCAATATGCTAATTAGACGCTCTACTGTCAGGTGGGCGGTCCTGGGCTGTCTACTACATTGCTCAGGAATGGCGGGGGCTACAGAATAAAAACCACCTATGTCAGAACCAGAAGAGCAGCGACTATTGCACCAAGTAATGATGTGAAGTTGCTTCAGGTTGTTTTTACACATCTAACATCTGCCATAAATGTACAGCATGATGTTGATAAGGGGTTAATACCAAAATGTGTACACAAAAGAAGTCCATGCCATTGTGGGATCCTACAACCATTGAAGCCGTGTATTAAAACTGCAAAAATTTTCAACAAAGAAAACAACATTTACATATAAAGCAGATTTGCAAGATGTTTATTCCATTAAATCTCATCTGTATGGAACTAAAAGCAAGAATATTACATAATATCCATCAGCTAGAATCCCGCACAACAAACATTTCCAACATCAGAGACTGAAGACAGCTTGTGACATTGGTCTAAGGATTACTTACCTCCATGAAAGATACGTCCTGTCTGTCTACGTCCAGCAGGTGCAGGTTCCCGATAATGGGCAGCGGGGTCGGTCCTGGCGGGAATTTAGCATTTGTTCTCTTTGATAAGTCCATTAGGATCTTCACAACCATCATGACAAGGGAGCATAGAAGGAAGAGGGTCACTGATTCTACAGCCATGGCGGGTCCCCTGGATTATCAGTCCCTCTTAGGTCTTCAGCAGAGTTACCCTTTAGATATCGTATCCTGAGCTTCACCCAGCACATACAGCGTTCTGCATCTGTGTCGTCCTTTTATGGGTTAAGAGTTATAGTCGTTTGATTGGTTGGCGATTACACAGACATTTGGAAAATGAACACAATTTCTCAAGGTTTCACAATTTCACATAGAAATTGCTCAATAGTAACAAAGAGTTTGTTTGGCACGGTGACTCAATGGTTAGCCCTGGAGCCTTGCTGCGCTGGAGTCCCTGGTCTGAGTCCAACCAAGGGCAACATCTGCAAGGAGTTTGTATCTTCTCCCCGTGTTTGTACGGGTTTCTTCCCACACTCCAAATACATACTGATAGGGAGCAACGTATGGACAACATCTGTAAGCGCTCTGCAGAATGTGATGGTGCTATATAAGTAAGAGGAATAAATAAGACATTGAATAAAAGCACTCAGTCATCCAAGTGCATCCTATATTATTTATTATGCTTACTTATATAGCACCATCATAGTCTTTGGTGTGTGGGAGGAAACCGGAGGAAACCCATGCAAACACAGGGAGAACATACAAACTCATGCAGATGTTGTCCTTGGCAGGATTTGAACCTAGGACTCCAGCACTGCAAGGCTGCAGTGCTAACCACTGAGCCACTGTGACCTATAATCCTCTGTTGCTCCAGAAGGTCAAAAATATCCAATATAACTTGCAATATTTTTGGTTTCAAGAAAGTCCTCCAGTCTCCAAGGAATCAACCATCACAACATCCAGTGGACAAGAGTTTGATAATTGCCTTGGTCGCCTCCTCTGATTGGGCGCTACATCAGCTACATCATTCGTATACAATGGTGTCCAATATTATACAAAAAAAAAAAACACCAAGAAGAAGTTGTTGGAATGGAATAAGTTCCTTAGTGTGAATGTAATGATGATGTATGGAAGGGGTAACAATAATAGAAGGAAAGAACAAGGTTATTGGGAGAAACTGTACAAGGGAACGGAGGCTCTAGGACCCTGATGGACTCCTCTAGTCTGGATACAAGATGAGATACAATAGGGTATGGAGGTATACAGGTTCTATATCTTGCAACATATTTGCCTACAGAGGGCTGTACATAAGTATCGCAGAGGCAGCGGAGGCGGCTGCCACAGGGCCCGGGCCATTAGGCTGTATTACCGGCGCCCGACCATTACACAATAACCAGTATATAGAGTGTACACATATGGCGGTAAGCCAAGAGAAGGTGTGAGCTGACATTACCACATCAGTGTGATCGCACCGTATTCTGTTCCTATCTGAGCGCGCCCTTCCCCATTTTTGATGTGGCTTGGTCTCGCTGACCTTGTATTAGCCTGTGCGGACTTGTACTTGAGTCTATCAGGTGTTTGCTGATCTGGGCGCAGGTTTCATCAGTCAGTCTAGGTCAGGACAGACACAGGACACTTCTCATACCTCACAGACTCCTAACAAGCCTTAAAGGGATGGATCACCAATTATTTATTTATTAAAATGGGAGAATTTTGTCCCCCTTTTTGAATGGCGCAGGGGTCAGACTCCATTCATTTCAACTGGAGTGACGAAGATATCCATGTGCTGTACTGCTTTACTTTGTGGGGCACATGGAAAAATGATTGAGGATGGGCGGAGTCAGCGGAGAAGTGGGTGGAGCTAAATTTGCAGCGACACGCATGGCCCTCTAGAACCGTTACAATTTCTCATGTGGCCCCATGGGAAAATTAATTGCCCACCCCTGGTCTATGGGGTCCATAGGTAACCGCTTTTTAAGCAGTTTAGTCTTCCATTTTTAGAGTCCCCAAGTAGACTTGAAGAACGGAAAGCCAAATGTGTGAGAATCTAGCGTAAGTTTTAGGCACCCTGAAAAGCTGCCGTTACAAAATTCAATTCACTGGGTAAAAACAAACCCCCCTTGTGCCTACAGACAAAAAAAAAAAGATAAAAGTTACAAATGTTGCAATGCAACAATGAAAAAAAAGATAAATACATGCGGCTGATACAGTAACCAGCCCGTGTAACCGGGGTAACCTCACCTTCCAGGTCTACAGATCACATAACCTTCATGATCCCCCTAAATGATCGAATTCACATTCACATTACATTATGGATCTTAGTATTAATAAACTGGAAAAACAAGCTCAGACATCTGGAACGACATTCATGAGTGTTACCTTTATTATGTGGTTACAGATAGAACAATTTTATACATATGTTACCTCCAGTATAAGACCACTTATCATACATGAATAGTACATGTCAATAGAAGAAACCTTGTAATAGATCTTATTATAGAAATCTGTTTCCTTCCCCACTTATCAGACTGAGCTTCTTTTTTTTTTTTTTTTTTTTTACATAGAAACCTATGGAGAGGGGAGGGGGAGGAGGAGGATGAGTGATCTCTTTTAACACTACTATGTCCTAATACATGACTCTACCACTGCACAGAATGGGGCAATAAATCAGTGAATGGCCTCTTCTTCCCCTTTCCATAGACTTCTGTATTTCAGTTGAGTATGGAGTTGGACTAGCTGAAGATAAGGAGAAGGATAGAAGTCTGATAACAGATTTCTTGAATAAGACATATTACAAGGTTTCTTCTATTCTCCTTTGCTAATCACTGATGAAATGTTGTTTCGTTTTTGGAGGTTACTTTAAGGCTTCTTAAATTTTGTGATTCTATTCCCCAAAATCACATCCTCTCTGAGCCGTAGCTTTTGATTTTCCCTTTAACATTGCCGTATAAGGCTTCTTTTTTGCAGGATGATCTGTAGTTTTTACACTCAATATTTTAATCATTTTTTATTCCATTTTTTAGGCAAAGTTATAAAAATAACAAATTTTCCAGTATTTTTTATCATATTTACAATATGGGATAAATAATATGTGAGTCTTATGTTGTCGCACGGGTCGTTGCAAACATTGTCATTCTGAGTATTTTATTGCTTTTTACATTTTTACATAAAATTGTATCTAAGGAGATGTTCTGATTTTGTTTATTTCATATTTATTTTTCGTTTAGTCCCTGTAGGGTGGTGGCTCATCCTATTATTCAATGATATAACAAACTACAATGCTTCCGCACCGCTGTGTATTATGATATGATAGGTCACCATTTGAAGATCAGCAGGGGTCCAACACCCGGTACCGCCACAAATCAGCTGTTTGCAGCCGTGCTCCCTTCACAGGCCATTGGACATCATGTTCATTGGTCGTATGGCCTGAGCGCAGCTTCTGAGCTGTAATACCGTTGTATGTGCTGTGCTTGGTAAGTTACAAGGAGGCTGCAGCGCTCACCCGAATGCTGCAGCCTCTACAAACAGCTGATCTGTCGGGGTCAGCAATTATTTAGCCTGGGTACCCTTTATGTATAAGTGGAATAAGTGTCCGGACAGAGAAGGAAGGGGTTAAAATTGAAGGTACACGATGCCCATATAGGTTGGAGAAGGATAGAAGGGTAGCAATATAGCTAAGGGAGGGAGACATTGTACAGGCAATATTGGACTGTATAGGGATCTAGATATCGGTTCACTTGGAGCTATGACATGGAGCTATACAATATTACTGTGAGCTCCTCCTTAACCTGCCCTCAGTTTCTCTCCTCTCCTGCAGCAGCTCTCGGAGAGATACCCCGCACCAGTTCCATTACACTGGTTGGGCTTTACAAAACTGGTTGACGGCATGTGACCACTGCAGCCAATTACCGGGATCAGTGGCCACAATACTGACAACCCCATTAACAAATGCCTGGAATCCCATGAGACAGCATGGCCATTATATACCTGACCCCCCGGGTCTACGAGAAGTATTTCATATTGAATGCATGTTATGTACAGTATAATGGAGACAGATCCTTATTGAAGATGCAATACAGATGAATACATTGTGATTGTTATACATTGTCTACACTCTGGGAGTTGCACAAACTTTGTAATTTTTGGTTCTCATGGTGAAGACGGGGACTGGAGAAATGTCTATGTCATCTGTGGTCATTCCTGGAGGGGGGGTGAAGGTGAACTTCTGCAGCATCCCTGTGATGAATAGAAATAGCTCCATCCTGGCCAGGCTCTCACCCGCGCACACCCTGCGCCCTGTGTATATAGAAGTGTAGTTAGTATCTGGGGATTGTAAATCATTACTACAGAAACACAACAGAAGCGGTTCCACCACGAGAGGCGCTACCTGTAAACCCATTGAGTTAGGTGTAAAGAGTAAGCTGCAATAACCTAGGCCAGAGGAGGGAACCCTGGCTCTCCAGCTGTTGCAAAACTACAACTCCCAGCATGCATACTGGCTCTGCTGTTCTTGGAACTCCCATGGAAGTGAATGGAGCATGATGGGAGTTGCAGTTTCACAGCAGCTGGAGAGCTGAAGGTTTCCTACCCCTGTCCTAGGCCTACTATTGTGGTTGCTGCTCTAATGATATCTGCCTTCATGGTGTGGATCTGGACAAGGCTTACCCTAGGGGACTAAGACCTGTACAAATATTTAGGGTATATTCCTCTCCACCAGCTAAAGACCCACACGTAAGAAGTTGATGGTGGATTCCTGAATTTCATCTGGATGGCAGTGAAGAAGTGATGGACACTTCTTGCTTTACAGCTTGCTGAAAAATGAAGCGTCTTGCTTGATCTGCTGATTCGGCACAATTCTTGACAAGGCTCTTATCAGCTCTACAGTGTCTGAGCGAGCAAACCCACAGCGCCTTCTATAGGGCCAGAATTTGGAGAAGATGACCCACTCAAATTCTTCTCCAAACTCTAAAGTCCAATGGAAAAGGCAGCAACATCTAGGGGGACACTATCTGAAAAAGGGGAGGATTAGGATGCGTGGCTTGTGCCACGTTAGGAGCCATTCAGTCAGAGCAGCGTCTTGTGGGTTCACCTGTCCATTGCAACAGGTTGGAACATCATAGAAGATCGGAAGAGACTGAGTTTACCCAACTGGTTATGTGCACGAAGCCTTATGGTAGATACATGTGTAGTAACAGGATCCTTGACGTAAATAATGGGTGGGATGATGTATGTTCCAATGTCCGTACTTAGAGGGACCTTATATCTATATTTCTATAGGATACAAATAGCTTTGAGGTGTGATAAGTGTTCTACCTAACCTAATCATAAAACCCTCATCCAGTGCCAGCGGTGACCTAGTAAGGTCCCACCATGGATCTACTCACCCTTAGAGAATGGATAGAAGGCGTCTTTCTTCAAAAATTTTCCATCAGCATCCAAGAAGTGATTGGGGTTAAATTGGTTGGGGGTCTCCCATTGGGTTTCGTCATAGAGAACAGATGTGAAGAGCGGGATCACTGTGGTGCCCTAATATGTAAGGACAGATATGGTAGAACCTGAGCCAGAGCTTTAGAGAAATTCTAGCTACAAGGGTGAGTCAAAAAATAAGCCTAAAATTGAGACCTATGAGAGGACTGCTACCAAGGGTGTTATCGTGGTGCATTACCATGCAGATCTGCACAACACTGCCCAAACATTGACATGGATATCCTCTCTACAGTCCTGAACTTGCCCCATCAGGCTACGGTCATATCTGCTTTTAGTGACTATTTGGGGATTCCGTCCCCCAGTCTGCTCGAAAAATGCAGAGAGAAAAGTCCAAGCGGATCCGAAGAACGGAAAACCCAATGCAAGTGTCAGTCCTACAAGGGCGAAGATTCACATCTGATGAAGAGTTGGAGACGTCGGTGCAATTGTGACTCACAGGTCAACCGAAGTTATTGTTTTAATGTGAGAATACAAAAACTTGTGGACAAAAACGTATTGAAAAGCAAGAAATGATGTAAAAAATGTATTTGCCTTTTCTAAAATTTTATTAAAATAAATTCTATAGGCAGAGTGTGGATAATATTTAACTCACCCTCATATAATAATAGATCTAGCATACAGTGCCCCTACGAAGCATACAGTGCCCCCAGCAGTATACAGAACTCAGAGTAGCATACAGTGCCCCCTAGAAGGATACCATGCCCCTACAAAGCATACAGTGCCTCCAGCAGTATACCCTGCCCCTTCGTAGCATACAGTGCCCCCTAGAAGGATACCATGCCCCTACAAAGCATACAGTGCCCCCAGCAGTATACCCTGCCCCTTCATAGCATACAGCACCCCCTAGAAGGATACCATGCCCCTTTGTAGCATACAGTGTCCCCAGCAGTATACAGAACTCAGAGTAGCATACAGTGCCCCCTAGAAGGATACCATGCCCCTACAAAGCATACAGTGCCTCCAGCAGTATACCCTGCCCCTTCGTAGCATACAGTGCCCCCAGCAGTATACAGAACTCAGAGTAGCATACAGTGCCCCCTAGAAGGATACCATGCCCCTACAAAGCATACAGTGCCCCCAGCAGTATACCCTGCCCCTTCGTAGCATACAGTGCCCCTAGAAGGATACCCTGCCCCTCATAGCTTACAGCGCCCCCAGCAGTATACAGAACTCAGAGTAGCATACAGCGCCCCTTGTCTGTGGCACTACTTCAGGAATCCAGGGCACCACGCCAATAGTCTGTCTTCTGAATCCCTGGGCCCCCTTTGGTACGAGGGTCCTGGGCAACTATCCACCTCCCCATCCCCTAATCCTTCCCCTGCTGCCAGCCCTTTACTCCCAAGAGCACGAAGGCACATAAAGATGGGGATCCCGGGGTATTCTCTGTATCAGAAGGATATGGTTGTCTTTCGATAGCCATGTCTTTCTGAGCCATTTCGGTGTCCTGTCTGATTCCCACAACCAACCCTGATCTGGCCGAATTACCTTTGGCAAAAAGTAGTCTCTGAAATGGATATCTGTGGGTGTCAAATGCGGTAAGTACTGGAAGATGCTGGCATAGCGCTGAGCTTCATGGGCGATGGCCAAGCAGTAGGGAAGGACTTTCTGGTCATCCCATCTTGGAGGACGCTCGAGGCCGATCACACTTTCAATTTCATCGTGGGCTTTTTCTGAAAAATGCAGAAATACATGTGATATGTAAGACCCGTCCTGGTCATGTGATGGTCACCCTGGTGCAGGACTCATTACAATTATCAAATCTTTACATCCATCCATTGTAATTTCATGGTGGGTAATACAATGTACAGTGACATGTTTTGGTGTTTCTGTATTAGAGGGAGCAAAAACTTTAGCGCTTGATCCTGGTCTAAGAAGTTGTAACCAAGAGCTCTGGTTCTTAGTGCAGCCTCCTCCTCTACAGTCAGGATTATAAGAAGTTCCTTGTCTATGACCGTGCACAATTGGAAGGGAACTGCCCTGTTCGATCAGGTCCTTGCCGTTCCCGGAGAATCCCTCTGCAGTCAGCCATAGGGACATACAAAGGAGTCCAACCCTGTCTGTCCAGTAGAGAAATGTCATAATGTTTGGACTGGTTATTAAGGGGTTAAAAGCAGAATTATTCGGAACCTACTCTGTAAATGAGGATATTTAGTCAAGAGCAGAATACACCACTGTATGGTCGTGGCCGTGGTCTCCGTCCCCCCAAGCATAACATCGAATGCAGAAGCCAAGAAGTTCCTTTCTGTAAAGATTTTCTCAGTTTCTTCAGTTACTTTTTCCTAAAACACGAAGACGTATAATAAAGATATTAACCAACGTGATACAAATGTGACATTTACAGACTACTAAATGGGGGTGGCGAACAAAACGCCCAATATTACTGAACAGGGGGTAGTTAGAATGGGAGCAGCGCCCATATAGTGTCCGTGTGACCTTTGCCCCCTAACGTCTTAAAGCGATAATTCCATTATATCTATCCCTCCTTGCTTTAAGCTCTTTACCCTTTCATCTTTCTGCACGAAGGCTTCCGCGTACGTCCTGAAGGAATCTTCACTTTTAACTTCCTGCGATTCCTTGAACAGAACCTTCAGAATTTCATTTAGCTTATTAATCCGGTCCACCACAAGTGCGGGTTCTTTCAAGAACGGTTTGAGTATTGGGAAGACATTGTAGTACTGAAAGAGGAAAAGATGCAATAAGTCAGACATAGGATGAGCAGGAATCGAATCCATATCACAAGGATCACATGCCAGATCCTGAATTACTATATCTTTGTGTGTGGTTGTGTGAAGAAGGTAACACCATTGGAGTCCATCTACGTGGCTGCATTGGTGGTCCGTATTGTATAGTCCTATAATACAGGACCCTAAAGACCCCGTGTGCCATTGTAGTGAGTCAGAACACTTGGCTTACTTTTGGGCATTGCCCCTTGATCATGTGACATCATCAAATTGAGCCCCCTATAACATAGGTGACCCAAAAACAACACAGCAGTAGGTCTACGACTTAAGTTTAATTGATGTGCCCTCTTCTCTGCAAACCCTATAGCCTTACCCTCACTACTCTTCCCCATCTCTAAAACTACACAACCCACCTTCCAAGAGTATTGGTCGTCCAGATCTCCCATGCTATGATCACTTTCAGATGTGGATAACTTACGTTGTAATCCTGTTGATCCATTGTAATCCAGGATTAGATTAGCATCTGAATCAATTCAATAATATTCAGCTACAATCTTTGGAGACGTAACAATGTTACAGAGAGATTCTGGCCCTGCCATCTCCAGCGGTCCCCATCCAGATCAATGGAGCGGCTCTGACCAGGTGCTCCATTCAAAACTGTTCTGCAAAACTCCCCAATTGTTGAAATTGATGAGGGTCCCAGTAGTGAGACCCCCCTGACCAGCAAGTTACCACTCATAATATAGATAGGGAGTAACTTGCTGTGGCTGGACATCCCCTTTAATGGTATACGTTACCTTTGCACCTGGAGTTCCGGTATTAATAACAATGTCATCCATGAGGGTTATCATTCTCTGAAATGTTGGGTTATCATAGTCAAAGCGTCTCCCAAATAACATCCCAAAAGTTATGTTAGGGGGAGCAAGATAGAAGACTTTCTTATCAAAAGGTTTACCTGGAAATACAAGGTGATATAATGTTACTTATTGTCCGGGTCGTACGTTACTAGCAGATAGACCATAGCTATGGCTCTGTATAGTCACTGTAGAACCATTGCAGAACATTGCACCTACCACCCTTGTGTTGGGGAAGTGTCTCAAAGATTTCACATAACATGTGTAACATTGGCACCAACGTATCTGGTTGTATCAGACACCACTCACCATTATGAGACTGAATTGCTGCATTCAGGAACTGCAGCTCCTCAATAATTCTTTCTTCAATAGGTCCCTTCCCCATCCCAAGATCTCTTAATATGGAAAGTGTAAATCTTCGGGTCACCTTCCATAATTCTCCATTGGAAAAGATCACTCCTGAAAAAGAAGAACAAATGAGTCCAGGATTGATATCTTTTGCTAGTTTCCTCCAGTCTTCCTTGGCGGTTTGGCCGACCTCAGCTTCAGCCCCTTCAAGTCACATAAAGCTTCTGCTCCAATCCAAAGTTCAATTTACGAGCTCTTAATTCAATCTATTTGTCAGGCTCTACAGAGGTCCTACAAAAACATCAAAAAGTTCATCAAATCCAGACTTCAAATAAGGAACCTTTAAACTCTTGTAGTACCCATAGCAAGGAGAGAGGTAGCGTGCCGCTCGCAGCTCAGACATTGTGGTGAGTTACTTTACAGTTACACCATGACGGGTAAGTCTCCTACTAAAAGAGGGTTTGCACTCTGGAGATGCAATGCGACCACCTGTCTGTTTGGAGTCTTTATGCCTGGTTAATGGTTGGAGTCTGGGCTTTACCCAAAAGCTGCCACCAGGAGCCTTAGTGTGAGCCTGGAGAAGCAGAACCCACTGGGATAGAAGTTTAGTGAAAGTTACGAGAGGCAACAATGTAACTGCTGTAGACTTTGCTGTACCTGAGGAGATCCTGCTAACCTCTTCTGTACTTAAAGATGATCTCGGTAAAGTACTGGTAACATTGTGACCTCATAGTGTATGCGCCATGTTCAGCCTAACTCAAGTAATCATGGATGGAGTGGGGAATGGCTGTCCTGTTCATTCCTTTGGGTATGCCAGCATTAGAGGTGGTGCAAACCATTACAAGGACACTGTATCTGGTTCTTACCAACACACCCCATCATCCTGGGACAGGAGCGACTAGTACTTCTTGCCCTGCCTGACCACTTAAAGGAACACTAAACCTAGAAATGAACGCTATACATTAACACAAAATGTAGTACAAGGCTTCCCAGTCCTGGTCCCTAATCTCAGTACTGAGATATTACAGGATAGAATGACTTGTTGGGGTTACTTACCATGATTCACCTGAAAGTCATCAGAAATAGGGATCGGACCCCGAAGTCCAAAGTCATAGTTGGCCGAGACCAGGGCGTCTTTATTGGCTTCATACCCAACCAGAACCACTGCTTTTGTAGGGCCAAAATGGAAGGTGAAGACCGGACCGTATTTCTTTGAAAGCTGGAAAACAAGATTCAGAACGTTTTATCCAAGAAATAGATTTACTCCCAACTGGATAAAATATGTGGCCACATTCATGAAACTGGAAGCCCCCACATCATTGGGAGCCGGTGACACAAGTACATATGTGTATCCCTAGTCTACAATAGTAAAACCCTTGTGTAACCCAGAGAGCCCAAATAATGCAAAGCACCCTCAGACGTTGTATCCAGTGGTCCGAGGGTACTCACCATTCTGTACATGGACCTGATTTTGATTTTCTTAAATTTTCTGAGACATTGTCTTTAATATTGTCTTTCTTATTGAATGATCAGTCCCATCCCTGGCCATGGTGGAACAGCTGACTCATTTACGTGGCCGTGCACGCGTCTCTTCATGTATCTGTGCACCTATGCTGGAATCATGAACACAGCATAGGAGGTGCAAAGCAACAGTTGTGACAATTATGCTCCAAGGTTTGCTAATTTTTTACTCCATATCTGACGTAAAACCAATAAGTGTTTTGTCCCCACTTAGAACACTTATCCCCATCCAGAGGCTCTCAGTGGCATTGGTAGACTCCCGTTTTTTGGGATTGCTGGTGATCCCAGCTGTCGGCTACCCAGTTATGTGTTTTTTTTTTGTTGAACTTTTTTTGCACCCAAAATGAATTCAAAATTAAATTCCCTTCTGCAAAATTTACTCTGGGATCGGGATCAACAACGTGCGGCCTCAGCCTTAAATCTCTTCCATATGAAGTTAACAAGACCCTCTAATACCAGCTGAAGAACATTACCCCATAACTATGGCCAAAAAGATAGTTCCAAGATAAACAAAGTGTGACATTTATTGTGTAACTGCAATGATTTTTTACCTCCGTTAGAGTCTTGTCTTGTCTTTCTATGTCCAGCATATGCATGTTACCAATGTAGGGCAGCGGGGTCGGTCCGGGTGGGAATTTATAATTGTTTCTTTTTGAGAAGCCTAATAGGATCTTCACCACCATCATGACGACGGTGCAGAGAAGGAAGAGGGTCACTGATTCTGACGCCATGGTGGGTGTCCTGATATAGCAGTATTCCACAGTCACCCTCTATATATATTGTATTTCCACAGCTGAACTCCACCCCGGCCACACAACGTTTCATTTGTTATAGGCTTCTAATGGTTAAAAGTTACAGCAAAGAAACCTCATTGGTTGGCAAAAAGCAGAGACACTTGGTAAATGAACTATTTAAGTCCATGCCTACCTGAGTCTGCCAATGCTGAGGATCAAATAATACAAAACTATTAATATTCACTGGATTTTTGGCATATGGTGAGATATTAAATGCATTGAGAAATAACTTACAGCGTTTGCAATGGGGTTGTATTGGGGGTCTATTATTGGGCCATTTAGTGCCGTAGTGGAGCGGGTGACCCTGCTTATCCTTCCTATAGCCGGTCGATGATGATGCATTATAGACTTCTCTATGTGAAGCCGTAACTCTTTGCAATGTATCATGGTCCTGACCTGATACACATTCTAAAAGGATTTATTGTCTTGTTTAACGTCGCAATGGATTTAGCTGCCGTCCTATAAGCAGACTTGGATGGGCCGTTATTGGAGCAGGTTATGATGATTATAGAGAAAATCCGTTTATTGGTAAAACATTAAAACTTCCAAGCTATTGTGGCAGAAACAACAAGCACACGATGACATGGGATCGCCAAAATTAGGGCAAGCCAATAGGAGAAATCTAACACTCTTAGGGCCCCTTCACACGACGTATACGCTCACTGCTTTGGAGCGTGTAAACGTTCCGTAGCAGCGGCGTCTAAAAGCAGATCGCATTGATTTCTATGGGAGCCGGCATACGCGCGCTTGCCATAGAAATGAATGGGCTGCTTTTTCCATTCATTTCTATGGGGAGCGCGCGTCTGCCGGCTCCCATAGAAAACAATGGGAAGTGCTTTAGACGCCGCTGCTACGGAACGTTTACACGCTCCAAAGCAGTGAGCGTATACGCCGTGTGAAGGGGCCCTTAAATGACATCAGATCACATCTTAAGTCTAACCTCTTCCGAGTCTCCAGAGGGGAAGGTTTCTCTAGTAAATAATGTTCTTTGCCAAGTCTATGACTAAGACATGGAGTATTCAGGTCAAAGCGCGTCAGCGAGGAGCGAGATCAACATGTTTATTATACCACACTAGTTTGGAAGTTTTAATGTTGCACCAATAAAGAGATATTTTTTATTCTTTACCTCCATGCTGGACTGACCTTTTCTACTTCATTGTCTGGAGCCGAACCAGCGTCTCCTTCTTCCGTGCAGGGAGGAAACACATTCATGTGGGTGACCCGGCCATTTTTGTTCTTCCCTTACCTATGATTATTTTGGTCTTCACCACTTTCATTGCTCGGTGCCTTCCCCTTGTCTGGTTGCAATATTACAGTGACCATCACCTCTGTTCCACTTCTGAGGCTCAGCATGGTAGTTTATGACTCTGTTTCCCACAATCCACCATTAGGACACACATTGTGTAGACGTCACATCTGTCTTGGTGACTCCTCCACATTAGTGTGACATTGAGCAGTAGAAGTAGCGGAAAGACTAAGGGGACTAAGCCAAGATTACCAAGATCAGGTAGGTTATGAAGAACATATCACAGTGACACTAGACCAGACCATGCCAGACCACCACAAGTGGGTACGTAGTGAGGACATCTAACTCCAAGACACTATTGACCACCTAAAAAGTGACCCAGTTGAAAAAAGTTAAAGCATGTGATGCGACCCGCAGCTCGGAGATGCACTTACAATGGTTTTACCACCTTTCATATGGCTACTCATTATAAAGCCTGTGTAACCTCATCCTCAGCTGAGAACTTTGTAACCATCAAGCTCATAAAGTCCCATAATTCCTCTGCTAGGCCGTCCTCCACCGCAGTGATTCTCCAGAAAGGACGGACAATGATTGCGTTACAGCAGCTCCGAATCCATCAGCCATATAAAACCGATACATAGAAATATATCTAAACATATAGATACAAAACCACTAAAGATACAAAGTAACTAAAACTCTTTAATAATGTTCATAACCAGGTCTGACATTCTGTATATAATCTCGCCGGATATTCATGTGAGGATGAGGCTCCACGCATCAAAAAAACCTGCCAGAAACGCATTGCAGTTTTTTCTGGCGATTTTTCCTCTGCAGACTTTCTGCCCCTTGCTATACCTATATGGTAAACCCCAGCGCTGACACTAAGGTTTTTGCAAACGTAGCATTTCTGCTGCAGATTTTTTTTCTGCATTGTGTGAATGGGATTAGTCAGAAATCCGTCCACTTTACAGGGGATGTAAAACGCAACATTTTCGCAATAGGTAGTGTAGAACAATGTCTACCTCTGCATTAGGAATGAGGGCATGTTCGGGGATGGGCACATCTGGTGCACGATGTTCTACCTCTTATAGAACAAAATAAATCTCCTGTTCAGCAGACAAAAAACCAAATGTACAAATTCTGCAGCCAAAGAAAATATCATCAGACTTTGTTGGTCTTTGTTAGACACGTTGTAGGTGCACATGATCGGATTTGGACTTTGCTGTACTCTAACAATCTGACCTTGTAACCACATAATGTGTCCTCATGGAGGGGACTGGTGGTTATATAATGAACCCTTTCCATACTTGTATATAGTTACATGGATAGATATGGCCGATATTCTAGGCCGCCCAACCATTGTGCTGGATGAGGGTCCTGCACTGGATACTATAAGTCTACACTCCGTCACTGCAACCATAATAATCCCTTGAATTCTGTGGCGTGATCACTGGGTCTGACTCTGAGCTCTTGTATTACTGAGTATATACTGTATTTATATCATGGTGTTGTGATCTGAAGGCCTCATGTTGTATTCAGGAACCGGTAGGATCTGTAATATGGCAGCCACAAAACATTATATTGATCCTATATATCAAATTTTCCAGGAGGGGG
Source organism: Leptodactylus fuscus (assembly GCF_031893055.1). Lineage (NCBI taxonomy): Eukaryota > Metazoa > Chordata > Amphibia > Anura > Leptodactylidae > Leptodactylus > Leptodactylus fuscus. Next base: position 5,217,816 of record NC_134272.1, on the reverse strand, counting down.
CAGAGATCGTATCACAGGAGGAGTTTCCCCCATACAGTATAATGCCCCCTTACTACCCACCAGACAAGACACCGAGAGCCCAAACACAGTCTAATGTCAGATCCCATATTTTATAATGTCCCCGGATGTCCCAGATTCCACACAGTACAATATCCCAAAGTCTCACACTGTATAAAGTCCACAGTTTCCATACACTATAATGTCTCCAGATTTCATACCATATAATGTTTCCACGTTTCACACTAAATAATGTCACTAAATTCCGTACAGTACAATATCCCCAAGTCCCACACTATATAAGATTCCACATGGTATAATATCCCCCGATTCCATACAATATAATGTTTCCACCTCCCCTATTGTATAATGTCCCCGGGTCCCACACTGTATAATGTCCCCTGGTGCCACACTGTATAATGTCCCCGGGTCCCACACTGTATAATGTCCCCGGGTCCCACACTGTATAATGTCCCCGGGTCCCATACTGTATAATGTCCCCGGGTGCCACACTGTATAATGTCCCCAGGTGCCACACTGTATAATGTCCCCGGGTCCCATACTGTATAATGTCCCCGGGTGCCATACTGTATAATGTCCCCGGGTCCCATACTGTATAATGTCCCCGGGTCCCATACTGTATAATGTCCCCGGGTCCCATACTGTATAATGTCCCCCGGTCCCATACTGTATAATGTCCCCGGGTTCCATACTGTATAATGTCCCCGGGTTCCATACTGTATAATGTCCCTGGGAGCCACACTGTATAATGTCCCTGGCTCCCATACTGTATAATGTCCCCAGGAGACACACTGTATAATGTCCCCGGGTCCCACACTGTATAATGTCCCCGGGTCCCACACTGTATAATGTCCCCGGGTCCCATACTGTATAATGTCCCCGGGTCCCATACTGTATAATGTCCCCCGGTCCCATACTGTATAATGTCTCCGGGTTCCATACTGTATAATGTCCCCGGGTTCCATACTGTATAATGTCCCTGGGAGCCACACTGTATAATGTCCCTGGCTCCCATACTGTATAATGTCCCCAGGAGGCACACTGTATAATGTCCCCGGGTCCCACACTGTATAATGTCCCCGGGTCCCATACTGTATAATGTCCCCGGGTGCCACACTGTATAATGTCCCTTGGTGCCACACTGTATAATGTCCCCGGGTCCCATACTGTATAATGTCCCCGGGTGCCACACTGTATAATGTCCCCGGGTCCCATACTGTATAATGTCCCCGGGTGCCATACTGTATAATGTCCCCGGGTCCCATACTGTATAATGTCCCCGGGTCCCATACTGTATAATGTCCCCGGGTCCCATACTGTATAATGTCCCCGGGTCCCATACTGTATAATGTCCCCGGGTGCCATACTGTATAATGTCCCCGGGTCCCATACTATATAGTGACATTGCGCCGAGCCCACACAATATGGGGCACAGAGAGCGAATATCTTAATTCTCTTGATTAAGCAGAACAATCAGATTCAGTAAGGACATCAAACTATGTTAACCATGAAGCCGCTGCATTGTATAGGTGCCTGATATGGGCCTACACTATATTGCCTTACAGAGATTCACATGACAGATACTACATGGCGGTATGCCTTGCTTCAGACAATTGTCTTTTCTATTACGGACATTTCTTCATGTCATACAGACCTGTAGGGACTCTGGATGCTGCTTTATGCTTTATGGAGTGTCCCGGGCAATATCTTAGCAGGGTACGGACAATGGCCGCTCTACTGCATGAGATCAGTCTGCCACAAACTGGCGATGAAGTCAAGGAATCTGACGCTATCGTCAGCCCGGCCAATTTAAGGTTCTTCACCCTCTGTTTCCTCGCAGACCTTCTTGTCTAATGGGGTCCTTCATCTCTGATCTACTCTAATACTAGGCCACCAAACACTGCGATATGTAAGCAATGGAGGGAACGCACTGGTTCAGGTGACCCCCTAACTTATCTATCTGCGGCGCTGAGTTTATATCATGGGTTCTGTTGACACTCCCTTTAAGGACTTAATACACAGACTTTAAGAGTCCATTACAACTGACCAAACACTCATCGGTCGTATAATTGTGTCTTACATGTAGTAAAGGAAGATGTGGGATTTGTGGCAGATTATCGCCCTGTGAAAACAGGAACGGGTTGTCCAAAATCTATAAAACTACTGCAATCCCCCTCCCAATGTTTTTCACCAGCGCAAGGTCTTTTAGCCTATTAGTAAAGGGTTAATTATCACATACAGGGGTATACAGGGGTGTACATAAAGGGGTGTATACAAAGAGGCAGTGACATCGATAAATCCATACCTCCCAATCGTCCCGGATTCTGTGGGACAGTCCTGGATTGTGGGTCCAGTCCTTTGATCCTGGTCGGTGGCAGGTATGTCCCGGATTAAGCTCATCTATATCTGGAGGGGACGCAGATGAGTTGAATACAATGGTGAATCAGGCACCATCTACGGACATCCCTTGCTTCCCCAGTGCTCTGGACCCCAGGAGCTGTTGGCGCCATGTGATGACATCACTCGCTTCATGCAGCAGGGGAGCAAGGAGAGGGGAGTATCAGTTATATTATTATGTTAAACCTTGAGGGGGCGCATTAGACTGGGGAGAGATAAAGGGGGACATTAAGCTGGTGGCAGATGAAGGGTGACATGAAACTGGGGGCAACTGGAGGACATTAAACCGTAAAGGTAGCTGGAGGAGGGCCTGTCTGCTTCTAGTTGCCCCCAGTTCAATGTCCCCCTCCAGATGCCCCAGTTTAATGTCCCCCTCTATTTGCCCCCAGTATAAACTGAGGCACGAGGAGAAGGACTTCATACTGTGGTGCAATTGTGGGGCAATATAATGTTAGGGAGACTGTAGGAAGATTATACTGTGTGGGGGCACAAATAAAAATGGGTGATAATGGGCGGAGCCAATGCAGAAGTGGGCGGAGCTAAATTTGCCATGGCGCTCATAACACACCAGACATTTTATCCCTCTTTTTGTCCTTTGAATGTTGTGAGATAGGATATAACTTCCCCCTCGCAGTCCCTGGGGGGCCGCGGATCTCCGGCGCAGCAGAAGAGCGGAGTAATCCCCCCTAAGGAAAATCCTGTGTCTACCCCTGATCACATGCAATCACCGCATATCTTACAATAACAATCTGACAGATCTGGTCTATGGCTCAGTCTGATTTATATCTGATGATTCTCTCGGCATTTTGTCACTGCCAACACAAACATGAAAAATAAACTAATTCAGTCGCATCAGATGATTCTGGAGAACCCGCAGATTCTCTTAGAAGCTTCGCCCGGAGACTTATTGACAAAGTTGTGCAATCCGATGAACAGATTAGATTAGACCGCGACAGCGTTTCAGAATGTTCCAGGGCAAAAAGATCAGAAAACACAAGAAATCTAAAAAGTCTCAATTTTAAATTTCAATTTAAAATTTCCTTTTTTACCAATTACAAAGAATTTGTGAAGTCAATCACTTGTATTTTTAGGTTTTCTATTTTGTAGATCCTTACTATAGTTTCTGTATATGGTTATGGGGGCGGCCATCTTTTCTGTGCAACTCCCCTGCTCTGTTTGCAGCGTTTAGCGATCTCCTTTACAGCACAGTCGTGGCCATAGGCAGCAATAGTCCGGAGTCAACTCCCTTGAGGTCTATGGTAGAGTCTTCTAGACATACTCAGTGCAAGGAGGGGGAGGAGACAAGCTGTGACATCATCTATTGTCAGTGATGTCATGATGGGTCAGTAGTGTTATCTATGCAGGTGTTCTCTTCTATTATAATAGCAGGGGCGTAACTACCGGGGAAGCAGCGGAGGCGGCTGCCACAGGGCCCGGGACATTAGGGGGCCGGTGACAGCCGCTACCACTGCGTTTTCTTTTTTTTAATAGGCTTTGATTGGCTGGAGTTACTCCAGCCGGTAACGGGACCTATATACTTACCGATCCTGGCAGGGGTCGGGATCGGTAAGTGACGGCGCGGGCCCCATAAGCTCTATTATACTCGGGGGTCTTTTCGGACCCCGAGTATAATGATCGGAGGCCTGGGAGAGGTAAGATAACATAAAAAACTGTGTTACTTACCTCCCCAGGCTCTGGGCAGGCTTCGGCCTACTTGCGTGACGTCATATGACCCGCGACGCAGGGCCCGGTCACATGACATCCCGGGAGATGGCTGACAGCGACGGAGAATGCAGGGGAGTCGGGAGATAGGTAAGTAACAGTAGTTTGTTATGTTTGTATCGCTCTGGGTCTCCGATTATTATACTCTGGGCTCTGAAAAGATATATATATATATATATATATATATATATATATATATACACTAGAGCATACCTCCCAACTTTTGAAGAACCGAAAGAGGGACAAAATGTGCGGCGCGCTATGCGCGCTGCGGCAAATTTAACCCCGCCTACTTTTGTGTTGACTCCGCCCACTCGTTAATTTTTCATGTGCCCGCACACAGTATAATCCTCCTACAGTCACCCGTAAATTATATGTCCCCCCTCTATCTCTCCCCCAGTTTCATATACACCCTTCATCTGCCCCCAGTTTCATGTCCCTCTTCCATCTCTGCCCCAGATTCATGTCCCTCCATCTCTGCCCCCAGATTCATGTCCTCTCCATCTCTGCCCCCAGATTCATGTCCCCCCATCTCTGCCCCCCAGATTCATGTCCCACATCTCTGCCCTCAGATTCATGTCCCTCCATCTCTGCCCCCAGATTCATGTCCCCCATCTCTGCCCCCAGATTCATGTCCCTCCATCTCTGCCCCCAGATTCATGTCCTCTCCATCTCTGCCCCCAGATTCATGTCCCCACATCTCTGCCCCCCAGATTCATGTCCCACATCTCTGCCCTCAGATTCATGTCCCTCCATCTCTGCCCCCAGATTCATGTCCCCCATCTCTGCCCCCAGATTCATGTCCCCCATCTCTGTCCCCAGATTCATGTCCCCCATCTCTGCCCCCAGTTTCATGTCCACTCCATCTCTGCCCCCAGATTCATGTCCCCCATCTCTGCCCTCAGATTAATGTCCTCTCCATCTCTGCCCCCAGATTCATGTCCCCACATCTCTGCCCCCAGATTCATGTCCCTCCATCTCTGCCCCCAGATTCATGTCCTCTCCATCTCTGCCCCAGATTCATGTCCCTCCATCTCTGCCCCCAGATTCATGTCCTCTCCATCTCTGCCCCAGATTCATGTCCCACATCTCTGCCCCCAGATTCATGTCCCTCCATCTCTGCCCCCAAATTCATGTCCTCTCCATCTCTGCCCCCAGATTCATGTCCCCCATCTCTGCCCCCAGATTCATGTCCCCCATCTCTGCCCCCAGTTTCATGTCCCCCCATCTCTGCCCCCAGATTCATGTTCCTCCATATCTGCCCCCAGATTCATGTCCCCACATCTCTGCCCCCAGATTCATGTCCCACATCTCTGCCCCCAGATTCATGTCCTCTCCATCTCTGCCCCCAGTGTCATGCCGTCCTCTCCATCTCTGCCCCCAGATTCACGTTCCACCTCCACATTAAACTTACCTTCTCCTCCGCTCCCTCGCCGCTCTCTGCCCGCCTCTCTCACTGACACATGCGGCTGAAGGAAGGAGCTGACACAGGTCAGCTCCTCGCTTCGCCGCTGCCCGCCTCTCTCCCTGACATATACAGCTGAAGCTGCTCGCGTGCTCACTTCGCCGCTGCGTGTCTCTCTCCCTGACACATGCGGCTGAAGCTGCTTGCGCGCTCGCTTCGCCTCTGCGTCTCTCTCTCGCTGACACATGCGGCTGAAGCGAGGAGCTGACCTGTGTCAGCTCCTCGCTTCACTGTTGCCGCCGGCTCCTGGCTTGTAGACGCGATGTACAAGCCAGGAGCCGGCGGCAACAGCGAAGCTGACCTGTGTCAGCTCCTCGCTTCAGCCGCATGTGTCAGCGAGAGAGAGACGCAGCAGCGAAGCGAGCACGTGAGCTGCTTCAGCTGCATGTGTCAGGGAGAGAGGCGGGCAGCGGCGAAGCGAGGAGATGACCTGTGTCAGCTCCTTCCTTCAGCCGCATATGTGTTCAACTCAGATCTGCGTCCTCTGGACGCAGATCTGAGTTGAAATCGGGACATACCTCCCTCTAACTGGGACCGCGGGACATGTCACCCAAATCGGGACTGTCCCGCGGAAATCGGGACGGTTGGGAGGTATGCTAGAGGGAGAACCCGGCTTCGCACGGGTATATTACATTTTATGTTTGTGTAGTGGCCCCATAAGAATTGTCCAGTTTTGCACTTATGTATTTTGTATGTGGTTTGTGTGTATGTCCATAAGCGTCATGTGATTGTATCTCATTTTGGATGTCAGTGAAAATCCTGTGATCAGTTGTTATGGATACCTGGAGTAAAGCTGTATCTAATCCTTCCCCGTGTAGTACTGTGTGTAGACGCAAGTATCTAATCCTTGTTGGTGTGGTACTGTGTGCAGATGCACATATCTAATCCTCAGGCGTGTGGTATTATGTGAAGAGGCGCGTATCCAATCCTCTGGTAAGTGAAACTGTGTGCAGACGTGCGTATCTAATCCTCTGGTAAGTGAAACTGTGTGCAGACGTGCGTATCTAATCCTCCGGCGTGTGGTATTATGTGAAGAGGCGCGTAGCTAATCCTCTGGTAAGTGAAACTGTGTGCAGACGTGCGTATCTAATCCTCTGGTAAGTGAAACTGTGTGCAGACGTGCATATCTAATCCTCTGGTGTGTGGTATTGTGTGCCAATTATAGTATTGTGGAGAGGGAAGGCTTAGCCATTAAGTGGGCCCTTGAGTCCCTAAAGTACAACCTCCTGGGAAAACATGGATGTGCCGCGCCAAAGAGACTAATGCCAGGAGAGAGTAATGCCAGGAGAGACTAATGCCAGGAGACAGTAATGCCAGGAGACAGTAATGCCAGGAGAGAGTAATGTGAGGAGAGAGCAATGCCAGGAGAGACTAATGCCAGGAGAGAGTAATGCCAGGAGAGAGTAATGCCAGGAGAGAGTAATGCTAGGAGAGAGTAATGCCAGGAGAGACTAATGCCAGGAGAGAGTAATGCCAGGAGAGAGTAATGCCAGGAGAGAGTAATGCCAGGAGAGACTAATGCCAGGAGAGAGTAATGCCAGGAGAGAGTAATGCCAGGAGAGACTAATGCCAGGAGACAGTAATGCCAGGAGACAGTAATGCCAGGAGAGAGTAATGCCAGGAGAGAGTAATGCTAGGAGAGAGTAATGCCAGGAGAGAGTAATGCTAAGAGAGAGTAATGCCAGGAGAGACTAATGCCAGGAGACAGTAATGCCAGGAGACAGTAATGCCAGGAGAGAGTAATGTGAGGAGAGAGCAATGCCAGGAGAGAGTAATGCCAGGAGAGAGTAATGCCAGGAGAGAGTAACGCCAGGAGAGAGTAATGCCAGGAGAGACTAATGCCAGGAGAGAGTAATGCTAGGAGAGAGTAATGCCAGGAGAGAGTAATGCTAGGAGAGAGTAATGCCAGGAGAGACTAATGCCAGGAGACAGTAATGCCAGGAGACAGTAATGCCAGGAGAGAGTAATGTGAGGAGAGAGCAATGCCAGGAGAGAGTAATGCCAGGAGAGACTAATGCCAGGAGACAGTAATGCCAGGAGACAGTAATGCCAGGAGAGAGTAATGTGAGGAGAGAGCAATGCCAGGAGAGACTAATGCCAGGAGAGAGTAATGCCAGGAGAGACTAATGCCAGGAGAGAGTAATGCCAGGAGAGAGTAATGCTAGGAGAGAGTAATGCCAGGAGAGACTAATGCCAGGAGAGAGTAATGCCAGGAGAGAGTAATGCCAGGAGAGACTAATGCCAGGAGACAGTAATGCCAGGAGACAGTAATGCCAGGAGAGAGTAATGCGAGGAGAGAGCAATGCCAGGAGAGAGTAATGCCAGGAGAGAGTAATGCCAGGAGAGAGTAATGCCAGGAGAGACTAATGCCAGGAGACAGTAATGCCAGGAGAGAGTAATGCTAGGAGAGAGTAATGCCAGGAGAGACTAATGCCAGGAGAGAGTAATGCCAGGAGAGAGTAATGCTAGGAGACAGTAATGCCAGGAGAGAGTAATGCCAGGAGAGAGTAATGCTAGGAGAGAGTAATGCCAGGAGAGACTAATGCCAGGAGAGAGTAATGCCAGGAGAGAGTAATGCTAGGAGACAGTAATGCCAGGAGAGAGTAATGCCAGGAGAGAGTAATGCTAGGAGAGAGTAATGCCAGGAGAGACTAATGCCAGGAGACAGTAATGCCAGGAGACAGTAATGCCAGGAGAGAGTAATGTGAGGAGAGAGCAATGCCAGGAGAGAGTAATGCCCAGGAGAGAGTAATGCTAGGAGAGAGTAATGCCAGGAGAGAGTAATGCCAGGAGAGACTAATGCCAGGAGAGAGTAATGCCAGGAGAGAGTAATGCCAGGAGAGACTAATGCCAGGAGAGAGTAATGCCCAGGAGAGAGTAATGACAGGAAAGACTAATGCCAGGAGAGAGTAATGCCAGGAGAGAGTAATGCCAGGAGACAGTAATGCCAGGAGACAGTAATGCCAGGAGAGAGTAATGTGAGGAGAGAGCAATGCCAGGAGAGACTAATGCCAGGAGAGAGTAATGCCAGGAGAGACTAATGCCAGGAGAGAGTAATGCTAGGAGAGAGTAATGCCAGGAGAGACTAATGCCAGGAGAGAGTAATGCCAGGAGAGAGTAATGCTAGGAGAGAGTAATGCCAGGAGAGAGTAATGCCAGGAGAGAGTAATGCTAGGAGAGAGTAATGCCAGGAGAGACTAATGCCAGGAGACAGTAATGCCAGGAGACAGTAATGCCAGGAGAGAGTAATATGAGGAGAGAGCAATGCCAGGAGAGAGTAATGCCAGGAGAGAGTAATGCCAGGAGAGAGTAACGCCAGGAGAGAGTAATGCCAGGAGAGACTAATGCCAGGAGAGACTAATGCCAGGAGACAGTAATGCCAGGAGACAGTAATGCCAGGAGAGAGTAATGTGAGGAGAGAGCAATGCCAGGAGAGAGTAATGCCAGGAGAGAGTAATGCCAGGAGAGACTAATGCCAGGAGAGACTAATGCCAGGAGACAGTAATGCCAGGAGACAGTAATGTGAGGAGAGAGCAATGCCAGGAGAGAGTAATGCCAGGAGAGAGTAATGCCAAGAGAGACTAATGCCCAGGAGAGAGCAATGCGAGGAGAGACTAATGCCAGGAGAGAGTAATGCCAGGAGAGAGTAATGCCAGGAGAGAGTAATGCCCAGGAGAGAGTAATGACAGGAAAGACTAATGCCAGGAGAGACTAATGCCAGGAGAGAGTAATGCCAGGAGAGACTAATGCCAGGAGACAGTAATGCCAGGAGAGAGTAATGTGAGGAGAGAGCAATGTCAGGAGAGACTAATGCCAGGAGAGAGTAATGCCAGGAGAGACAAATGCCAGGAGAGAGTAATGCTAGGAGAGAGTAATGCCAGGAGAGACTAATGCCAGGAGAGAGTAATGCCAGGAGAGAGTAATGCTAGGAGAGAGTAATGCTAGGAGAGAGTAATGCCAGGAGAGACTAATGCCAGGAGACAGTAATGCCAGGAGAGACTAATGCCAGGAGAGAGTAATGCCAGGAGAGAGTAATGCCAGGAGAGAGTAACGCCAGGAGAGAGTAATGCCAGGAGAGACTAATGCCAGGAGACAGTAATGCCAGGAGAGAGTAATGCCAGGAGAGACTAATGCCAGGAGAGAGTAATGCCAGGAGAGACTAATGCCAGGAGAGAGTAATGCCAGGAGAGAGTAATGCCAGGAGAGAGTAATGCCAGGAGAGAGTAATGCCAGGAGAGAGTAATGCCAGGAGAGACTAATGCCAGGAGAGAGTAATGCCAGGAGAGTCACCAGGTGGTTTCTGACGTTACAACATTTTAAATTTACTGTGGCACACGGGCAGGCAAGCTGCGGGGGAATGTGGGCGCCCTATCCAGGACCCATTGTGTGTGGGCTAAAAGTGTCCGCCCCTACAGGTCCACACAAGGCAGGGGGGGTATGTGACTCGAACAAGCAGGGTTTGGTTTGCCGTTTTGCCTGAAGTTACAGCTGTATTTTATTTTGCTTATTCGGTGCCTGACGTGAAGGTTTATTGATTTTTTTTCTGTTTTTCCAAATAAACCTGTTTGCACCAGATATTGTGTCCCCGTCTCTGACTGGCTGCATCCACACCATCGCTGCTGCCAAGCTACCCTCCCCATGATATGGGCAGTGCACAGTACCACTTCTCTTGTCCTGTATATACAGACACTGCACAGTACCACTTCTCTTCTCCTGTGTATATGGACAGTGCACAGTGCCACTTCTCATGTGTATATATAGACACTGCACAGTACCACTTCTCTTCTCCTGTGTATATGGACAGTGTACCCTGTACGGTGGTCTCTGCCTATTGTTTGGATAGGTCATTAGTATTTCAGCATCTTAAATCCCCTTTACCTGTGAAGTCCCAGATTCTGTATTAGGGGAGTATACGGGGCGTGACTTGTGATCATCAAGACTTTTGTGTCACTGACATACCTCATATAAAGTAAGGTCTTTTTACCAAAACGGTCTGTTGATGTCTCTTTATAGGGCGAACCAGGACAACGAGCGTCATTGTGGAAAAAAAACGGACTTGCCTGAAGATGAAGTTTAATTATTAATAGGATTGTTCTGGGTCATTCTGTACCACCCCGAGGGTAGAGCGGCCGTAATAGGGCATGTCAGGAAAGAAACCAAAGGACTTACTGATCAGATATGAAGGGGTTAAATTCTGTTACTGACCAGTTGGTATAACCCGGCCCCACCCCCACCCCAATGGTATAAATCTATGGGACACTACATCCTATTATCTACAGGAAGAGGCGACCAGAAAAACAGGAAGTGTCAGGATATTATTTGGCTTGGTGGCCAGAGTTAGAACTGCAGGATTTTTAGATTTTTTAGATTCCAAAGAACCTGCAATGTTACCAGTCAAAAAGTTTGGGTAGCTTGGCCAGGGCCAATGGTTAGGACAACTGGAGCATTACGTCTTCTCCCACAGGGCATGAGAAATCTGAAGAATTCAGGTCTGAGCCTACAAGACATATTCTACACCTCAGGGTTCAGGAGCGCAGTGAGGTTTTTATTTTTTTGGTTGCAGATACAATTTATACAACAAAACTAAACTATCAATGCAATGAAGTTCCAATTATTTTTCATCCTAAGAGACGTGAAAATGAAATTCTAAAAAATAAAAAACAAATGAAACTTAAAACTAAAATACTATGCAATGATTGAGTCTCTGAGCGGTCGCAGGTGACTATTCATTCAGCTTGGCACATGTCATGTACGGTGTAGGGACTAATGTGAATCCAATGCCGGGCTGTAGACTTAAATCCTCTCTAGAGACTCCTGGAGGAGGATAGAAGGTAAATGCTTGAAGAAGTCCAGTAAAGAATAAGAAAAGTTCCATCTTGGCCAAACTTTCCCCAGCACAAGCTCTTCTGCCTGGAAGAATGGAAGGAACGAGCAAAGTACAGAAAGCTAAGTTATTATTATTTCCTATGTGAATATATTATTCTTATTATTATATAATATTTACATTTCCCGCAACTTCATCCGCGGCGCCCCCCCACCGGCGCACTCCCTCCTGTGAACAGCTGCCCCCCCACCACGATGCTGTGCAGTATTTGCAGGTGTGGTCCGGCAACCCCCAAGCACCCTCGTGCGTGCGTGTGACCACTGTCCAGTGGTCCTTCATAGTACCGTGGGTCCCTAGACCCATTCCTCACTCTTTGGCCCCTCCCACGTGCCCTCCATTTACCCACCCCGAACCGGGACCCCCTGCTCCATATCCCACTTTGGCCCCCCCCTCTTACCGCTGCCCCCCACTCATGCCACCCATCCCCCTCCTCTCCAAACTGGCCTGCCGTGCACACCCCCATCCCGAGGGCCTCTGTCAACGCCACCCCCCCCCCCCCCCTGCGGCCTAGGTAGCAGAGCAGGAACACCTGGCGCACGCACAACATGTTTGGCAAGCGAGAGTGTGTGTGACCGTACAAAGAGGCTGCATGGTCGCAAGATGCCGGACTGTCCGGCAAACTCGATAGGCAGACTTGTCGTTGGCGACAGTGGGGAAGGCAACTCCTCCACCGCAGTGGTTGAACCGTTGAGTCCCCCGGCGTGCGCGCACTGTCAGCACAGCAGAGGGACTTCTTGCGCCCCTACAGCACAGCCACTCGCTCTGGATGGTCCGGAGCTTGCAGCGGGAGGCATGTGCTACAGCGTGTACAGCGTCCTCAGCGCCGCCCGCACAAAGCCGCGGGCCTATCTGAAAGCGGCTGAAGCAGAGCAGATGACGTCATCTCGGCTCCATTAGCCTTGCAGAATGGCGAATTCGGGGCTTGCGGTGGCGTTGTGTGGGCATTTAGCGGCTTAATAGGTAACCTATGTATCTTTCCAGGTTCCAAGGTATGTATGTTCCAAATTTGAGCCGAATCCCTGCAGCCGTTTTTGCGTGATTGAGGAACAAACCTCCAAACCCACACACTTTCACATTGATAATATTAGTAGGATTTCCGATGTGACCGCAGCCATTCCTTCAGTGTCTCTACATCTGCCTGACAAGTACATTGATTTCTGGAAGTATTTTAGCGTTTCTCGTCACTAACCTGCTGAGAAAGGCATAAACGCATCTTTACGCACAAATTTCCCATCTTCATCCAAGAAGTGATTGGGATTGAATTCATAGGGCGTCTTCCATTGAGTCTTGTCATAGAGGACAGATGTCAGTAATGGAATAACTTCGGTTCCCTATGAACAATAAATCATCAATTATCTTTTTGCTAAAGAAGTTTCTATTTCAAAACATTAAATTATTGGGCGGGGGCCGAGGACCCCACAGAAGTCACTTTCTAATAAATATTGTGCAATAACTTTGTAAATCAGTAACTTTATTGAATTGCTGCCCGTTCTCCTCTGGGCAGGTCGTGCGTGCTCATCCAGCCCCAGTGACATCCTCTATACAGGTCACATGAAAGGTCTCTACTAGAGATGAGCGAATAGTATTCGAAACATAGTTTCAAATGACTCGCTCCCATAGGAATGAATGGGATCGGGTGAACAGAAAGGGGTTAAGCGCTTGCAGCCGGTGCCAGCCACGCGCTGGCCGCTCCTATTCATTCCTATGGAGCGAGGTGTTCGAATACTATTCGCTCATCTCCAGTGTCTCTCCTCTACCATTTGCTGCTCACTCCCTGTTACTAGGGAAGGTCTGTCTTTAGAAACTAACAGGCTTAGAGACAACATAGGAAGTGGAGGGGAAGGTTTAAATCTCTTCACAGCCTCTATATACTTACATATAGATCTGCTCTGCGCTCCTTGCCTGTACACTGCACAGAGAGGAGTCTGCAGCTTCTTGCACCTCACCATGAGTGTAAGGAGAGGGTGTCTACTTCTGAATAGCTGCTGTGTTATTGCTGATGGGATGTTATTCATACACAGCAAGCAGCTTTCCTTATTGTCTTAACTTTATGAACAGAAATACATAGAGCTGACATTGCACCACAATGGGTTTATGTTCCTGCACTGGAATTGTCACGGTTTATTTTGGGACCTCATAAAACCAATGGTGAGATTTTTATGAAACTCACTTTTGGGATGTAATAACCCCGCAAATACACATCGGTCGGAGGCGCATGTGAGAGGTTCAATGGAACAATATTGGCAAACCTCTGTACTTCATGTATCACTGCATCAGTATACGGCATTTTCTTACGGTCCTCCACTGTTGGCAGATGTCCGGGCTTAATATGTGCTTTGATTTCATCATGTACCTTTTCTGTAAAATTAAAAGTTTTGTTGCTTTACAGCATCGACTAGCACCATGGCACCTGCACAAATACAAGACCCTGGTTTGCATACTGACTACTCTTATAGGGGGAATCAGTAAGAGGGGACACGCTACGGGTTCAGCAGGGATTCATAGCAAGGTCAGGCAGGTTATCAGATCATGGCAAAACTCCTGAAAATTGGAAACTATTCGGTTCTGAACCCTGGTTCACATCTGCGCTCGGTAATCCGTTCGGGGAGTCCGCATGGAAACCCCCCGAACGGACGACCGAATGCATTGGCAAGCGGTGAGCAATGAAGGCACATGGACCCCATAGACTATAATCCCTGCACAAGTCATGCAGACAGGAAAGTAGATCATGAAGTAATTTTCTGTCCGCATATTCCATGCAGACAGCACACGGAAAGCACATGGACCCCATTATAGTCTATGGGGTCCGTGTGCTTTCACTGCACACTGCTTGCCAATGCGTTCAGTAGTCCATTTGGGGGGGGTCTCCATGTGGACTCTCCGAACAGATTACCGAATGCAGATGTGAACCGGGCCTTAGGACCACTTAGATGTTGCCTTATGAGAGCTATTAATAGAATAATCATTGATCAACGATTACTCTGAATCTCCGGATACTTCATCATTAGCAGAATTCCCCAGCGGATGGTCGTAGACGTCGTCTCAGTCCCAGCAGCAAAAAGATCCAGAACTGAAGTTATCAAATTTTCTTCATCAAAATAGGTTTTGGTTTTTGTTGACTCCTGAAAACACAGAAAAAGAATATTGCAGAGATTACTCACTACATACTGTATATATATATATATATATATATATATACACACCGGTAAATAGGCCGTCAATAGCTAAACCTTACAAAAGCCCTTTAGAGAAAAATATTACAGGTTATGGACTCCAGATTGTAAGGACACGCTGATCCAGGGTTTTATACTGACTGTCAGATTGGAGTCGGGAAGGAATTTTTTCCCCTGAAATGGGGCAATTGGCAGGAGCCTTGTTGGGTTTTTTTGCCTTCCCCTGGATCAACACTGTAGGGATTGTAGGGTTATAGGTTGGACTTGACGGACTGATGTCACAGAACACAGAAGCCGAACTGACCAGGCAGAGCTACAGAGAACAGAGGAAGAACAAAGGATATTTTCCAAAGGAGTACGTAGACATGGGTGGCACTACTCACACAGAGATATACATCTGCACGGGAGACAAAGAAACGCTAATTGTGGTGGTGCTCTAAGTCAAGAACAAAGTAGCATATGAAAAAATCAATAGAAAAAATTGCTTGGCACTCACCAACAGTAGCGTAAAAAGTTGAAACTTTATTGAAGAATGTCCATACAAAGTTTTAAAAGCGGGAGGAGGCACGCTCAGCAACCGGGCGACAGCTGTTTCGTATACAAAATATACTTTTTCAAGCTCGTGCTTGAAAAAGTATATTTTGTATACGAAACAGCTGTCGCCCGGTTGCTGAGCGTGCCTCCTCCCGCTTTTAAAACTTTGTATGGACATTCTTCAATAAAGTTTCAACTTTTTACGCTACTGTTGGTGAGTGCCAAGCAATTTTTTCTATTGATTAGAACAAAGGATGTAATGAGTCGCAGCCCGGACAGGCTATTGGGGATGTTCAGTTTCTGGAAACAGGGAAGTGGAAAGTCACTGGAAAATCTGAAAATGTTGCAATCTAGTTAATTATATATTTTTGGTACAGTAAGTAATTTCGAATATAGAAGACAGGGGGGGGGTAGATGGAATATATCAGTTTATCCCTTTAAACTAGACAACTAGTTTAACATTGTTTCCTAAATGTTCTTGTATTCACTTCTATGTTGACTTCTTGTTTGGAGTTGGGTAAATGATTAAAGTGAAGTGTAACATATTGAAATAAATCTATTTGATACTTTTTGAGAACAAACATTCACCAACAGATATAGAGTATGGAGTAATAAAGTACAGGTTGGGATGGCTGTAATAGTTGTAAGAAGGGTTTATTGATTGAGTCCACGACTTACCACGTTTGGAGAGAGGCCAAGACTGATGAAGGAGTGAATACCAAGAGAGCCCAGGAACAGGGGGTAAGGCAGAAAGGGTTTCCAGTGTTAGATGTGTAATTCGGCTTCTATCGAGCACCAAAGCTTGTGATCAGTAGACCACCAATGTTTGATCTTATCTAATATAAATGCCAAGGAAGGCCCATCCTCCGACAAGACGTGTTTGGTCAATATTGAGAAAGTGGTTTTAAGTGTTACCAATTGCAAAGTAAGTGGAGGAGGCATCAAACACCAAGATCTCTCTCCTGGATGGCAAATCCAGTTTCGTAATGGGGGGAACCATCTAGAACTTCTATCTACACCATTGGTCTAGTCATATGACTGGTGAGGAATCACTGACTGACAAATTGTGCCAATATGAGGGATGCGACACTCCCGTTAAACTTACAAGGGATAGAAACATATTCACCTGTTCTTGTTTCATAAGAAAGGCATCAATGTATCCGGTGATGTCATTGGCATTGAATTCCGTTCTTCGTTCCTTTATACGTTTTAGGATAAAACTATGGAGGTCCTTTATGTTCTGCTCTACTTTCCTTTGCAGGCCAAGGAGCGATCCGATAACTGGATAATAATTATACAGCTGTGGAGAGTAACAGAATTTCTTCAGATTTAAATGACAATCAATAAAATGGAGTCTTTCGGACGTCGCAGGCAGCAACGTCACTTTTCGATATGGAGGACAAAAGTAGTAAACATGATAATGTCACGGTATTTCAAGTTTCATACTAAAGTACATAGAAACTATGCGGATTGTACTAGTGCAGATAACACACAAGATTTCTGAAACAAATTGTTTTACTAAATAAGCCCCATTAACTTTTGTTTCTTCAACAGCGGCAAATCCATAACAAAATCTGCACAATTGATGGATTTCCTACAATTCTTTGCAGATTTATTGTGGAAATTTTATCACAAAATATTACAAAGCTCCTCAGAGTTCTAGAACTTAAGCGGAACTATAAGAGATGTTACCAAATATTCTTCTTTCCATATATCGATAATTCCGTACATGGCCACCATCAGTAATATCTGAGCCCGATACAACATAGGGCATCTGAACTCCCTATTATGTTTAGATTCAACCCAATGAATATATTCACTAAAACATCACCACTACAGACAAAACGTGGGCGGAGAGAAGACTAACTGGACGTTGCACATTCACATGAATTTAAGGGCACCCTATGGATAGCTATAATCATTGGCTTCTATGTTAGCCCCTTTCTATTAATAAGTGACACCAATAAGCAGACACCCTGACTCTATACTAATGCTGCTGGATACATTGTACAAATCTTAGGCTTTTCTTACCATCACTTTGGGTGTCCCGACCAGTTTAGCATTTTCATCTAACATTCTGATTAATTTTCCAAAGATTGGATCATCGTACTCAAACCTTTTCCCAAAGATAATAGAGCAGATGACATTGGATACCGCGCTGTTCGTTAACATGTGTATATTGAATGGTTTGCCTGGAAGAAAACAGAGAATTAATGGTCAAAAATGAAAGAAAATACATAAAGTGAAAGGTGATTGGTGACCACGGGTAAGACAACGTTACTCAAAAAGTAGCAACCTCCGAGTATGAAACCAATGGTTATTACATCAGGGGTTAGGGGTTTTTTTTATACTTCCCCATCCAGTCCAGTAGAGGGCGTATTGTGCTTGATATAGACACCTGTAAATCTCTATAGCAGATGGGACATGTCTGTGCCTACAAAAACTCAGTTCATGGCCATGATGATGATAAAGTTTAGACTCGGCGAAAGATAGACAGACATGAGTTAGAAGACACAAAGTCTATGAGATATAGGTTTGTTGGTAAATGAGATATCTTACCATTGTGGGATTTAAAACTTTCTATATATGGAATTAATTCATCTTGAATTTTGGATTCCACGCCTTTTTTACCCATTCCCAAATCTCGAAGTGTAGAAAGTACGAACCTCCTCATAGATTTCCATAATTCTCCATTGGAAAAGATTATACCTGAAATGTAGTAAAATGAGGGAAATAGAAGATTATAGCGGAACCTTGGACTGAACAAGACAGGGAGGAGTGGAAGATAAAATGTTTCCATTTCAAAAGATGTTCTTATTCAGTTGTGTGACTGAAAATGTTGATCTGGAAAATGATCTAAAAATAAGAAATCACATAATAATAATATTGGAAAAGATGAAGAAGATAAGGCAAAGAAGGAGGAGGAAGAAGAAGGAGTAAAAAGGAAGATGATGGAAGAAAAAGTGAAGACAAAGGAAAAGCAAACAGAAGATGAGATGAAATAATTGAGGAAAGAAGAGAAGGAAAATAGAATGATACAATGAAGAAGAAGAAGAAGAAGAATGTCAGCGATCAGGATCATGATGGGGAAGGAGGAAAACAAAGTAAAGGAAGACAAGAAGGAAGAAGAGTAAGAAAGAAAAAGGAAGGATAATTAAGATGATGATGGAGAAGAAAGAACTCAGCGCGTGGAGAAGGAAATGATGATGATGATAGAGAAGAAAAAGTACATAAAGGAATAAGAAAGAGAAGGAACATAAAGAAGAAAGGAAGGCAGAAGACTGTACAAGATGATGAAGGTTAAGAAGAAAAAAATAACAGGGAAGGATCTGTAGAAGAAGAAGAAGAAGAAGAAGAAGACAAGGAAAAGGAAGTGGTAGATATGAAAGAAAAGAATGGGAAAGATGAAGGAAAAAGAAAGTTCAGACAGTGACTACTTCTTATGTGAATTCATTGTACAACTTATTGATAAAAATCACTGCAGATATTTAATGTATTCTTCTGACATTACCAACTGGAGGTAAGTTATAGGTCGGGTTGAGTGATCGGGATCGGGAAAGATCGGATTCCGATTTGTGATTGAGCAAATTTCACGATCGGGATCGGCAGGAAAAAAAATCGGAAATCGGATTTTAAAATCGATCCTGAAATCTCAAGATTGGCTGAACCCTCGTTATAGAGACTCTAACACCTCCCCCGAACATACTCCACTGTTACCAGCCTGTTACAGAGCACGTTACAGTGATAAGCATACCCATGTGATGTATGTTACTGGACCAGTTGGTGCACTGGGGGCGGCCTTCTGCTCCCTGATCCACTGCTCTTGCAACTCAGATCGCCACCATCTCATTCATGAGTAAGAGATAATCCTCCCACTGCTGTGACATCACCCGCCATACCTGAGCAATAACAGCAGTGCACCCAGGGCTAATGCCCCGCCTCCTGTGCACTGCCTCATTTACATAAGACGTCAACAAATCTACAAAAGTGACATAAATAAGAAAGACATGATGTCTATCCCTGTCATGTAACTTCCTATTATGGTGGATGTTGTGTATTTAAATATGGCGGCCACTAAGGAGCTGAGTAGCCCCCATGGCTGAAGGGTATTTGCTGTATTATAGCGCCATAAATACCATGTTCATTGGATATCATATCAAAGATCGGAGAACTCTTCCTCTCTCCAAAATCATCTGCCCGGGTGACGAGCGCTTCCTTCACAGCCTTGTAGCCACAAAGTATCACCACTTTCTGGGGGCCAAAGTGTAGAGTAAAGATCTCACCGTATTTCTCTGAAAGCTGCAAAATATAATAAATGTTTATTTCATGTGTTTTTCTATAAAGGCTACATTGTATTGTCAAGACACTAACAAGGAGGAGTGAAGACGTAGAGAGGAAGCCCCAAAGCCAGGAAAGTAGGTAAATCCCTTGTCCGCCATGATGGGTGTGTTTGCTCTTGCACTAAACATTGTGTGATGATAGAACCTTCCTTTTAATAGGTAGGAGAGATATTATGCCTTATATTATTATAGTTATATCTATACATTACTGTATTTATATCTATACATTACTGTATTTATATCTATACATTGCTGTATTTATAGCTATACATTGCTGTATTTATATCTATACATTGCTATATCACCACACAGTGCCCAAGCTACACGTTATATGGTCCCAATTTACATTGACATCAATAGCAACAAACTAACTGGAATGAATAGATGTCGTTACAATATTGTTCATGACCTTGGTTCACACTGTAGATTTACAGTGGCTTTTGGGGATTTTACTATTGATGATCTATCCATAGCAATATCAATCGACTGAATAGAAAGGTTGAAGAGGGATTGGGGTGCCCCCCTCCATTTTTTAACACTGACACACTGCAGTAACTATAGTTGTAACTGTGCCGGGGAGAACTGGGAAGTTCTAGCTGTTAGTTTAGTTGATAATGCTGGATAGACACAAGTCCACCATCTTGATCTAAAACCACCTGAGGAAGACACCGGCTGTCCCATGTTAGGGGAAAAATTCATTCACAGCTCCAAATATGGCGGAATCATATCCTGATACAATATAATAGCGGAATAAATTGATACATCAGTTTCCGTCCAACATTCTAATTCCAGTAACTTCTGATACTTTTACTTTTATGAAATGTATCCAGTCTCCTCTTGAACATCTACAAGTTACTGGCCATCACCCCATCATGTGGCACCCCAAACATGACTCTGGTATAACCTTGTTTCCTCTAGACATAGAGGATGTCCCCTTGTCATGTTACAGCCTTGGTGTAACAAGATTACTACGGAGTTCTCTGTACTGTCCATTTATATATTTGTCCATTGTATTCTACCCCTCCCATCCACATGGAACAATCTTCGTACTCCTGCACTCCCTTTAATTGCCTTGGTCTCCTCCTCTGCATCGGCTGTAGATCAGCTGTCTTTCCGTGGACTGACCACTGATTTGCATAGTAATCATGAGTATATATTCCTATCTTAATCCACCCCTCTCCTCTCCTTCCAGGTTGCTAAAATAAAATTTGCTGTCCATCAATATCCCCATGTCTCCTTCAGCGGCCGTTTTAGCAAGTGCATTAAAATCTAATACATAATTGTAAAACAGTTTCTATGTTCTGTGTCCAGAACTTTACATTTATCCACATTAAAGTTAATTTAGCATTCCCTTGCTCATACATCCAGCCAAACCCTTCTGGAATATTCTACCATTCTCCTCTATGTTGACTACTTTACACCTAACTCTACTGACTGAGCCACAAGCTCTATTCACTTCTATCATTAACTTTGCACAACTTAGTATCCTCAGTACCTATTCATAAACATATTAAAATGACGAGGACCCAATTCTGACCCCTGGTGTTACGGTTACCCCTACTTTAGGGTGGTTTGGTGCTTCTCAGAGATCCTGTGACCCAGACATTAGTCTGTCTCCTCTAACACAACAAAGATTCATAGAAACAGAGATAGAGAGGCTGCAGCTGCATCTCCCTCCTGTCTATCTACTATTCTCTGTAATACTTCAAGGTGATGGGGCAGAGGAGATTTTTGAGCCAGAAGCTGGGAAAAGGGGAAAATTGCACCTTGACCATATAATACATGTACTATTGACCTCCACCATGAAATCTGTCTTAGCTACCTAATCATTAATCCTGTCCAAAACACTGATGTCCCCTCATAGTCACTGATGTCCCCTCAGGGTTAATGATGTCCCCTGATGTCTTCTGATGATCACTGATGGTCAATGATGATCAATGATGATCACTGATGTCCCCTCATGGTCAATGATGTCCCCTCATGGTCACTGATGTCCCCTGATGGTCACTGATGGTCACTGATGTCCCCTGATGATCACTGATGTCCCCTGATGATCAATGATGATCACTAATGTTCCCTGATGTCTCCTGATGATCACTGATGTCCCCTGATGATCACTGATGTCCCCTGATGATCACTGATGGTCAGTGATGATCCCTGATGTCCCCTCATGGTCACTGATGTCCCCTGATGATCACTGATGTCCCCTCATGGTTACTGATGTCCCATGATGATCACTGATGTCCCCTCATGATCCCTGATGTCCCCTGATGTCCCCTGATGATCACTGATGTCCCCTCATGGTTACTGATGTCCCCTCATGATCCCTGATGTCCCCTCATGATCACTGATGTCCCCTGATGATCACTGATGATCACTGATGTCCCCTCATGGCCGCAGTTTCTCCCTATCACATTTTGGCTGTGGCTCACTATGGGGGGGGGGGGGGGGTCCTTAGCCTTAAGAGCCATCACAAGAGAACATGGTTCTATGCATCCCCTGCACGATGGCGTGTCATCAGACTTACTACCATTCATTTACCCCCAACCCAACGCCTATACTCCCAGCTAAACTATGGCGCCCTCTGTGACTAGATGGTAATACAAGATCCTACCTCCATCAGTGTTTTGTAGGGCCTATTCAGGTCTATCTGGTTGAGGTTACCAATAAAAGGGAGTGGGGTAGGTCCTGGAGGCATCTTTGCGGAGCTCTTCTTAGATCCATTTAACCAATAGATGAACAATCCAATGAAAATGGAAAAATATAGTAAAACGTCAACTCTACTCAAAAAGTAGGCAATGAAAGCCATAGTGAAGTCGTGTGAAGAGTCCGCTCTGCTCGTGTGGATGTCGTGATATTTATACACATGGACTTAACACTCCTAAATGTGTTAATCTTTACTAGGGCAGAATTAACCCATAATAAACTGATTGGCCCCCCGCCAAGCAACACAGCCGGCCGCGCTGGCTTCTAATTGTGCAACATTGTTTTTACAGATATTATATTTTACCCCATTTCACCCAAAGCATGCTCTCATTCAATAGAAGTAGTATTTGTGGTTATCTTATCTCCCAGCAGTTGTGTCGATGCCACAGTATAAAGGTCACGCCGTCATGTTAGGAGATACAATAGAGTAATATCTGGATGGTGAAGGGTGAACTTATACAGACAAGATGGTGGAAGGGATTACCCATTGTCCATTGACTTATCTGATGGCACAAGATTACTTTTTTTGGTGACCGATGTACTGGCATCCCCACCGAGGTACTGGCATCTGCCATGTTTTCTCACCTACAACAGAAGGTTCATGGCCTTTGGGTCAACTCACTCCAGTCCTGATCACTAAAGGGGCGTTCACACTACCGTCTGTGTCCGACAGGTAGTCTCTGCTCCTAGTGTCCCCTCAAAATCTGGCACGGACATTAGGAGCGGACACTAGCTGTGTCTGTGACACCTGTGATTTATTTAAATGGGCATCGGGTGCGTTCTTTTGCACTCCGTGCCCTTCCTTCACAGTCCGCATGTAAAGATGTCCGACTTCTCAAGTGGACAGAAAAACCCGACATGTAGGTGCAAAAGAACGTACCCGATCGCCATTTAAATGAATGACAAGTTTCACGGACACAGCTAGTGTCCGCTCCTAATGTCCGTGCGAGATTTTGAACGGACACTAGGAGCGGACACTACCTGTCGGACACAGACGGTAGTGTGAACGCCCCCTCAGGAAGCGATTTTTGGACCTTTTTTGGAGCAGTTTTTCAGAAAACACAAGGTGTTTTTTTTCCTCCCGGACAGTGAATGGACCTTAAAAAACCACGGTTTTTGCAAAAAAAATGCGTTGCAGTTTGCGCCTCCCATTCACTTGTATTGACTTCCTGAGGCAGAATCCGCCTCAAGAAAGGTCATGTCGCTTCTTTTTTCCGCTAGCAGCAACAAAAACGTTAGCGGAAGAACGAACGCTAGCGGTCTCCATAGACCACCATTGTGAGGGGGCAGATTATGACTTGAATTCCGCGCCATATTACACCCCCTCTGTGCCCATGTGAACTAGCCCTTATTTTTACTGCATAGTGAAAACTAAACATGTAAGACAATGGCGCAGATACAGTTTTCCTTTAATTCCACCCCATTCTGATTTCCCAGTACATTGTACTAAATGGTCACCATTATACAGCACAATTGTTCCTCCCAAAAAGAATAATCCTTCATACGGCTCTGCAAATGGAAAGATAAAAAAGTGATGTCTTTTGAAAGGTGGGGAGTGAAAAACAAAAATAAACTAGAAATGGCTGCCAAGAGAAAGGGTTAAAGGGGACGTGTCACTATGGATCCTTATACACTATTCACAGGACAGGGGATAAACGAACAGGCAACCAAAAGTCCCCCTAAGTCCTCCTGGTGAAGTGACGGGCCCCTCCATTGAGGGCCATGGGGCCACTAGTGCACTGGTACTCTATTCACAAAGAGAATTTAGGGGGACTTTCGGTCCATTAAGACACAACTCCCTTTCTGTTTTTCTCTTTTTCTGTTTTCCAGTTCTGGAAGGGGCTGAGGCTGCCATTACTACAGAATAGAGAAATGTATATACAGTAAAACATATATACTCTCTAAAGCTCTCCCTAGCAATGATCTAGCTAAGTGTTGGCCGAGATAGTCAGCATCGATTCATTGCATATTGCCCCTATATATAGCTTCCATTATTATAGATGGTGTAAAACTGGGGATACAGCAATTACAAGTGACAAATTCTATATCTGTATATAGTGACAATACACAGTGACTATAGGACAGGTCTCACCCCCAGTTAGTTGGAGCTTTGTTAGGGAGAACTTTAGAGTCTGCAGCAAATTACAATAATATTCACCAAATCCCTTCCTACATAATACATAAAAAAAAACAAGTAAAACAACATTCACACATTAACAGAAATAATGTAATTTCTCCTTTTTCTTGTTGGTCGCTCTTTAGGGAACTTGTACACTTTCTGCAGGTTCTCTCCCAGATTATACCTGATTATAGGAAACTCAGCAGTCAGATACTTTGTATTCAGATTATCATAAGGAGAACCTCTAAAAAGGACAAACCAATATTGTTGTAGTCACATTGTTGGGACTGATGGGGTATAAGAGGTACGACCCCCCACTGATCAAAAAAGAAGGCATATCCTAGATCAGGGGTAGGGAACGTACGGCTCTCCAGCTGTTGCAAAACTACAACTCCCAGCATGCATACTGGCTCTGCTGTTCTTGGAACTCCCATGGAAGTGAATGGAGCATGATGGGAGTTGTAGTTTCACAGCAGCTGGAGAGCCCAAGGTTCCCTATCCCTGCCCTAGCAATAGCCATCATATTACATAGTGGGTATGCCGCTTTAGGTAATACTGAATCATTTATATTTCCTTTGCCTTTTTTTAGATACATATTGTATTTATTTTTCAACAAGGCTTTGAAAAGCAAAACATAAATAGAAGACGCGAAGGACACAAATGGAAACCCACAAAGAGAATAACATGGTGGAGTAGAAACCCACAGGCAACAAAGTATCGGGGTCCAAAGTGGTCATGGTAACCTTCTATATATGTGGTACGCACTTATTGCAGTATATTGTGCAGCTGTCTTATGTTCAAGTCCCAGGTGCAACAATAAAAAGAAAATATAAGAAATAGTAAAAAGTGTTTTTAACCATTTCTAAATTGTTTCTCATTCTAATTATAAATAAAATACAAAATAAATATTAAGCATCGCAATATGGCTAAAAGTCCACAGATATAACGTGCCTAATATAATGCATACCTTTGAAGAGTAGAAAGAGGGACAAAATGCAGTGCGCCGCGGCAAATTTAGCTCTGCCCACTTTTATGTTGACTCCGCCCATTCTCATTCATTTTTCATGTGCCTGCACAGTATAATCCTCCTACAGTCACCCGTAAATTATATGTCCCCCCTCCATCTCTCCCCAGCTTCATATACACCCTTCATCTGCCCCTAGTTTCATGTCCCCCCCTCCATCTCTGTCCCCAGTTTCATGTCCCCTCGTCTCTGCCAGTTTCATGCCGTTCTCCCCCCCCCCCCTTCACCTGCCCCAGTGTCAGGCTGTCCCCCCCCCCCCATTTATCTGCCCCAGTGTCAAGGGCCCCCTACATTATGTTCCACCTTAATGTTTAACACAAACAAACACACTCACTTTGTAACGCTCCCCCGACGCTCTCTTCACTCTCTCACTCATACACATAGTTGTAGGCGCGATGTGACGTCATCACATTGCGGCTACAAATGCCGGAGCGCAGCGTTAAAGCAGGACCTGAGCTGTGACAGTCCTGCTTTAAACGCCTATGTATTCAGCTCATCGGTGTCCTACGGATGCCGATGAGTTGAAATCGGGACATACCTCCCACCGACCGGGACCACGGGACGGGACACCGAAATCGTGAGTGTCCCGTGGAAATCGGGATGGTTGGGAGGTATGATAATGTTATTTATCTGTACAGTGAACTCTGTATATTATTGTGTTTTGTCACCTCACTTTCTAGGAAGATAATAAATCATCACAAAGTCGTACCGGTGGCTGTGATGACAAGTTTGTAACGGTGAGTTGGAAAAAACAAAAAAGTTTCCAAAACCTTAACACCCAAACTTGGCTGCACCATTAAAGGTCTAATAGACAATCTGGATACCTGATATATAACATTACAGTCTTCACTATTTAGATAAATGTTAGATCTTTTTACAACAACGTCCCTTTAAAGGTAACACTTGCCCTGAGAGTTTCCTGAGGTTGCGCTGGCAGCCTCTATAACCTCTATAACCTCTACTCTTACATTAGACATGGCGTTAGCAAAACACCTGGCAAGGGATCTGGAGCACAGGGGAAAAAATATTTAATCTCCCAATAGTAGAAGGTTCAAAGAATGTTAGTGAAGAGATCTGTGAACTCCGGCTTGTAATTTTCCATATCACATCTCATTCTTTCTCCCTTTTTATGATTAGTTGATATGAACCATAGATAAAAGGCAAAATAATTCCGTCCTCATGTCCCGGCCATTTACTTGATAACAGTTATTGTTAGAAACAAAAAAAAATCCTCTTTAGCAGATATTATAAAAAAAATTATATCTACAAATGTAATGTTTGCACAGAACCAAAACAAGGGACATCCATTTTCCAGTAACTGGTCATACTTGGTTACACTGTTGTACTGGTCATACTTGGTTACACTGTTGTACTGGTCATACTTGGTTACACTGTTGTACTGGTCATACTTGTTTACATTGTTCTACTGGTCATACTTGGGTACACTGTTGTACTGGTCATACTTGTTTACATTGTTCTACTGGTCATACTTGGGTACACTGTTGTACTGGTCATACTTGGGTACACTGTTGTACTGGTCATACTTGGTTACATTGTTCTACTGGTCATACTTGGTTACACTGTTGTATTGTTGTACTGGTTTTACTTGGTTGCACTATTGTGGTATTGTACTTGGTTACACTGTTGTAGTGTTGTATTTGGTTGCACTATTGTAGTATTGTACTTGGTTACACTGTTGTAGTAGTGTACTTGGTTGTACTTAGTTGCACTATTGTAGCGTTATACTTGGTTGCACTATTGTAGTGTTGTACTTGGTTACACTGTTGTAGTGTTGTACTTGGTTGCACTATTGTAGTATTGTACTTGGTTACACTGTTGTAGTAGTGTACTTGGTTGTACTTGGTTGCACTATTGTAGCGTTATACTTGGTTGCACTATTGTAGTGTTGTACTTGGTTGCACTATTGTAGCGTTATACTTGGTTGCACTATTGTAGTGTTGTACTTGGTTACACTGTTGTAGTGTTGTACTTGGTTGTACTATTGTAGTGTTATACTTGGTTACACTGTTGTAGCGTTATACTTCGTTACGCTGTTGTAGTGTTGTACTTGGTTGTACTGATTCGCAACCTTGTCCTTCAGTCTGACATCCAAACCCTTAACACTTCTGGCTGCTTCCAGCTCAAAAACATCCATCAAATTCACTCTCTCTTTATCCCTGAAACTACAAATACACCACTCCACACCCTCATCATATCTTGCTTAGACTGCAGCAATGACTTCTCTGTCACATTACAGCAAATGCTTTTTCTCCTCTCCCTAAACTCTGCTGTTCACTAAATCCTCCTCTCTCCTCACTTTTCATCACCCTTTCCCCTATGGGTGTCCCTTCGCTCTCAACCAATCACCCAGCGAATACAGCTTATAATGCTAAGACTGACATAGAAGGCTGTTGACAACCTGTCCCCTCCATATATCTCTGACCTGAGCTCCTGCTGTCTACCATGCATCCCCTATACTCGCTACCACGACACAAGACTGTCCCTCACAATCACGACTTTCTAGAGTACCCTGAAGTCCCATCTCTGCTGGAAAACCTTCAATAACCACCATCCGAATAGCTGTGACTCCCACCTACTGTCCCCTTTCCCTTATAGATTGATAGCAGGCAGGGCTCTCTGTCCCTCTGTACCAGGTTGTCATGTTGTTCGTTTGTTGCACTTGTTCTTTCTTTTATTATTTAATCTTTTATAAATTTTGAAAAACACCTTTGACTATTTTTTATACATTGTATTACTGCTGCTCCTGCACTTGTTCTTAGGATGGTTTGTTGCCCTGTACAATTCTAGACTGCAATCGCTGGAGCTGTGTGAGGGCTCTTTTTTTGTGGGGTGAGTTGTAATTTTTTGTTGGTACCAATTTGTGGTATTTACAATTACTTGATCACTTATTTACCTGTACAGGACAAGTACAATGATATTTAGTCCGATTACATTCAAGGACATTTATCCATGTTGCAATGCTTAATATTTTTATTTGATAATTTCTTTATTTTATTTATATTTAGAATGGAGATGTTTTTTTTTAATCTTTTATTAGTATATTTTTTCAGCAATGTTTAAAAACACTCATTATTTTTTATATTTTTTTGCTGTTGCATGTGGGGATTTGGACCTGGTATGGTAAATAATGATAATGTAAGAACCTTTGTATACAATGTTTTTGTGCGTATGCATAATATGCAATAGAAATTACAATAAAAAAAAACATACATAGTATATGTATACAAATAAATATACTAAAATACAATGTATCCATTTGGAATGTATTTTATAAAATATTCTATCACAATTCGCACTAAAATTTAATGACTGATTTTTTAATTTTTTATAAGCAGATATTATGTAAATCTCTTTGTATATAACTGCATTATGTGACTCTTATTTTTCTACTATCTGGTTCCTTGCAAGGGCACAAGTGTAATGCACAAGAGATCCCGCTGGTCAGGAGAATGTCTGGTCTGAATAGCGGGCGTCTAGACTTGCTGAATAACTACAAACCCGACATATGGAACGATAAAAGTTTATACTAAGTCACATCTAATGAGATAAAATGAGAACTATAATAAATGTCACTCCTGGGATTGAAGGAATAACTTGGGTGTACTCAGAGCTGGCCCAGGATTTGTGTGGCCCCTTAAATGACTAAAGCAAAGTATACCCAAAATCGGCCATGGCAACCTGGTGTAGGTCTTCTGTAACTCTCTACCTTTGCATTGTAACAATCAAAAAATTGGGCAAAAACTATAATTGATTTAATTGATTTGCCCCACACCTATAATAGCCCCTTAGGCTCCATAAAGTATAATGGCTTCCATATGGCCCATGCAGGATAATGTCCCTCTTACACCACCACAATATAATGACCTCCTCGTACCCTCATATAACTCATACAGTACAGTACAGTGTTCCTGTTATGTCCCCCATATAATGGGCCGTTATGCCCCCTTATATTGCCCATTTTTGTCAGCATGTTGTATATACATTAGTGAACGCCGCAGCTCATGGTCTCCTTTTTCTCCTATTTTGGTGTTCGTCTTTTATTCCAGGTCTCATTTTGTATTCTTCGTTAGCCATGCAATGATCCATATTTGACATATATTGTGTACATCGGGGGTCAGCAACCTCCGGCACTCTAGCTGCTGTGAAACTACAACTCCCAGCATGCTCCATTCACGTCTAAGAACAGCAGAGCCAGTATGCATGCTTGGAGTTGCAGTTATACCACAGCTGGAGCGAAGGTTGCCCAACCCTGGACATATAAGCCTTGTGTTTGCTCTTGCAGGTATTATATATTTGTAATCTACAGCACTCTGGTAACAAGGGAAGAAGGTTGTGCAAGCCAATGATATAACCTTATAGCACACAATACAATATTATGGCTCCGTGCTGATTGTATTGTAGTTCTTCTCTCTATTTCCTAAAGCCTTGTACGGATTAAGCCACCTAGTTCTTATTGTTTGCCCTTGCTTAGATCTCTGGGAGTCTGGCGTCCTGTACGTTGGATTCTTCCAGGCAGCGATCTTGTTCTGCACGGATTCTGCTATTACCACGGGTATTCCTGTTACTGGCGGCCATAATGGTGATGAAATATTCTTATATACTTTGTATTTGTTCTCACGGGTGTAGCTTGAAATTTTTAGGTCCAAGCGAATGCTACAAAGCTTTAACAGTCATCACACAGCGAGTACAAAACATGCAGAAATCCAGAGTCTGCACCCCAGGAAGGGGGGGGGGGGGGTATTTCTAACCCATTTTGGATCATCCAGCCAAAATACTATCAGGCTTTCACAACACATTTTTTTCAGCATATTTGTTGGGAAAGAATCTGATTCGTAGATCAAACGTGTCCACGAGGCCTCATGTCACCCCTCATGTACCTAATGGTTATCTTTTTGGCATCCGCTGTGTTGGTATCCTGCTAAAAAAACACACACAGAATTTTTTTTACAGTGGGATTGAATGGGTAACGTATTATACTCTATGTCCGTTCAGTGGTGCATATTACTACATCGCCGGACGTACAGTGGGAAAGAAATCCAACATGTACCCCAAAGAGAGTGAGTTTGGGTCCTGCAACCATTTAGGGTCTGACTCTGGAGGTTGATGGCTTTAAGGTTCTCTGCAGGGCAGGAAAGTTCACACCAAAACTTGGCAAACATTTTTATGGCCCATATCTCCTGTGTGTAGTGTCGCCAACAATCCATAAATTCCTGGCCAGTCCATAACGAAAATACTATTCTTATCCAGATCACTGGAGTCGTCAGCAGCTTTATAGATTAGGAAATGGTGCTGGTGTCTTCCAAAGAAGAGTCTCCAAGTATCGGAGACAACCATGATACATGTCCTGGGTCTTATATCCACTGCCCTAAATCTACCAGCAAGCATCACTATGAGCTGTATCCATGTCTTCAGAACACAGATACAGTTGAACATCGTAGGAGGGTGAGAGGGAGTCCATAACTCCAGCCTGGCAGTTCATTCACATAAGTACAGGACATTTTAGGATTCTAGCTTATTACAATGACATCCTTCTCACCCCCTGCACTGGGATGTGTTCTACGTCCCCTCACTAAACTCTCCCCTCTACAATCTATTCTGAATGCAGCGGCCAGGCTCATCTATCAGGCTAGACGCTACAGCGAGGCCTCCGGTCCGTGCCGGTCACTACAGCGAGGCCTCCGGTCTGTGCCGGTCACTACAGCGAGGCCTCCGGTCTGTGCCGGTCACTACAGCGAGGCCTCCGGTCTGTGCCGGTCACTACAGCGAGGCCTCCGGTCTGTGCCGGTCACTACAGCGAGGCCTCCGGTCTGTGCCGGTCACTACAGCGAGGCCTCCGGTCTGTGCCGGTCACTACAGCGAGGCCTCCGGTCTGTGCCGGTCACTACAGCGAGGCCTCCGGTCTGTGCCGGTCACTACAGCGAGGCCTCCGGTCTGTGCCGGTCACTACAGCGAGGCCTCCGGTCTGTGCCGGTCACTACAGCGAGGCCTCCGGTCTGTGCCGGTCACTACAGCGAGGCCTCCGGTCTGTGCCGGTCACTACAGCGATGCCTCCGGTCTGTGCCGGTCACTACAGCGAGGCCTCCGGTCTGTGCCGGTCACTACAGCGAGGCCTCCGGTCTGTGCCGGTCACTACATTGGCTGCCTATTCATTATAGAATAAAATATAAAGTTCTCCCCCTCCCCCACAAGGCTCTCCATAATGCCGCACCTCCCTACATCTCCTCCCTCATCTCTGTCTACCGCCTAACACATGTTCTCCGCTCACTCAATGACCTAACACTTCCATCCTCTATTATCAGAACCTCCCCCGCTCGTATACAAGACTTCTCCCGAGCTGCACCACTTCTCTGGAATGCTCTACCCCGGACAATCAGAGTAACTCCCAATTTCTACAGTTTCAAACGCAAACTAAAGACGCATCTTATCAGACCGGCCGATCACATGTCCTAATGTAAACCCTTCCATACTATAATTAGAATCCCCAAAATCTAACCCTCCTCTGTCCCCGCTCCCACATTCCCCACATGATATGATGTCATCTCAGGATAACTTTATAGGTCCAAGCTCCATCCACATGTTACAGAACACCACTAGTGATGACTCAGACAGTTTTATGTTTGTGTAATGACAGTCACCTCTATTACAGAAGTGTCTGACCCCTGTATAAGTAATGCCGCCCCTGCTACCTCTTGTGTCACCCCCTCTACCTCATAGATTGTAAGCTCTTGCGAGCAGGGCCCTCAGTCCCATTGTGTGAAATGACTTTCTTTGTTATGTATCTTTCTGTCTGTACTTGAACCCTACAAATTGTACAGCGCTGCGGAATATGTTGGCGCTATAGAAATAAAATTCATTCATATGGCTTGTGCAGCCCCGCTGAAGGGGACATGAAACAGGGGGTGGATGAGAATTAGGTTTTTCTTCCCTTTGTGATCCAATTAATTTTGGAGGTACTATAGGGGAGCACTGTTACCAATCGGGGGAACTCTGGTGAGCATTACTACTGTTGAAAGCACCATGGGGGTATAACTACAAAGAGGGGCACTCTGGAGAGCATTATTAAAATTAGGGGCACTATATGGGAGCACTATTACCATTAGGGGCACTATGGGGGAGCACTATTACCATTAGGGGCACTATGGGGGAGCACTATTACCATTAGGGGCACTATGGGGGAGCACTATTACCATTAGGGGCACAATGGGGGAGCACTATTACTAATTGTAGCAATAGGGGTACTATTGGTGCAGACACACTGGCATTATTACTGTGTGGTAGCACTAAGCACCAAATAATAAGTGTTAATTTACTGATTGGTGGAGGTCTGACTGCTGGTACCCTAACCTAGGAGCGCTTTGCACCCCGCTATTGAATGGAGTGACTGATCTCACAGCCGCAGATAGCCAAGTGCATTATTGTGTCTGTCTCTAGCCCTCCTATTGAAATGAATGGAGCGCTGCACACTGCCCGAACAGATGCTCCAGTCAAAACTGGGATTTACAGCACCCCACATGTCATGATTGGAGGGGTCTCTGCCATCTGACTCCACTGAGAATCACCTCTTATCTTTTGGATGGGGGTAACTGCCTGTAAACAGAAAACCACTTGTTACTGTCAGGGTCACTGTAGAGGAGCACTATTACTATATACAAGCAATGCTTGTGGCTGTCATATATATACTGTATACTGTATATATGTATATGGGCAGGTGTGACCTCATCATTAGGTCCAGCCTGAGACTACAAACTTCACCACCATAGACCTGCATGACTCAGGCGCCACCTAGTGGTCAGCTTCATACTATTTAATGAACTATTGATATATTTGTGGTGTCCTTGTGGGATTCTTCAGAGATATTTCTATTTCCTGCAAAACCGCTGCGAATGTTATAAAACAATCAGCGCCTCAGCCCGAGCCCTGCACACGACCCGGCTCTCACCCGAATGACCGGGCGCATGCGCAGTGTGCATAAACACTCGGGTCACGCGGCCTGTAGAGGTGACGCATGCGCAGGAGAGGTGACCGAGCTCCTCAGCGTCCATATTGGAAGACGTTACAGGAGGCGGCCGAGTTACCCCGCAAATATGTCCACGGCCATGAACTTCGGGACGAAAAGCTTTAAACCTCGGCCTCCAGAGAAGGGCTCCTTCCCTCTGGATCACTTCGGTGAGTCTCGTGAATTCCCTGAAGAGCTGAGTGATATTAAATGGAGGCCTGTCATGTCTGGGCTGGGAGGTGTAGTAGAGCGCCCTCTAGTGTGCAGATACGATACAGCCTCCTGCGGTGTGCTCAGGCCTGGCAGGGTGCTGATAAGATAAGATAAGAAGATAAGATAAGATAGGGGCCACAAGGGGAAGAAACTGCTCAGTATGGCAAATATAGGGGACTGTCCAGGGGTATAAATAAAGGGGCGCTGGATTAGGTCTTCTGCTTCTTCGCAGCAAAACCGTTTTTTTTTATAAACCGGACACAAAGTTGCACATGAAGGACTTTGTGTCCAGTTAAAGAAAACCGGTTTTGTCGTGGAGAGGCAGAAGACGCACCCGGGCGGTCACTTTGCAAACCCGTTAAAGTGAATGGGTCCATGTCCAGTTCCTCGGGCCAGATTGCCTAAAGTGGAGACCGGACGCAGGGGTGAACCCACCCTAATTTGCACCAGAAAGGATGGCCAAATGCGCTGCCCCCATCAGATGAGATTTTTGCGGTTCTGACTACAGGCCAAATGGACGATCAGATGGATTTGACTTTTTTCGTAGTAGCCAGTGTCAAAGTGGCGACAAAAATCCAAGACATTTGTAAAGTGCACCAGATTTTCTACACATTGGGGCAAATCTATTTAGACTGACTTATCGTCCACCAATATTTAATATACGGCCTGACTCGCGCAGAGAATTGGATATTCCCAGAGAGGCTGCGGGCCCTTCATAAATCTGTCAGACGTCCCTGCACCGGAATGGAGATCTAGGTCAGGTAAGAACTGGTGGGATCTCCATAATAAGTGACGGCAGGAATCTGGTATGAGTTCTTATAAATCAGTCAGACTGGGGGGGCCCTGCCCGGATCCTGGCTGCACTCACATCTGCAGAGTATGGAATGGGGTTTGTGGTGCACATTTGGGGCAATGATAACAGCCAAATATGGGCCTCAATATCCTCCCTCTACGCCAGAAAACAGGAACAAAGTTTGTGCTGTAATAGACAGACTGATGAACTTCTAGATTGTGGCGCCATAGATGACTCGCTGAAACTAACAGTCGTACGGTATAGCCCCCCTCTGTATTTTGCAGATGTGTCAGCGCACAACACCCCGACAGATACTCCATGGGGTGAATGAAGTTCTATAAATATGATCTATACACACCCCAGGAGCATTTCCCGCTATATATCCACCATTTATATGACGCAGTTCCTTTAGTTACACCGTGCACTAGTAATGTCCATGGTGTTGACTTCGCTTTGTACTTGCAGGGGAATGTAAATCATTTAAAGAAATCTTCATGAAGTGTCTGCGGGAGAAAAACTACCAGAGCAGCCTGTGCCGGGAAGAATCAAAGGAATATCTGGAGTGTCGAATGGAAAGGTCTGTAGCAGAGAATTCTCAGGTGTCAGGACATTACAGGGGTTTCCCGGGACTCTGATATTGATGTCCTATCCATCCATATGAGATTAGGGGGGGTCCGATGACTGGCGCCCCCACCACTTGGCAGTTTGATGAGTCCGCAGCATTCAGACCAGCACTGCAGCTTCTTCACCAAGCACAGCGCTGTATTGTGTATAGTGGCTGTATTTGGTATTGCAGCTCAATGTAGTCACTTGAATGGGACTGAACTGCAAACAAGTCATGTGACAGGTGAACGTGGTATCATCGTCCGGTGAGTGGCGAGCCGGCAAGAATGGGGCCATTTACACGTACACTAAATGGCGGTTTTATTAGAGACGCTTGCTCTGTCACAAGTCTATCTTCCCTGCATTGACATTAGACACGTGACCCCAGAGCGCAGCATAAAATGTTTTCCATAGATCAGTTTCAGTGAAAATCCAATGTAGAATAGAAAAGTCCAGCACTCTGAGCAACTTTGAACAAACTTGGCCATGAACTCTAGACTGGCGCGAGCCCATGCTTCATACTTGGGTTTTCTCGAGCAACAGTGTCTAAAGTATTCTGAGAATGGTGAGATAAAAAAATCCAGCGAAAGGGGATCCTGTGGACAAAAAGAGGAAATGGTCAGAGGAGGATTTCAAGAGTCATTCTGATGAACAGGAGGTACTCATCTTTCCTTAGTATAAATGGGCTGTCTCAGCAGAAGGCCGGAGCTAGTGTCATTGGTGTCTAAGGTCTCCTGCACACCACAGTGAAATGTAGTGTCCTCCTGATAACCAGCCATGATGTCCTTATTGTGGTCAGGTTATCTTCTCATACATGTAGTGTCCTCCTGATAACCAGCCATGATGTCCTTATTGTGGTCAGGTTATCTTCTCATACATGTAGTGTCCTCCTGATAACCAGCCATGATGTCCTTATTGTGGTCGGGTTATCTTCTCATACATGTAGTGTCCCCTCCTGATAACCAGCCATGATGTCCTTATTGTGGTCAGGTTATCTTCTCATACATGTAGTGTCCCCTCCTGATAACCAGCCATGATGTCCTTATTGTGGTCAGGTTATCTTCTCATACATGTAGTGTCCCCTCCTGATAACCAGCCATGATGTCCTTATTGTGGTCGGGTTATCTTCTCATACATGTAGTGTCCCCTCCTGATAACCAGCCATGATGTCCTTATTGTGGTCGGGTTATCTTCTCATACATGTAGTGTCCTCTCCTGATAACCAGCCATGATGTCCTTATTGTGGTCAGGTTATCTTCTCATACATGTAGTGTCCTCCTGATAACCAGCCATGATGTCCTTATTGTGGTCAGGTTATCTTCTCATACATGTAGTGTCCCCTCCTGATAACCAGCCATGATGTCCTTATTGTGGTCAGGTTATCTTCTCATACATGTAGTGTCCTCCTGATAACCAGCCATGATGTCCTTATTGTGGTCAGGTTATCTTCTCATACATGTAGTGTCCTCCTGATAACCAGCCATGATGTCCTTATTGTGGTCAGGTTATCTTCTCATACATGTAGTGTCCTCCTGATAACCAGCCATGATGTCCTTATTGTGGTCGGGTTATCTTCTCATACATGTAGTGTCCCCTCCTGATAACCAGCCATGATGTCCTTATTGTGGTCAGGTTATCTTCTCATACATGTAGTGTCCCCTCCTGATAACCAGCCATGATGTCCTTATTGTGGTCAGGTTATCTTCTCATACATGTAGTGTCCTCCTGATAACCAGCCATGATGTCCTTATTGTGGTCAGGTTATCTTCTCATACATGTAGTGTCCTCCTGATAACCAGCCATGATGTCCTTATTGTGGTCGGGTTATCTTCTCATACATGTAGTGTCCTCTCCTGATAACCAGCCATGATGTCCTTATTGTGGTCAGGTTATCTTCTCATACATGTAGTGTCCTCCTGATAACCAGCCATGATGTCCTTATTGTGGTCAGGTTATCTTCTCATACATGTAGTGTCCCCTCCTGATAACCAGCCATGATGTCCTTATTGTGGTCAGGTTATCTTCTCATACATGTAGTGTCCTCCTGATAACCAGCCATGATGTCCTTATTGTGGTCAGGTTATCTTCTCATACATGTAGTGTCCACCTGATAACCAGCCATGATGTCCTTATTGTGGTCAGGTTATCTTCTCATACATGTAGTGTCCTCCTGATAACCAGCCATGATGTCCTTATTGTGGTCAGGTTATCTTCTCATACATGTAGTGTCCCCTCTTGATAACCAGCCATGATGTCCTTATTGTGGTCAGGTTATCTTCTCATACATGTAGTGTCCTCTCCTGATAACCAGCCATGATGTCCTTATTGTGGTCGGGTTATCTTCTCATACATGTAGTGTCCTCCTGATAACCAGCCATGATGTCCTTATTGTGGTCGGGTTCAGTGGCGTAACTACCATGGTAGCAGCAGTAGCAGCTGCCACAGGGCCCGGGCCATTAGGGGGCCCGGTGACAGCCGCTACCACTGCGGTTTTTTTTCAATAGGCAGTTACGGGCCCTATTCACTTGCCGATCCTGGCTGGGCCGGGATCGGCAAGTGACACTTCGGGCCCCACAAAGGCTATCATTATACTCGGGGGTCTTTGCAGAACCCCGAGTATAATGACTGGTGGATCGGGAGAGGTAATAAACATAAAAAACTGTTACTTACCTCTCCGCGATCCTGCCAGGCCTCCGTCCTACTGTTGTCTGACGTCTCTGACGTCACATGAACCCGGCATGCTTCCCGGGTCATGTGACGTCCGACGTCATTAACGAAGGACGCGAGCACAGGAGGACAGCACAGGAGCTGGGGAACAGGTAAGAAGCAACAGTGTTTTTTTTGTTTTTTTTAATGTTTTTATTCCCCGGGTGTCCGATTATTATACTCTGGGGTCTGAAAGACCCCAGAGTATAATAATTGTTTATGGGTGTCCACAGAGGGACACTATTGGGGTTAATAGTGTGTGCAGGGGCCACTATTGGGGTTAATAGTGTGTGCAGGGGCCACTATTGGGGTTAATAGTGTGTGCAGGGGCCACTATTGGGGTTAATAGTGTGTGCAGGGGTCACTATTGGGGTTAATAGTGTGTGCAGGGGCCACTATTGGGGTTAATAGTGTGTGCAGGGGCCACTATTGGGGTTAATAGTGTGTGCAGGGGCCACTATTGGGGTTAATAGTGTGTGCAGGGGCCACTATTGGGGTTAATAGTGTGTGCAGGGGCCACTATTGGGGTTAATAGTGTGTGCAGGGGCCACTATGGGGGTTAATAGTGTGTGCAGGGGACACTAGGAGGGGGTCGGTCGAGGTCTTCGGCGTCAGTTGGGATGGGGGGGGGGGGGGGCCATGTCAAAAGTTCGCCACGGGGCCCCGCCATTCCTAGTTACGCCACTGGTCAGGTTATCTTCTCATACATGTAGTGTCCTCCTGATAAGCAGCCATGATGTCCTTATTGTGGTCAGGTTATCTTCTCATACATGTAGTGTCCTCCTGATAACCAGCCATGATGTCCTTATTGTGGTCGGGTTATCTTCTCATACATGTAGTGTCCCCTCCTGATAAGCAGCCATGATGTCCTTATTGTGGTCGGGTTATCTTCTCATACATGTAGTGTCCTCTCCTGAGAACCAGCCATGATGTCCTTATTGTGGTCAGGTTATCTTCTCATACATGTAGTGTCCTCCTGATAACCAGCCATGATGTCCTTATTGTGGTCAGGTTATCTTCTCATACATGTAGTGTCCTCTCCTGATAACCAGCCATGATGTCCTTATTGTGGTCATGTTATCTTCTCATACACGTAGTGTCCTCCTGATAACCAGCCATGATGTCCTTATTGTGGTCTGGTTATCTTCTCATACATGTAGTGTCCTCCTGATAACCAGCCATGATGTCCTTATTGTGGTCAGGTTATCTTCTCATACATGTAGTGTCTTCCTGATAACCAGCCATAATGTCCTTATTGTGGTCGGGTTATCTTCTCATACATGTAGTGTCCTCCTGATAACCAGCCATGGTGTCCTTATTGTGGTCGGGTTATCTTCTCATACATGTAGTGTCCTCCTGATAACCGGCCATGATGTCCTTATTGTGGTCAGGTTATCTTCTCATACATGTAGTGTCCTCCTGATAACCGGCCATGATGTCCTTATTGTGGTCGGGTTATCTTCTCATACATGTAGTGTCCTCCTGATAACCAGCCATGATGTCCTTATTGTGGTCGGGTTATCTTCTCATACATGTAGTGTTTGATAAATGAGGCCGAGTGACTGTCAATGGTTTTAGTAGAAGTTTTTGTGCTTTTTGTTTGGTATCTCTCACATTTGTATCACTTGTTTTTCTTGTAGACAACTGATGGCAAAGGAGCCCCTGGAAAAACTTGGCTTCAAGGACCTGGAAGAGAAGTCCACAGAAGAACCAAACAGAGTATAACGTGGACATCTTATATGGACGGCTTTCTTTATTTCCTTCTGTCAGAGAAGTTTGGACTTTTCTCTGTATGCCGAGGATATTCTGAGGAGCAGGCACCGTTTTCCAAGGCTCCGTTTTATACAGTATGTTGTATATATTCTTAAGATTTCTTGATTTATTCCTTCAGTGGAGGAGGAATCTGTGATGAAGACTACACCATAAGTAATAAATAGGTTATTCATATTGGTTTTATCATCTGCGTATTCATGTCGGACAAGTAATGCTGCAAGTGGATGTGACCAGGGCTGCAGTCGGGAGACCAAGCCATTGACTCTGACTTCTCCATATTCCCACAGCCCGACTCCGAATCCTTCATTAATGGCTGATGGCCATGGTCAAACAGCCATGGGAAAAATCCTCTAATTTATTATCATAGGAATGTAAATATACAACAAACTATACGTCTCAGTAATTATATAATATTCATATTTTATGTCATATTTTAAAAATTAATCCTTTTATTTTGAACCTGGACTCGGTAACTTCACTCAAAACTGACTCCAACTTCACAAATGCAACACTGACTGCGCAGCCTTCAATGTGATTGTGCAGGAAGTCGTCCGTGTAATGGAAATGGAGGTGGCTGCAAAATGACCGGAACCGAATGTCACCAGTGCTGCAAAAAATCCCATAATATGTAGCAGAGCTGTAACGTGAAGATCTACAACTGAGCCCCTTGGGCCAAAAATAAGAAATTAAACCATATCAGGGTGCAGACTTAGAGGGTAGAGAAGCAAAATGAAGTTAGAATACTTGATTTTTTTCCTTCCCTACCTGGCAGCAGACATAGGGGAAGTTGTGCTACCCCCCCCCCCCCCCCATAGCTATTTGTTTTTGGCTTGTCAGACTCCACATACCTTACAAAAACTGCATCAAAAAATGCATCATGCAAATAAACATGTCAAAAAACCCTTTCCTAAGGACTCTGTCTGAACATAGCCTTATTGCTGCTGGTCCATCTCATCCACACCTTGCAGAAAAATATGCACAGTGGAAATGCTGCAATATCTAAAACTTTAGCGCTTTTGGAAATCGCAGCATGTCAATTGTACCTATGGAAACGTTGGCGGTTTCCCTATAAGGCTAGGTTCACATTTGTTTTTTTTGGGCCGGATTTTGACGCGGAATTCGCATCAGAATCCGGTTCAAAAAACACCTCCCATTGACATCAGTTGGAGCCGTTCACTTGCTCTTTTCGTAAGCGGTTTCTTCTTTGAGGCCTCCGCCTCAAAATCTGGTCCAAAAAACCCCATGTGAACCCGGCCTAAATGTAATGGAAGCAGAAAGTCCACAGCAGAAAACTCCAGACATTCTGTGAAAAGCGTTCGGGGAAAAACTGTGACATGTTTCTGCTGCAATTGTTCCTGCATTGCTTTTTTTTTTTGCTCTGTGTGGCCTTAGCATAAATCAATAGCCATACCAAAAAAAATAGCAATACCATGCCCCCGTGATATAAATTACAGGTATAACAGTTTTTTACTACTAGCACTTTGTGCTATTAAAAAAGAGGGGTTGAGTATCAGGAACAAACCTCCATCCAAATCCTTACCTGTAAAATCACTGTATTAGGGTAGGTAACTGTAGGTGACGCTAGAGAGCAAGTTTCTTACTTGTGCAGGAGAGTTAATTTGCATATTGTTCCGCGGTATCACTGCAGCTCTGCAAGGAGTGACCCCTGCGAGGTGAACCTGATATAGATGCCAGGACCAGCCGACATTTACTTAGTGCTTATGTTCCAAAAATATTAGATGGCTACTGATGTTACGAGCACAAGTCTTTCTAACCCCTGAGGCAGTGGAGGTTGCATCTCGTATATCAGGACGTGCAACCTCTGCCAGATCCTCCGCCTGGGGAAAATGTACATTAGCTGATAATTGGGG
This sequence comes from Leptodactylus fuscus, assembly GCF_031893055.1. Lineage (NCBI taxonomy): Eukaryota > Metazoa > Chordata > Amphibia > Anura > Leptodactylidae > Leptodactylus > Leptodactylus fuscus. Next base: position 5,176,458 of record NC_134272.1, on the reverse strand, counting down.
CAAAAAAGTATTTAGTCAGTCACCAATAGTGCAAGTTCCACCACTTAAAAAGATGAGAGGCGTCTGTAATTTACATCATAGGTTCGACCTCAACTATGAGAGACAAAATGAGAAAACAAATCCAGAAAATCACATTGTCTGATTTTGTAAGAATTTATTTTCAAATTATGGTGGAAAATAAGTATTTGGTCAGTAACAAAATTTCATCTCAATCCTTTGTTCTCTCTCCTTTGTTGGCAATGACAGAGGTCAGACGTTTTCTGTAAGTCTCCACAAGGTTGGCACACACTGTTGTTGGTATGTTGGCCCATTCCTCCATGCAGATCTCCTCTAGAGCAGTGATGTTTTGGGGCTGTCGCTTGGCAACATGGACTTTCAACTCCCTCCAAAGGTTTTCTATAGGGTTGAGATCTGGAGACTGGCTAGGCCACTCCAGGACCTTGAAATGCTTCTTACAAAGCCACTCCTTCGTTGCCCTGGCGGTGTGCTTTGGATCATTGTCACGTTGAAAGACCCAGCCACGTTTCATCTTCAACGCCCTTGCTGATGGAAGGAGGTTTGCACTCAAAATCTCACGATACATGGCCCCATTCATTCTTTCATGTACCCGGATCAGTCGTCCTGGCCCCTTTGCAGAGAAACAGCCCCAAAGCATGATGTTTCCCCCCCCATGCTTTACAGTAGGTATGGTGTTTGATGGATGCAACTCAGTATTCTTTTTCCTCCAAACACGAAAAGTTGTGTTTCTACCAAACAGTTCCAGTTTGGTTTCATCAGACCATAGGACATTCTACCAATACTCTTCTGGATCATCCAAATGCTCTCTAGCAAACTTCAGACGGGCCCGGACATGTACTGGCTTAAGCAGTGGGACACGTCTGGCACTGCAGGATCTGAGTCCCTGGCGGCGTAGTGTGTTACTGATGGTAGGCTTTGTTACATTGGTCCCAGCTCTCTGCAGTTCATTCACTAGGTCCCCCCGCGTGGTTCTGGGATTTTTGCTCACCGTTCTTGTGATCATTTTGACCCCACGGGGTGAGATTTTGCGTGGAGCCCCAGATCATCAGATTATCAGTGGTCTTGTATGAAGGTATAATAGATCTGCACTGATGCACAAGCTATAATAGATCTCTACAAGCTATAATAGATCTCCACAAGGTATAATAGATCTGCACAAGGTATAATAGATCTGCACTGATGCACAAGGTATAATAGATCTACACAAGGTATAATAGATCTGCACAAGGTATAATAGATCTGCACTGATGCACAAGGTATAATAGATCTACACAAGGTATAATAGATCTGCACTGATGCACAAGGTATAATAGATCTGCACAAGGTATAATAGATCTGCACAAGGTATAATAGATCTGCACTGATGCACAAGGTATAATAGATCTGCACAAGGTATAATAGATCTGCACAAGGTATAATAGATCTGCACTGATGCACAAGGTATAATAGATCTGCACAAGGTATAATAGACCTGCACTGATGCACAAGGTATAATAGATCTGCACAAGGTATAATAGATCTGCACAAGGTATAATAGATCTGCACTGATGCACAAGGTATAATAGATCTGCACAAGGTATAATAGACCTGCACTGATGCACAAGGTATAATAGATCTGCACAAGGTATAATAGATCTGCACTGATGCACAAGGTATAATAGATCTGCACAAGGTATAATAGATCTGCACTGATGCACCTAAAAGTTCCATTTCTTAGTCCCTTTTAGTGACTTCTATAGAAGTTTCTAAAGACATCTAGAAAGTATGTGAGTTCCACAGGTGAGGCCGCAGTGCGTCTTTGTAGCTGATTTCCTCTCTGTTACTTACAGAGATCGGACAGAGCTGCACTTTGGGTTGGGAAGGATCACAAATAGAGGAAGGAAGTTGGAATTGCAAACCAGTGTGTTAGAAACAGACGCATGAAACCTGCCTCGCCGTACGTCTGCACATATGTAAGGCCTCGTGTACAGGATTGTATGGGACTGATCCAGATATGGAATCTGCACTACTGAAGAAAATACAACTTGAGAAAAACGTCCTCGATTTGACTTTGATATATCAAACCTTCACTCTGTTAAGTCCATATCACTCGTATAGTGAAATTTAGAAGAACAACAACAATCCACTAATGACACTTGTTCCAATGTGCAATATCACGAGACCAGGAGCGAACGACTGAGCCGAGAGATTAGTGATGAAGATTCTGAAAAAGTGGTTTTAGATTTTTTGATAAGGTGGTAAAATGTAACAAACACTCGATACATTGGTATCACTGTAAGTGCACCGAGCCACAGAATAAAGGTAACCTATCAATACTGAACACTGCAAAACCCACAAGATAATGGAGCAAATGCAGCGTATGTCTAATTCCATCCTTCCCAATACATCATTCAGAATATTCATTGGTACGAGTTGTCTTGCAAAAAATAAGTCCTCTGTGAATAGAAAAATAAAACTATTATGGCTTGTGAAAGGTTGGGAGTCAAATACAAAAATTCGAGTTAGTCTAAGAACGTCCTGCAGCAATAAAGCGCTGCGAGAAAAACTGCGGAGGGAACGTATCGCGATTCTTCACCAGGGCCCTGAGCAATGTTGGAGCAGGAACAATGGGGTCGGTGAAGGTGAGTATATGAGTAAGACGTTGGTAGATCTCATCTCCAACCTACATACTGCTTGATAGTCTATAACTGTTTAATGACAGAAGTGACACAAGATGGCGACCAGGCAAAATGGATTGCTCAGAACTACACATGGAGTTACACAAAGGCTCAGGCCTTGTCCACATCTGTGGTCGGTATTCCATTCAGGGAGTCCACTTGGGGACCCCCCAAACAGAATACCGAATGCATTAAAAACAGCAGAGAAACCACAAGGACCACATAGACTTTAATAGGGTCCGTGTGTTTTCCAAGCAGACTTGCCAAACGGAATAAGGACATCATGGCTGGTTATCAGGAGGACACTACATGTATGAGAAGATAACCTGACCACAATAAGGACATCATGGCTGGTTATCAGGAGGGGACACTACATGTATGAGAAGATAACCTGACCACAATAAGGACATCATGGCTGGTTATCAGGAGGGGACACTACATGTATGAGAAGATAACCTGACCACAATAAGGACATCATGGCTGGTTATCAGGAGGGGACACTACATGTATGAGAAGATAACCTGACCACAATAAGGACATCATGGCTGGTTATCAGGAGGACACTACATGTATGAGAAGATAACCCGACCACAATAAGGACATCATGGCTGGTTATCAGGAGAGGACACTACATGTATGAGAAGATAACCCGACCACAATAAGGACATCATGGCTGGTTATCAGGACACTACATGTATGAGAAGATAACCTGACCACAATAAGGACATCATGGCTGGTTATCAGGAGGACACTACATGTATGAGAAGATAACCCGACCACAATAAGGACATCATGGCTGGTTATCAGGAGGACACTACATGTATGAGAAGATAACCCGACCACAATAAGGACATCATGGCTGGTTATCAGGAGGACACTACATGTATGAGAAGATAACCCGACCACAATAAGGACATCATGGCTGGTTATCAGGAGGACACTACATGTATGAGAAGATAACCTGACCACAATAAGGACATCATGGCTGGTTATCAGGAGGACACTACATGTATGAGAAGAGAACCCGACCACAGTAAGGACATCATGGCTGGTTATCAGGAGGACACTACGTGTATGAGAAGATACCCTGACCACAATAAGGACATCATGGCTGGTTATCAGGAGGACACTACATGTATGAGAAGATAACCCGACCACAATAAGGACATCATGGCTGGTTATCAGGAGGGGACACTACATGTATGAGAAGATAACCTGACCACAATAAGGACATCATGGCTGGTTATCAGGAGGGGACACTACATGTATGAGAAGATAACCTGACCACAATAAGGACATCATGGCTGGTTATCAGGAGGGGACACTACATGTATGAGAAGATAACCTGACCACAATAAGGACATCATGGCTGGTTATCAGGAGGGGACACTACATGTATGAGAAGATAACCTGACCACAATAAGGACATCATGGCTGGTTATCAGGAGGACACTACATGTATGAGAAGATAACCCGACCACAATAAGGACATCATGGCTGGTTATCAGGAGGACACTACATGTATGAGAAGATAACCCGACCACAATAAGGACATCATGGCTGGTTATCAGGAGGACACTACATGTATGAGAAGATAACCCGACCACAATAAGGACATCATGGCTGGTTATCAGGAGGACACTACATGTATGAGAAGATAACCCGACCACAATAAGGACATCATGGCTGGTTATCAGGAGGACACTACATGTATGAGAAGATAACCTGACCACAATAAGGACATCATGGCTGGTTATCAGGAGGACACTACATGTATGAGAAGAGAACCCGACCACAGTAAGGACATCATGGCTGGTTATCAGGAGGACACTACGTGTATGAGAAGATACCCTGACCACAATAAGGACATCATGGCTGGTTATCAGGAGGACACTACGTGTATGAGAAGATACCCTGACCACAATAAGGACATCATGGCTGGTTATCAGGAGGACACTACGTGTATGAGAAGATAACCCGACCACAATAAGGACATGATGGCTGGTTATCAGGAGGACATTACATGTATGAGAAGATAACCCGACCACAGTAAGGACATCATGGCTGGTTATCAGGAGGACACTACGTGTATGAGAAGATACCCTGACCACAATAAGGACATCATGGCTGGTTATCAGGAGGACACTACATGTATGAGAAGATAACCCCACCACAATAAGGACATCATGGCTGGTTATCAGGAAGACACTACATGTATGAGAAGATAACCTGACCACAATAAGGACATCATGGCTGGTTATCAGGTGGACACTACATGTATGAGAAGATAACCCGACCACAATAAGGACATCATGGCTGGTTATCAAGAGGGGACACTACATGTATGAGAAGATAAACTGACCACAATAAGGACATCATGGCTGGTTATCAGGAGGGGACACTACATGTATGAGAAGATAACCTGACCACAATAAGGACATCATGGCTGGTTATCAGGAGGACACTACATGTATGAGAAGATAACCCAACCACAATAAGGACATCATGGCTGGTTATCAGGAGGACACTACATGTATGAGAAGATAACCCGACCACAATAAGGACATCATGGCTGGTTATCAGGAGGACACTACATGTATGAGAAGATAACCTGACCACAATAAGGACATCATAGCTGGTTATCAGGAGGACACTACATGTATGAGAAGATAACCTGACCACAATAAGGACATCATGGCTGGTTATCAGGAGGACACTACATGTATGAGAATATAACCTGACCACAATATGGACATCATGGTTAGATATCAGGAGGGGACACTACATGTATGAGAAGATAACCTGACCACAATAAGGACATCATGGCTGGTTATCAGGACACTACATGTATGAGAAGATAACACTGACCACAATGAGGACACATAATTGGCGCAGTAAAGCGTGTGATATATTTTCGGTGATGTATACGCAGATTTGCTCAGTACTGATGTGACTATTGAGGGTTAGTCTGTACTACTGATGCTGCTGCTCCCTGATGTTCCTATTCTCCTAGGACTATGGGTATATCAGGGGGGGTGCAGCCCAGATCCCCCTAAATCTCAGCCCCACCCCCTCCCCAGGCTCAGCTCTGACTAGGAAGTCCCAAGTCCTTATATGGTGAAGCCTATGACGTCAGCCTTTGTATTGTAGTACAGGAGGGAATGCCCGGCGCGCAGCGCCCCCGGAGGACGCCAGGTGGCGCCCGGGAGCGCCTCATCTCCTCATGACTTTCTTAATATTTGGAGGAATGCGGAACCAGAATAAGTCCGAGGTTGTAGAAAAGCAGAGTCCAGTTTGAATGAGGAGAAAGGAGGAGGTGGAGGGGAGACAGTGAGCGGCGTCCACCTGCAGCCATGAGGACTACGTGAAGCCCCCCCTGCCCGAGCAGTGTCTGTGTCACTGAGGAGGAGGCTGAGGAGAGCCCAGAGAGCAGCCACAGACAGGCACCATGGCGGAAGAAAGGAACAGGAGAGCCCTGCTAGAGCTGGCCTGCAAGCCGGAGAACACGAGCTGTGCGGACTGCGGGGCTCCAGGTGAGGGGGGCGCTGATGGACTCCATGCTGATAGCGGCCCCTCAGGGCTGGGGGGGGGCTGAGACCCGAACACAGGCATGGACAGTGGGGAGGACTGCTGCTGCTGCAGAACCTCTTTAGTGGGGGGAATCTGCCGAGTAAGTCAAGTGTCATAGGCGGACGTGTGGCCATAGTTGTCTGGAAGTCATAGCTTAGTATGGAGGGAAAACATGAGAAGGTGGAGGAGGAGAAGACATAGAGGAGAAGATATAGACTGACAGGAATCACTACCTGAGGAGAAGACATAGACTGACAGGAATCATTACCTGAGGAGAAGACATAGACTGACAGGAATCATTACCTGAGGAGAAGACATAGACTGACAGGAATCATTACCTGAGGAGAAGACATAGACTGACAGGAATCACTACCTGAGGAGAAGACATAGACTGACAGGAATCACTACCTGAGGAGAAGACATAGACTGACAGGAATCATTACCTGAGGAGAAGACATAGACTGACAGGAATCATTACCTGAGGAGAAGACATAGACTGACAGGAATCATTACCTGAGGAGAAGACATAGACTGACAGGAATCATTACCTGAGGAGAAGACATAGACTGACAGGAATCATTACCTGAGGAGAAGACATAGACTGACAGGAATCATTACCTGAGGAGAAGACATAGACTGACAGGAATCACTACCTGAGGAGAAGACATAGACTGACAGGAATCACTACCTGAGGAGAAGACATAGACTGACAGGAATCACTACCTGAGGAGAAGACATAGACTGACAGGAATCATTACCTGAGGAGAAGACATAGACTGACAGGAATCACTACCTGAGGAGAAGATATAGACTGACAGGAATCACTACCTGAGGAGAAGACATAGACTGACAGGAATCACTACCTGAGGAGAAGACATAGAGGAGACATAGACTGACAGTAATCATTACCTGAGGAGAAGACATAGAGGAGACATAGACTGACAGGAATCACTACCTGAGGAGAAGACATAGACTGACAGGAATCATTACCTGAAGAGAAGACATAGACTGACAGGAATCACTACCTGAGGAGAAGACATAGAGGAGACATAGACTGACAGTAATCATTACCTGAGGAGAAGACATAGACTGACAGGAATCATTACCTGAGGAGAAGACATAGACTGACAGGAATCACTACCTGAGGAGAAGACATAGACTGACAGGAATCACTACCTGAGGAGAAGACATAGACTGACAGGAATCACTACCTGAGGAGAAGACATAGACTGACAGGAATCATTACCTGAGGAGAAGACATAGACTGACAGGAATCATTACCTGAGGAGAAGACATAGACTGACAGGAATCATTACCTGAGGAGAAGACATAGAGAAGACATAGACTGACAGGAATCATTACCTGAGGAGAAGACATAGACTGACAGGAATCATTACCTGAGGAGAAGACATAGACTGACAGGAATCACTACCTGAGGAGAAGACATAGACTGACAGGAATCACTACCTGAGGAGAAGACATAGACTGACAGGAATCATTACCTGAGGAGAAGACATAGACTGACAGGAATCACTACCTGAGGAGAAGACATAGACTGACAGGAATCACTACCTGAGGAGAAGACATAGACTGACAGGAATCACTACCTGAGGAGAAGACATAGACTGACAGGAATCACTACCTGAGGAGAAGACATAGACTGACAGGAATCACTACCTGAGGAGAAGACATAGACTGACAGGAATCATTACCTGAGGAGAAGACATAGAGAAGACATAGACTGACAGGAATCACTACCTGAGGAGAAGACATAGACTGACAGGAATCACTACCTGAGGAGAAGACATAGACTGACAGGAATCACTACCTGAGGAGAAGACATAGACTGACAGGAATCACTACCTGAGGAGAAGACATAGACTGACAGGAATCACTTCCCGAGGAGAAGACATAGACTGACAGGAATCACTACCTGAGGAGAAGACATAGACTGACAGGAATCATTACCTGAGGAGAAGACATAGAGAAGACATAGACTGACAGGAATCACTACCTGAGGAGAAGACATAGACTGACAGGAATCATTACCTGAGGAGAAGACATAGACTGACAGGAATCATTACCTGAGGAGAAGACATAGACTGACAGTAATCATTACCTGAGGAGAAGACATAGAGGAGAAGACATAGACTGACAGGAATCATTACCTGAGGAGAAGACATAGAGGAGACATAGACTGACAGGAATCACTACCTGAGGAGAAGACATAGACTGACAGGAATCATTACCTGAGGAGAAGACATAGACTGACAGGAATCATTACCTGAGGAGAAGACATAGACTGACAGGAATCATTACCTGAGGAGAAGACATAGAGAAGACATAGACTGACAGGAATCACTACCTGAGGAGAAGACATAGACTGACAGGAATCATTACCTGAGGAGAAGACATAGACTGACAGGAATCATTACCTGAGGAGAAGACATAGACTGACAGGAATCACTACCTGAGGAGAAGACATAGACTGACAGGAATCATTACCTGAGGAGAAGACATAGAGGAGACATAGACTGACAGGAATCATTACCTGAGTAGAAGACATAGACTGACAGGAATCACTATCTGAGGAGAAGACATAGAGGAGAAGACATATACTGACAGGAATCATTACCTGAGGAGAAGACATAGACTGACAGGAATCATTACCTGAGGAGAAGACATAGACTGACAGGAATCACTACCTGAGGAGAAGACATAGACTGACAGGAATCACTACCTGAGGAGAAGACATAGACTGACAGGAATCACTACCTGAGGAGAAGACATAGACTGACAGGAATCACTACCTGAGGAGAAGTCATAGACTGACAGGAATCACTACCTGAGGAGAAGACATAGAGGAGACATAGACTGACAGGAATCATTACCTGAGGAGAAGACATAGACTGACAGGAATTATTACCTGAGGGATAGTCATAGACTGACAGGAATCACTACCTGAGGATTAGTCACACACTGACAGGAATCATTACCTGAGGACTAGTCATACACTGACAGGTATCACTACCTGAGGAGAAGACATAGACTGACAGGAATCACTACCTGAGGACTAGTCATAGACTGACAGGAATTATTACCTGAGGAGAAGACATAGACTGACAGGAATCACTACCTGAGGACTAGTCACACACTGACAGGAATCGTTACCTGAGGGATAGTCATAGACTGACAGGAATCACTACCTGAGGATTAGTCATAGACTGACAGGTATCATTACCTGAGGAGAAGACATAGACTGACAGGAATCATTACCTGAGGAGAAGACATAGACTGACAGGAATCACTACCTGAGGACTAGTCATAGACTGACAGGAATCACTACCTGAGGACTAGTCATAGACTGACAGGTATCATTACCTGAGGACTAGTCATAGACTGACAGGTATCATTACCTGAGGACTAGTCATAGACTGACAGGTATCACTATCTGAGGACTAGTTATACGCTGACAGGAATCACTACCTGAGGAGAAGACATAGACTGACAGGAATCACTACCTGAGGAGAAGACATAGACTGACAGGAATTATTACCTGAGGGATAGTCATAGACTGACAGGAATCACTACCTGAGGATTAGTCACACACTGACAGGAATCATTACCTGAGGACTAGTCATACACTGACAGGTATCACTACCTGAGGACTAGTCATACACTGACAGGTATCACTACCTGAGGAGAAGACATAGACTGACAGGAATCACTACCTGAGGACTAGTCATAGACTGACAGGAATTATTACCTGAGGAGAAGACATAGACTGACAGGAATCACTACCTGAGGACTAGTCACACACTGACAGGAATCGTTACCTGAGGGATAGTCATAGACTGACAGGAATCACTACCTGAGGATTAGTCATAGACTGACAGGTATCATTACCTGAGGAGAAGACATAGACTGACAGGAATCATTACCTGAGGACTAGTCATACACTGACAGGAATCACTACCTGAGGACTAGTCATAGACTGACAGGAATCACTACCTGAGGACTAGTCATAGACTGACAGGTATCATTACCTGAGGACTAGTCATAGACTGACAGGTATCATTACCTGAGGACTAGTCATAGACTGACAGGTATCACTATCTGAGGACTAGTTATACGCTGACAGGAATCACTACCTGAGGACTAGTCATACACTGACAGGAATTATTACCTGAGGACTAGTCATAGACTGACAGGTATCATTACCTGAGGACTAGCCATAGACTGACAGGTATCACTATCTGAGGACTAGTCATAGACTGACAGGAATCACTATCTGAGGACTAGTTATACGCTGACAGGAATCACTACCTGAGGACTAGTCATAGACTGACAGGTATCATTACCTGAGGACTAGTCATACACTGACAGGAATCACTACCTGAGGACCAGGTCAGCATGTAGAGGTCATAGGTCAGCATGTATTCAGTCCTATAGTGAAGTTACAGACTGTCATGTGACTAGGAGAGGTCATAGGTCGGCAGCCTTGTACTCCTCTATACCTGCGGTCATGTCGGGGCTCGGGCCCTATAGATGTTATTGGCTCTTATATCTCTGTATCCAGGGGTGAGGGATAATCACCGGCTGTATCACTTTATGTTGAATCTGATGTAGATGAGCTCGCAAATTGGGGTTTTCTAAAGGAAGCTGTAGTGTCCCCCATTAGGTAACGTTTCATGTCCCCCCGATGTGGCTGCGCTTGGGATAGGTGTCAGTATTCTGCCGGTACAGGTGGAGATGGCCGTGCTGTTTCCATAGCAGGAGTGTCAGACATCTTTGGCTGTTCCTGTAACGCCCCCCAGCCATCACACATGGGTGCGCCCCTATATCATTATTTTACAGTTTAAGTCTAGGACTACCTGGCAACAGTGGCCACAAGTCCCATCCTACAACCAGAGATGGTCGTGTCATCCCTATAGTAAGTGAATGGAGTCTCGTTGTGACCACTGGGGGCGCTGCCACTGTGACTTCTAGTTACAGTCCTATGAAAAAGTTTGGGCACCCCTATTAATGTTAATCATTTTTAGTTCTAAATATTTTGGTGTTTATAACAGCCATTTCAGTTTGATATATCTAATAACTGATGGACACAGTAATATTTCAGGATTGAAATGAGGTTTATTGTACTAACAGAAAATGTGCAATATGCATTAAACCAAAATTTGACCGGTGCAAAAGTATGGGCACCTCAACAGAAAAGTGACATTAATATTTAGTAGATCCTCCTTTTGCCTCTAGTCGCTTCCTGTAGCTTTTAATCAGTTCCTGGATCCTGGATAAAGGTATTTTGGACAAACAATTCAAGTTCAGTTAAGTTAGATGGTCGCCGAGCATGGACAGCCCGCTTCCAATCATCCCACAGATGTTCAATGATATTCAGGTCTGGGGACTGGGATGGCCATTCCAGAACATTGTAATTGTTCCTCTGCATGAATGCCTGAGGATTTGGAGCGGTGTTTTGGATCATTGTCTTGCTGAAATATCCATCCCCGGTGTAACTTCAACTTCGTCACTGATTCTTGAACATTATTCTCAAGAATCTGCTGATACTGAGTGGAATCCATGCGACCCTCAACTTTACCAAGATTCCCGGTGCCGGCATTGGCCACACAGCCCCAAAGCATGATGGAACCTCCACCAAATTTTACAGTGGGTAGCATGTGTTTTTCTTGGAATGCTGTTTCTTTTTGGACGCCATGCATAACGCCTTTTTTTTATAACCAAACAACTCAATTTTTGTTTCCAAAATGAAGCTGGCTTGTCCAAATGTGCTTTTACATACCTAAGGGGGCTCTGTTTGTGGCGTACGTGCAGAAACAGCTTCTTTCTCATCACTCTCCCATACAGCTTCTATTTGTGCAAAGTGCGCTGTATAGTTGACCGATGCACAGTGACACCATCTGCAGCAAGATGATGCTGCAGCTCTTTGGAGGTGGTCTGTGGATTGTCCTTGACTGTTCTCACCATTCTTCTTCTCTGCCTTTCTGATATTTTTCTTGGCCTGCCACTTCTGGGCTTAACAAGAACTGTCCCTGTGGTCTTCCATTTCCTTACTATGTTCCTCACAGTGGAAACTGACAGGTTAAATCTCTGAGACAACTTTTTGTATCCTTCCCCTGAACAACTATGTTGAACAATCTTTGTTTTCAGATCATTTGAGAGTTGTTTTGAGTAGCCCATGATGCCACTCTTCAGAGGAGATTCAAATAGGAGATCAACTTGCAATTGGCCACCTTAAATACCTTTTCTTATGATTGTATACACCTGGCTATGAAGTTCAAAGCTCACTGAGGTTACAAAACCAATTTTGTGCTTCAGTAAGTCAGTAAAAAGTAGTTAGGAGAATTCAAATCAATAAAATGATAAGGGTGCCCATACTTTTGCACCGGTCAAATTTTGGTTTAATGCATATTGCACATTTTCTGTTAGTACAATAAACCTCATTTCAATCCTGAAATATTACTGTGTCCATCAGTTATTAGATATATCAAACTGAAATGGCTGTTGCAAACACCAAAATATTTAGAACAAAAAATGATTAAGATTAATAGGGGTGCCCAAACTTTTTCATAGGACTGTATATAAAGATGGAGCATTGCTGCATTATTTTGTGACAGCGCCGGGGTCACACCATAACCTAACTTTCTTACTAGTAAAGGAGTTGCAGGGTGACGCGGTGATCTTTGGTTGTTGCTGTGTAGCCAATAAGCAAAAAAATCTACATGAGAAGTTCAGTAACTTTTTCTCACAGCCTGTATTACAGTTCGGAGCTGCTTTTGTGGTACTGCAGGCTTCAGAGCTGGAATCCTCCGCTCACATTGATGCTTCTGGTGATTTGTATTCTGCCCAAACCAATGTAGGAAAAACCAAGTACATGACAGGAGCTCAACTCACTAGATGTGTCTGACAACCTGCAGAATTGTGAATACAGCTCCGACACCTTTCCTGGTTAATCCACTTTATGTTGAGGTTTCTGTTTCCCCGTTTCCAGGTATTATTTGGTGTCTTCACCTATTCTCACGTCCTTTGTTATAATACAGAGACCTGGAGAGGTTTGATAGACTAGTCACAGGCTTTGGCTGCACCCTGCAGCTTCTTGGAAGGGCATCTAATTCATTCATTGTGTCAAGTCATTTTGTAACACGTCTTGGAGGATCCTTGGTTTTATACATCTGCATACAAGGACGTAATAATGTGGCGGAAGAGAATGAGGAACATGTCAGGAAGTTTAGCCTTGTCTGCATGATGTGCAAGCCGGCGGGGGTCAATGTTAAGTGTCAATGTATCAGACCTTGTTATCAGTAAGTCGAGCTCATTGCAGTCTCCTGTTCTGCATCCCTTTTTGCAAAATCTACAAAAAATGAACACAAAGTTCTTCGTATATCATTTTTTATTTCTATAAGCAACTGCACAGACAGCTTGCTACCAAGAAGTAAGCAATTGCAGAAGACAGTCGGGGGAGAAGGGATTATGCTTGCAGGATCAGACTGCACAGGGTTTGTTTGTAGTCTGTTATCATGGAGACACCTAGGGAATTATTACAGGGGTTGTCCAGGATATAAAGTTTTCCACAAGAAGGCCAGGAAAGGTAACAAAAAAACCATACTTACCTGTCCCTGGTACTCCAGGGTCTCCTACCACAGACCGGGGTGGGAGACCTCGCCACATGTGATTGCAGTGGCCAATCAGCATCCTAAGGAAAGGACTTGGACGTCCCAGGTGATGTATATGAGTGACGTCCCGGTTCCTTTCCTATGGCTGATGATTGGCCTCAGTGGTCACGTGAAGCATTGGGGGGCTGCTGGACAGGTATATATATATATATATATATATATATATATTTGTTTTGTTTTTTTCCACCTTCCCCTTCCTTTTTTTGGATCACTGTATACCTGGACACCCCCTTTAACAATGCAGATTCCTCTTATAAGGCTAATATCCGCATTGAGCTCTATGGGAACCTAAGTTTGGTTAAAGGGTTTTTCTGGACTCAAAAAGATTTGTCATCCTGGAAACTTATCCTGTGCAAAATGAAAAATCAGTTTGGGGCTGGAAATCCACACTTCTGAATGTTGCGGCCGTGTTACTTTTGCACCAGTTTTCTGTTTCCTTTGCATTTGTTGCATTGGGATGATTTTGCTGCTGCTTTTTGCACATGTGGTGTGAAGATGATCGTTGGCACATCGTGGCTTTATCTTTGTGCCCCACAAGATGCTTTACGTGATGACTTTTCGATATTAATCTTTCGGCGTGCATTGTATGTGCGCTATGATAATGTAGCTGCTAGATACCTTCCCTATAAATATACCGCTACCAGCTGTCTCCGGTTTACAGCCGCCCTCCTTAGGAGTTGTGACAATGTTATTCCTGTTTCATGTTGACCTACTTTACTGTATAATTACTCTTGTTACATCTGAGGATGGGAATACCCGGTGTGTGATTTCTTGTTTGATTGTAGAAGCCGAGGTTAGAGGCCGTCTCCACCCACATTGAATATAGCGCAGAATTGTTTTAAGCTGGTTCCACTACTTAAAGGGACATTAAAAAATAACATTTCCCATGTGCCTGGTATTACAGTCATGTCTCTCACTCTGCTTCTATCTCTCATCTTGATATATCAGACTGGGGCCATTGCCTAGGAACCGTGTAAGTCAGGCCTCGGTCACACACTCGGTGTCACCCATAACAGCCTTTAGTGGTACCTGTATGATGACATTGCAAGGACGGTACCACTAAAATGACTCACTGGGGGAAGAGAAACTCCTATCATGATAGGCAGTCTGATCGATGGATCAGAATAACAGACTGAAAACTAATATAACAATGGATATAGGCGCAGCGCATTCTGTCTGTATCCATCATTATTCAGTGTAATGTAAAAAAAACAAGATGTTTGCTTTTCAGATATTAGATGACGCCCCGCACGCACAATTTTATCCTCCATCTAAAACAATAACAAATACTACAAAAGAAATCTTCCATCTTGTTCTACATTACAGTGATTGAGATTGGATACAGCCGGTATGTGCTCCATCTGCATCAGTCATCATATTAGTTTATCAATCCGTTGTTCTGATCCTGTCCTGGCTGATGTGAACTTCACTCTATTCCTACTAGAAACCTAGGAAATGAACTGACAATTTACTGTTTGTCCAAGAGTGTATGTGTATAGGAAATTGGGCAGGATAGTATAGTAGGGTTATTTTTGGGCTAGCTTTAATACCTTTTATTTAGAGATTGTCTATGGTTTTATAACTTGTATTTGCATTCTTTATACATGAGGAAGTGTCTGCGCTCTAATTCTTGTATTCTCTGAGCGAGAAGGATAGTATACACATTTATAGCAGTTCATATCTGTATTTTGTGACCTGATATGCGCTCAGTGACTTTGCTTTGCTGTGTAACTTCCTGTTAAAAAAAAAAGAACGACCTTTCGCCTGCACGTTTTGGCTCCGTCATCTTCTGCTTTCATACTCAGTAAATCAGTTTCCTAATGAAATTACAAGCGCTGCTGTAAAGGAGATATTCCCTAGAAAGCCTGGCTGCTTGCACCAGTGCACCTACACCAGGACGTTGCTTCTCTGATGCCTGCATCAGTGCACCTACACCAGGACGCTGCTCCTCCGATGCCTGCACCAGTGCACCCACACCGGGGATGCTGCCCCTCCTGTGCCTGCACCAGTGCACCTACACCAGGACGCTGCTCCTCCGGTACCTGCACTAGTGCACCTACACCAGGACGCTGCTCCTCCTGTGCCTGCACCAGTGCACCTACACCAGGGACGCTGCTCCTCCGGTACCTGCACTAGTGCACCTACACCAGGACGCTGCTCCTCCTGTGCCTGCATCAGTGCACCTACATCAGGGACGCTACTCCTCCGGTACCTGCACTAGTGCACCTACACCAGGACGCTGCTCCTCCTGTGCCTGCACCAGTGCACCTACACCAGGGACGCTGCTCCCCCTGTGTCTGCACCAGTGTACCTACAACAGGACGCTGCTCATCCGGTGCCTGCACCAGTGCACCTATACCAGGGACACTGATCCCCCTGTGTCTGCACCAGTGCACCTACACCAAGGATGCCGCTCCTCCTGTGCCTGCACCATCTATACCGTGTTATCCTAGGGAGATAATGTTGTACAATCCTATAAGATCCCTCCAAACCTTCAGAGACGGTTACCGAATATCTAAGTGGCTAGACTATACCCTACCCATTTATATAGACCAAATCCCCAAAATGCCCCCGAACCTAATATCTTTGAATCACAAGTAGTGCATTTAATCCCATTATTATACAGCAAAGTAAATACAGACCCAAAAAACCCAGACCAAACCCCAAAATAGAGAACCGACACCAGATCCCAAAATAAGTAAAGACCCCGAGACCCCCCCTCCCGCCCAACCTGATGCAAACAAATCCAGGTCTATGAATCAAAAATAAATTCAGAGCCCAAAATAAATACAAATCCCAACCAGATGCAAAGAAAAATCCAAATCTATAAATAATATTCAGATCACAAATAAATAGACCAGATGCAAATACAGAATAAAAAAAAACTCTGACCCCAGGCCAAACCCCAAGATAAAGATCTCTAACCAGAATCCAGAATGTGTGTGTATATATATATATATACAGTCCTATGAAAAAGTTTGGGCACCCCTATTAATCTTAATCATTTTTAGTTCTAAATATTTTGGTGTTTGCAACAGCCATTTCAGTTTCATATCTAATAAGTGATGGACACAGTAATATTTCAGGATTGAAATGAGGTTTATTGTACTAACAGAAAATGCGCACTATGCATTAAACCAAAATTTGACCGGTGCAAAAGTATGGGCACCCTTATCATTTTATTGATTTGAATACTCCTAACTACTTTTTACTGACTTACTGAAGCACAAAATTGGTTTTGTAACCTCAGTGAACTTTGAACTTCATAGCCAGGTGTATCCAATCATGAGAAAAGGTATTTAAGGTGGCCAATTGCAAGTTGTTCTACTATTTGAATCTCCTCTGAAGAGTGGCATCATGGGCTACTCAAAACAACTCTCAAATGATCTGAAAACAAAGATTGTTCAACATAGTTGTTCAGGGGAAGGATACAAAACGTTGTCTCAGAGATTTAACCTGTCAGTTTCCACTGTGAGGAACATAGTAAGGAAATGGAAGACCACAGGGACAGTTCTTGTTAAGCCCAGAAGTGGCAGGCCAAGAAAAATATCAGAAAGGCAGAGAAGAAGAATGGTGAGAACAGTCAAGGACAATCCACAGACCACCTCCAAAGAGCTGCAGCATCATCTTGCTGCAGATGGTGTCACTGTGCATCGGTCAACTATACAGCGCACTTTGCACAAATAGAAGCTGTATGGGAGAGTGATGAGAAAGAAGCCGTTTCTGCACGTACGCCACAAATAGAGTTGCCTGAGGTATGAAAAAGCACATTTGGACAAGGCAGCTTCATTTTGGAAACAAAAATTGAGTTGTTTGGTTATAAAAAAAAAAGCGTTATGCATGGCGTCCAAAAAGAAACAGCATTCCAAGAAAAACACATGCTACCCCCTGTAAAATTTGGTGGAGGTTCCATCATGCTTTGGGGCTGTGTGGCCAATGCCGGCATCGGGAATCTTGTTAAAGTTGAGGGTCGCATGGATTCCACTCAGTATCAGCAGATTCTTGAGAATAATGTTCAAGAATCAGTGACGAAGTTGAAGTTACGCCGGGGATGGATATTTCAGCAAGACAATGATCCAAAACACCGCTCCAAATCCTCAGGCATTCATGCAGAGGAACAATTACAATGTTCTGGAATGGCCATCCCAGTCCCCAGACCTGAATATCATTGAACATCTGTGGGATGATTTGAAGCGGGCTGTCCATGCTCGGCGACCATCTAACTTAACTGAACTTGAATTGTTTGTCCAAAATCCCTTCATCCAGGATCCAGGAACTGATTAAAAGCTACAGGAAGCGACTAGAGGCTGTTTTCTTTGCAAAAGGAGGATGTACTAAATATTAATGTCACTTTTCTGTTGAGGTGCCCATATTTTTGCACCGGTCAAATTTTGGTTTAATGCATATTGCACATTTTCTGTTAGTACAATAAACCTCATTTCAATCCTGAAATATTACTGTGTCCATCAGTTATTAGATATATCAAACTGAAATGGCTGCTGCAAACACCAAAATATTTAGAACTAAAAATGATTAAGATTAATAGGGGTGCCCAAACTTTTTCATAGGACTGTATATATATATATATATATATATATATATATATATATATATATATATATATATATATATTACACTGTTACCAGAAGCTCCACTAAGTACTGGATTCTGTATTGAAACTAAAGGGTGCTGCCTCAAATTCCTAGAGAGCCCCTTTATGAGTTTCTAACCCTTGATGTCCATGAACATGGAGTTATATCACATCTTACTGTCATGTACATCAATCACTTCTGTTATAAGTAACATTAGATCAGATGAGTCAGATAAGAAAGTAGTTTCACAGCATGGTGTGAACTTGTGGTGAGCCTTCAAGGGGGCCGGAAATCTCAAGAAGTTACGTTTTTACTAAAATACTATCTCTCATCAATGTATGCTGGGTGTAAACTATATATATATATATATATATATATATATATATATATATATATATATATATATATATATATATATACACATAGACAGAGCTGTGAAAACACAGCGGCCCGCAGAGCCTGACCTAAGCCCATTATTCACAGTTGCGAGGCGTTATTTGTGTCAGATTCTCACTGACTCCTTTGTCAGGGGTGAACTGCGGCCCCCTCAATTCGGGAATCGGGAGCTTATACTACTCAAATAATGATGCGAGCACCCAGTATGCTATTGCATATTCATCACATTTGCGTTCCTGCCACATGTTGCGGTCTGCTGAGGGTTTATCCCCTGTGACTTCAGTGTTTTTCATCCTTTGCATTGCAGTGACCTAATACTTTGTGCTACATTTTTTCCTGCAGTTTGTGGATGGGATTTGTTCAACTCCCATGTACTTCGCAGTGCATTAGTTCCTGCAAACACGCAACATATGGCCCCAGCCTAAAAGTGCATTCACACTATACAGTTACACTGCATTGGACATAATTGTATGCGGTTTCGATATTCTTGCTGCTGGTTTTTTTTTTTTTTTTTTTTTTTTAATACGTAACACATAAAATAAAAAACTGCACTAAAAATGGCATCAAATGTCCCCTTAATGGTTTCTGATCCTATAGTAATATAACATATTATTACAAACAGGAACAAAGTGACGCTGGGTTCACGTCTGTGCTGGGTGTCAAAGATTGCCGGACAAAAAAATCCTGTAAATTAAATTTTTTCGCCCGACGATATCAGTTTAAGGATAATGGAAACCTGACAGACCCCAATATTGTCAATGGCGTCACCGCTGTGGTCACTGACTGGCTCCAGCAGGCACAAGTCCTTGACGGGATATATAGATGAGATGTATAGACGGGATATATAGATGAGATGTATAGACGGGATATATAGATGAGATGTATAGACGGGATATATAGATGAGATGTATAGACGGGATATATAGATGAGATGTATAGACGGGATATATAGATGAGATGTATAGACCGGAGGCAGAGTTTGTACAGATTTTTAGTTGTATCATGTCAAATTGTTTTTGGCCTGAATATGATATGAAGAAGATTTAGCTCGGAGAGACTTGATCTGCCATGTGTTATATTTTACCCTGAATTTCCTATCAAGGGATTTTATATATATATTATTTAGGAATCTGCTGTATACATGTCTTAAGCAATAAGACGCCTTTGGAAACTGTCTTAGGGAGGTAACATTACTGAATAGTCTTCCCTGTGTATAATGTTCTTGAAGGGGATATGCAAAGACAAGTAAAGCTTAGTATTACATTCCCTGCCCTGGATAAGGCTTCTTACTGATACAGAATATATCCAGGTCCCCGGGGCTCTGATTCTTAGATTGCAGAGTGCAGCTGTGTGCTAAACGTTGCGTTCCTCTGCTCCTTTGCTGCTCTATGGGCCTGCAGCAGCAGTAGAGGAGTTGCTGATGTCACTGAGGGCCAGAACAGCAGTTTGGGAGGCTGAACACAGAGATTCCCGGCACCCCCTGCCAAATTCTCAGACCTGATTCTATATTAGTGATAAAGCTTACCCAGTGCACCTTTATTTTTCCCCCCCTTTTAATATGGATTTATTGCAGATTTTGCCATGAATTCACCACTCAAAATCTACTTCATCAGCCTTTTGTAGTCATGTATATATCTTTTCTTACATAGCTAATCCTCGCTTTTTACAGTTTAACCTGAAATTGAGAGTGTTCACCAATAGCAGCGGTCACAACACTTCACAGATGTGAAATGAAACAGGTTGACCGTTTTTAGAGAAGTGGATTAATCCAATGTGTATTCTCTTTTGAAACTGTTTAATAGGTTATACCTTGTACCGGCATGCACGTCAAGGCTCCTACTCCATCCATGGATCTCTTGTGTTACTGGATAGGCCCCTGCTCTGTCCATGGGTCCATTGTGTTACTGGATAGGCCCCTACTCCGTCCATGGATGTCTTGTGATACTGGATAGGCCCATGTTCTGTCCATGGGTCCCTTGTGTTACTGGATGGGCCCCTGCTCTGTCCATGGGTCCATTGTGTTACTGGATAGGCCCCTACTCCGTCCATGGATGTCTTGTGATACTGGATAGGCCCATGTTCTGTCCATGGGTCCCTTGTGTTACTGGATGGGCCCCTGTTCTGTCCATGGGTCCCTTGTGTTAATGGTTAGGTCCATGTTCTGTCCATGGGTCCCTTGTGGTACTGGATAGGCCCCTGTTCTGTCCATCGGTCTCTTGTGTTACTGGTTAGGTCCATGTTCTGTCCATGGGTCCCTTGTGGTACTGGTTAGGTCCATGTTCTGTCCATGGGTCCCTTGCGTTACTGGTTAGGTCCATGTTCTGTCCATGGGTCCATTGTGGTACTGGATAGGCCCATGTTCTGTCCATGGGTCTCTCGTGTTACTGGATAGGCCCTTGTTCTGTCCATGGGTCTCTTGTGTTGCTGGATAGGCCCTTGTTCTGTCCATGGGTCTCTTGTGTTGCTGGATAGGCCCCTGTTCTGTCCATGGATCTCTTGTGACACTGGATAGGCCCCTGTTCTGTCTATGGGTCCCTTGCGTTACTGGTTAGGTCCATGTTCTGTCCATGGGTCCATTGTGGTACTGGATAGGCCCATGTTCTGTCCATGGGTCTCTCGTGTTACTGGATAGGCCCTTGTTCTGTCCATGGGTCTCTTGTGTTGCTGGATAGGCCCCTGTTCTGTCCATGGATCTCTTGTGACACTGGATAGGCCCCTACTCCATCCATGGATCTCTTGCGTTACTGGATAGGCCCCTGTTCTGTCTATGGGTCCCTTGTGTTACTGGTTAGGTCCATGTTCTGTCTATGGGTCCCTTGTGGTACTGGATAGGCCCATGTTCTGTCCATGGGTCCTATGTGGTACAGGATGGGCCCCTGTTCTGTCCATCGGTCTCTCGTGTTCTGGATAGGCCTCTGTTATGTCCATAGGTGCCTTGTGTTACTGGATAGGCCCCTGTTCTGTCCATCGGTCTCTCATGTTCTGGATGGGCCCCTGCTCTGTTCATGGATCCCTTGTGTTACCAGATAGGCCCCTGTTCTGTCCATGGATCCCTTGTGTTACCAGATAGGCCCCTGTTCTGTCCATGGGTCCCTTGTGTTACTGGATAGACTCATATCCCTGGTTGTATTTTCTTCTGTGCCTGTTCATTCAGCACATGAGCACATACAAGACATTATGTCGCCTCTTTTAGTTAACACTTTCAGCAGCGGCGCAGAAGAAAACACAGCCTGGAGACGGCCATGTGGGTACATTACATGATCACTGCCATATGTGGTGCTATGGACGTGATTTTTGCTGCATTCCTCCTCTTCCCCTGGGGACTGTGAGCAGCGGGGTGGGGTATTTAAGTATCCATGGTGGTGTAAAGAATGGCCCATTTTACAGATTCACATAGCAGCATACATTAAGTCATTTCTGAAATTTCAGCAAAAATAGCCAACCCCTTTAAATGATAAAATTCTGACTCCTTGCAGCCACCACTTGGGGGAGTTTAATGTTTAATATGTGTTTGGTGTATAACTAGTGAACCTCTAGTGGCGGCTGCCGGTAACTACACCGTTCTCCTGTAGCATCGCATCTACCATCTGCTGGTGATTTGGTGCTCTGTATCAGGAAAAGGAGTTGAGGCCAATAAATAGTTTTCATGATGGACATTTATTTTCAGGCTCTCTAGTTAAGCTCCAGCGCCGTCTCCTTTCCCACCACCCACATCTGTGGATGCCGTACGCAGCATAATAGCGGGATTTTTAGATGGTGTAATGGGATCTTTAATGGCGATAGATATAAGCTTTCATTTTATTACTCTATAAATTAAGAACAGCTTTATGGCCGGAGCCGCGTAGCTGCGGCAGGAGCAGATCCGTTATTACGCGCTAACACTTTGTTCAAGCAGCTTTTTTTTTTTTTTTTTCTCCCATTTATTTCTCTAAATCCTCTTTGTTGTCCCTTAGGAGTATCTAAGACGAATGTAACATCTCCCTTCTATTATGCATAAAATTAAGCCGGGACCAGATTCCATAAAACATTTATGGCGTACACAAGTGGGGAACACACACACCGTGTTCTCTGGATATTAATGGTCTATTAGACATAGAATAAACCGTCATCTGTAAGGCAAAGTCTATCGTTTTATGTAGGTGCTATGAAAGGATGTAAGGCTTAAAGGGGTACTCCGAAATTCCAAAATATTCAACATTGCAATCATAGAAAGAGGGGCCCTGGATGCAGGCTAAGCATTGAGGTTCGGGTTGGGCTAATAGGGCGCATGGAAAAAGCTTTTCATCATAATACACGTCCTTTAATATCACCTCACTCATTTCTAGGGGATTTGTGGAATTAATGGTAAAACATTATCCGACCGGAGAAACGGCAAACATAGGATTGGCCCGATCTCCTTGTGGTGAAATAATAAAAGGCTTTTATTGACAAAGGGATAGATCATCGGAGCCTGCGAGACTGAAAACATACAATAGATCAAGTGCATTAGAACGAGTGTCCATATAAATACATTGTATCTCTGATTTATTAGGTGGTTATGTTCTAGGGGAGGGGTAGGCGGCCTGGATTATATCATGATATACTGTAAATTACATCTGAATCGGCCCTCATTATAGTAAGGAATTTATTATGCCATGATAGGGACATTGATGCTTCTGAACTTTATCATAGTATAGTGTCCATGGCTAGGTTGGTGGTCATATACATTGGGCTAATATATGCCAAACTCACTGAACTGAAACTCCATCCAGTGTATAAGGGAGGGTAACAACTTGACAGCAGATGTCAGGGGACGTAAGGATTAGGCTGATCAATTTCAACATGCCCAGTCATTTTGTTATTCAAGGGAGATTAGCTGCAGTGAGTTACTCCCTTCTCCCAGTCAAGGACATATGCATGCTTAGACAAGTTCATTGTCAATATGCGTGTGTAGGGGATTGTCGGATCAAGAGAGTTAGCAAGTAACAGAAGCGTTTGGCCGACAGTGATCGGAAGCGTTTACACTGGACACTGAATGAAGTTGGACTTGAAAAAAATTACTGACTCTGGCTTCAATATAAAATTACAATTTTTTATTTAATTAAATTAAATAATACATAATAATACATTGATTAACTATGCACATTGTTATGTGATCTGTGTGGGGGGTCGGACACCCTGACCCTGCGCAGATCAGCCGTTGCAGCAGGCTCCAGGTGTCAAAAGTCCAGTCCTATGCAGGTAATGCTTCCTGGGAACTGCATCGCGGCTCCTATTACTTTTGGCAGGGGTTTATATTCCTGACTTTTGCCATTGGGGAGAGTTGGGAGACCTGCACACATGATGATCAGTCAGTCCCAGCAAAGTCCACAGCTTTGGCTGAAAATCATCTAATGTGTGTGGTCAGCCGGAACATTTCAGGAGAATGGAGCTGTGGGTTATGGAGAGTCCCAAGTAGGGGAAGCTTTTGGGGAGTTGCCACTATGGCCTCTAGGGTGAATAAGGATATTGGTGCCTTTAGTGCACATCTCGCCGCAGGTTAGATTGTAGGATAAGACTTGACTTCCAGGATGTCCACACCGGTCATTTGCTGCAGTTCTACAAATGATGACGATGGCCGCCAGATCCCTCATCTATACACATCTAGTCAGACTTGACCTGCTAGTGGCCCGTGGCTGTTTGCTTCTGGAGCGCGCTGTGTGGGCAGATAACTGAATTGTGTAGCAGTCAGCGGTGTAATTAAAGTGAGAGCGGGCCGCTGCTCCCTGCCAAAGGTCAGAGCAAAGCAATTTCAAGACAAAGAGATTTAATTAAAAGCAAAACGTCTCTCTCTCAAATTGCTGGTCTCAACGAAAGACGCCGACTGTGCTGAGCATCGCCAACCCCGACTTAATAACATTTTTACGGTCTTTTAATTGCTTAACTAAGGCAGGTATGTCATCGCTAGAAAACTACAACTATGGGGATCCACAGCCCCGGATAATGCACAGAACTCCTTATGGGTATGAAGGGCGATAAGGCCCACTCCTGAACAGTATTATACCAGTATGGTCCACTCCTGAACAGTATTATACCAGTATGGTCCACTCCTGAACAGTATTATACCAGTATGGTCCACTCCTGAACAGTATTATACCAGTATGGTCCACTCCTGAACAGTATTATACCAGTATGGCCCACTCCTGAACAGTATTATACCAGTGTGGCCCACTCCTGAACAGTATTATACCAGTATGGCCCACTCCTGAACGGCATTATACCAGTATGGCCCACTCCTGAACGGCATTATACCAGTATGGCCCACTCCTGAACAGTATTATACCATTATGGTCCACTCCTGAACAGTATTATACCAGTATGGCCCACTCTTGAACAGTATTATACCAGTATGGTCCACTCCTGAACAGTATTATACCAGTATGGCCCACTCCAGAACAGTATTATACCAGTATGGCCCACTCCTGAACGGCATTATACCAGTATGGCCCACTCCTGAACAGTATTATACCAGTATGGCTCACTCCTGAACAGTATTATACCAGTATGGCCCACTCCTGAACAGTATTATACCAGTATGGCCCACTCCTGAACAGTATTATACCAGTATGGTCCACTCCAGAACAGTATTATACCAGTATGGCCCACTCCTGAATGGCATTATACCAGTATGGCCCACTCCTGAACAGTATTATACCAGTATGGTCCACTCCTGAACAGTATTATACCAGTATGGTCCACTCCTGAACAGTATTATACCAGTATGGTCCACTCCTGAACAGTATTATACCAGTATGGCCCACTCCTGAATGGCATTATACCAGTATGGCCCACTCCTGAATGGCATTATACCAGTATGGTCCACTCCTGAACAGTATTATACCAGTATGGCCCACTCCTGAACAGTATTATACCAGTATGGCCCACTCCTGAATGGCATTATACCAGTATGGCCCACTCCTGAATGGCATTATACCAGTATGGTCCACTCCTGAACAGTATTATACCAGTATGGCCCACTCCTGAATGGCATTATACCAGTATGGCCCACTCCTGAATGGCATTATACCAGTATGGTCCACTCCTGAACAGTATTATACCAGTATGGCCCACTCCTGAACAGTATTATACCAGTATGGCCCACTCCTGAATGGCATTATACCAGTATGGCCCACTCCTGAATGGCATTATACCAGTATGGTCCACTCCTGAACAGTATTATACCAGTATGGCCCACTCCTGAACAGTATTATACCAGTATGGCCCACTCCTGAACGGCATTATACCAGTATGGCCCACTCCTGAACTGAAGTAAAATAAAATTTCCTATTCTTGTTTCCCTATGTTGTCCACACCATAGGAAAACACTGCCTACAGTACAGTCTTACTGCCTGTCCCAAATCGGCTCATACCTTGGCTCCCCCCCCCCGCTCCGCCTCTTCTGTGTATTAACACAAGTCTGAGACTGTTCCAATTTGCAAAAGTTCTAAACATTTAAACTGTGAACAAAACTTTTAAATAAAGTTATAAAATCAATTCCAGTTAATGTGAAGTATTTACAGAATTGTATTCGCAGACATCTGATGACTGTCCGGGACACTTTACTTCGTTATCACCAAGGTCCACGTAAGATAATTTGCTGTAAATAATTAACAAAACCATTCCCCATGATCAGCCCCACGTCTGCGTATTAATAATGGTGCCGATTTCCATCCCTCGCCATTGTAGATTAATGGACTGCCATTGATTCAATTAAGAAGCTGGATTTAATTACCGCGCCCCATCACTGTAGGCGACGCTTCACTCTTATTAATGGACGAGCAAAAACGCGTTATTTACATATTTTAGCCCGACAATGATTTTCAACAAGATGGCAAAGTCAACAAGCTTTCGTTTTCATTAAAGCCGAGGCGAAATGCTGAGTTCACTTCCGTGTTATATGCCGTTTTGGCACGTGCGGATCTGTTAATTAAAATAGCACTTACAACTATCTTGTTGTTTAACCTTTCAGGGAAACTGAGGTGTGAACGTAGACTTAGCTGACACGCACAGATGGTGGAGAGATGGAAACAGTCAGGAAGGTTTTGTCATTGATATCTCAGGGTTATGCTACATAAACCTAGACTGATATTCCCTAATGCTATGTATCTGCACTTGGTATCCGCCGCTACGAATCTGTCTAAAGAAACAACAGATTTGTAAAAATAGACACAAATGGTTACACAGCGCATACCGTAAACTGTCTTTTTGGCGGATCCGTCAATATAATGTTGCAAATGTCAGGTTAATAAGCCCCATTGTGTCCAGGGGGGTAACAGAGAACAAACCAGCGGTGGAAAGCTGAAGCAGAGTATATGAAATATACTCTGATATATGATATCAAAAAACTGGTCACATTAGTATTTTGTTTTGCCTTTATTGGGATGATTGATGGTCCCGGGTACAGTAACACATACCAGAGACATATCTGGGTCTTACTTCTGCAATAGGGATTCCACCTTCTAGGTAAATTCTTCAGTTCTACAAATATCTGTTGTTTCTGCTTGATCCCGTTTCCTTACAAATCTCTTACGGCTCCTTCCAGTTTGCCTGAACATGAAGCGTTGTCTCTGCTTGTATCAGGTTCTGCAAAAATAACTAGTCTGGAGAAAAACAAGGTCTGAAACACCGAATTCTAATAAACTTCAATGAACAATGAAAAAGGCAGGGACACTCCTGTACCCCTAGTCCTCCAGTCTAGCAGCGTGTTCTCCGTTCCCCCTGGTGCTGACAATGGTTGGTCAGTGGGTACCGGTGCTAATGCTGCTCCCAATTATTCCACAACATCCCTTTAAACCCTCTTCTATTTTTCTAGAATCAGGTCTCCAGGTTACAGTGTGACTGTAAGATGAAATCTACATTGGTAATGTGACAAGACTGCCAGCTAAGTAGCAAACTGCGATTATGTAAGAATTCTGGAGCACTAAGCGTAGAAAGTACCCAAGTCACTGCACCAGTGAAATGCTATCAGTCTCCAGGCAGCAGCCCAGTAACGCCCAGATCTGCAGACCCAGTCCAGATGGCAGCACGCCATGACGGTATCATTACATCTGAAAGAGGTGAACATGATCCGAGCAGAATTTTTCATGATGCATCAACTTTTCTTTTAATGTGGCGTTATTCCAGTTGTGAGAAGACGTCTCACTTTCTATGGGGAAAGCCCTAAATCAAATAGGGTAGGTTTGGGAACTTTTTTTTTTTCCTATCAGTATGTCTTTGGAAGGAAATCCACTCAAAGAAACTCCGGTACTATTCCATTATCGGGCCAGCAGAGCTTATCAGCTCCAGCATCGGGACAGCAGCAGTCAGCATTGGGAATAACATCCGAGGACTGACTGCTGGCCCGATGCTTGTGCCCAGCTCTCCTTCCATCTGCCCCGTACCCCTCTCTGGCCCGCCCCAAGGACTGACTGCTGGTGCCCTGTGTCTAGGAGCCAGTACATCGATGCCCCCATGCATCCTCCCAGTGCTGCCCCCCAGCTCTTCTTACATCTGCTCCGTACCCCTTCTCCCCGCCACATGACTAGGCCTCACCTCGGCGCTCTCAATCTGGCCGTTCGCGTTCAGGAGGAAAGAAAGACACTCGCACTGGAAGCCATGACCGGTACAGAGAACGGAGAACGGAAGAAAGAAAACAGCACACACCGGAGCTCAATAAAGGGTCCTGAAAGTGGCGCCGGAGATTCAGGGACGCGCTGATCATAGTAACGGCGGGGAGCTATGGTGACCCCGAGGGATAAACTTCCTGCAGCGTCCCGGCGACTAGTAATGTCGGTCAGGCCTAGTCATGTGGCGGTAGAGGGGTACGGGGCAGATGGAAGGAGAGCTGGGCCAGATAGAGTTACGGGGCAGTTTGAAGGAGAGCTGGGCACAAGCATCGGGCCAGCAGTCAGTCCTCGGATGTCATTCCCGATGCTGACTGCTGCTGTCCCGTTGCTGGTGCTGATAAGCTCTGCTGGCCCTATAATGGAATAGTACCGAAACTCCTTGTAGATGTTGTTCCTGGCGTGATTTGAACCCAGGACTTCAGCGCTGCAGCCTTGCAGCGCTAACCATTGAACCAAAGTGTTGCCTGGTTTAGGAACTTTTTTGCTGCTTTGCCTGCCCCTATATTACTATACAGGTTATAGGGGTTCTCTAGAACACGACTGTCTTTCCACCCTGTCTGTACAATGATGGCCGCAGATATTCCATCTTCCTTATCGCGGCCTTGTGGCTGATCCTCTATCCTTTTGTCTGAATTCTCTTGTTTTAGGAGGAAGGTAAGGTAAAGTTTTTGCAGTTTTGACAATACCCTTAGATTGTCCTAGGACCTCGTATACCATATACCGTATACTATTATGCAGCCTCCTTTTAATTTTCCCATAACACAATTAGTTCATCGACCTTACAGAGAATGGGAAGCCACCGATGACTCAGCTCAGACTGATAAAGCTCCTAGACTATTCATTGCATGTATTACATTTTCCTGGAAGGCACCGCAACTGCTGGCATGATGTGTGATTCATCATATTTATTGAACCTGGAATTTGTGTTTTGTCTCGGTATGGCTGAGGACTCGCAGGGAGGGATCACTACTGATCGGCTGGCAGCTAAGCCACTGCGGTCTACAGGACTAACATAGTGGATGAGATACCTGCAGCATTTCACTTATTGCTGCAGATGTTACCCGCAGCATTCCAGGAAGTAAAGTTGTGGCCGACCTGCGGAGAAATCTACAGATGACAGAGGAACATTCTGCAGAATTTTCCCTACAGACTTTGTGTGTTGCAGTGTGATGGCCCCAGCCTATGCCTGTTGTTTTGTTAGTTTTTCTTAAACTGGCAAAATTTTTTTGAATAAATGAAGATTGATTCATCCGGTGTACAAATGTGTGCACCGAGAAAGACAAATAGGAGGCTGTAGGCTGCACCCTGAACAGGAGCATGCATGTCAAGTAGATGTATGCAAACCGATAACAGTAAGGTGACGTTGGAGACTTCGTCGCAGTGTGCGTCCAAAATTGCTGGACGAAAAAGTCCAGCGGCTTCAGTTTATGAGAATAGATGGATGGATCCCATTATAGTTAATTTCCATCGGGTTCCATATGTCAGCGTTATTGTAATGGGATGCCTGTCCATTGTTCTGATCCATCACAGGACAACAAATAGGCCGACACTAGTGTGAACGTAGCCGAGGAAGCCTGGAGGAACAACAGCAAGTAAGGAAGGAGTAGATAGATTTGTGGATGTAACCAGTGTATTCCTGGATCATCCTTCTGCACTGGCCCAGGCGTCTTGTGCCTGATATTTCATCAAATATTTTGTAGTTGTAATATTTATTGGACCTGTATAGCCTTCATCTGCACAGTCCGTGATGGCTGCCCTTCTGTCCACTGGTTTGTGCCAACTTACATTCAGCTGGTAAGAATTAGATGACTGATAGAATGGATCAGACTACACAGGATTGGTTTGTAGTCTGTACCATGGAGACACACAGGTTTGTGTAGGAGCTGTAGATATAAAATATCATTCCGATTCTAGTAATATCTTTCCTATTAATACTTCTATTCCTAATGAAGACCTTTATGGCCTCTCTATAGGCTCTGCGATGTCACAGCTTCCCCGGAATACACCTTTATATTACTGCGACCGAATTAATTATTTCCGTATTCTGATATATTGCTTTGTCGGCGGTCCGCCACTACCTCGCCATGAACGGACAGCTGACAGAGACACAGATATCGCCTCAGCTTCTCGCCATCTCTGCTGTCACTATGGGGAAGGCTTCACTGCTTCACAGCTGACTGTCCAAAACCCTCCAGGGCCCTGTCTGTGCTGTACCGGGTCAGAGGAACAAGTCAACCTCTCTGGAGCGAGAGACATGGCAAGAAAAGACTTTCTTAAAAATTGTCCGTTTTAACCCATTCAGTAAAGAAGACAAAACATATAATCCAACCACAAGAAAAAACATGTTCTTGTGATCGAAGCAAAGAAACGTCTGCCATTGTGGATATGCCGTATAACATGGAGACAGAGCAGACATTGTCCCAATACAAAGAATGGCCTACACAACTGTCCGTCCATATAGCAATGACCGAAAAACAATGACATGAAAGTGCCCACCGTGTGTTTACTGCTACAGTCTTGCTTCAATGGGTTCTGTTTTCTGTGCGGAACCCAGTGAAGTCAATAGGAGGCTTTTTTTTCTACACTGATTCTGATACAGATTCCGCGCCAGAATCAGCGCCAAAATACCCCGTGTGAATGGACTCTAAGGCTGAGGCCCCACAGCTTTTTTTTTTATTTATTGCAGATCTTGCTGAGGTTTTTTGAGCCAAAGCCAGGAGTGGATGGAGCAGAAGGGGGAAGTATAAGAACGTTCAAGATATTTC
The DNA here is from genome assembly GCF_031893055.1 of Leptodactylus fuscus. Lineage (NCBI taxonomy): Eukaryota > Metazoa > Chordata > Amphibia > Anura > Leptodactylidae > Leptodactylus > Leptodactylus fuscus. The sequence continues at coordinate 5,145,149 of NC_134272.1, read as the reverse complement.
CCATTCCTTTTGTAGCCACTCCCAGTGTCGGCTCAAACGCAGCAAAATCTGCAACAAAAAAAAGCTGTGTTTCCGCAATGTGGAATTACCTGCGGAAATCTACAATCCCCATAGATTATAATGGGGTCCGCTTGCAGGAGTTTTTCTCTGCACTCTTTGGTCTAGTTCACACGGGCACAGAGGGGGCGGATTATGGCGCATAATCCACGTCATAATCTGCCCCCTCACAATGGTGGTCTATGGAGACTGCCAGGCTACTTTTTTCCGTGAGCGGCCCTTTTCTTCCACGGCTCAAAGCCTCGGGGCAGCACTCTCCAGGGTAGGCCCATTCATTTGAGCCTGCTCCGGAGGGGAAAGCCGCAACTGTCGCAAGACGTGGCAGGCGGGTTTTGACCCGAGAGTGACGCGGCTCCTCATGTCACTCTCGGTGCCAAAGCCCGCCTATACGCTCCCTGTGTGAACTTACCCTTTAAGCGGATTTGGGGACGGAATCAGCAGCCAATCGCCGGTGTGAACCTGGCCTTAGAGCTGTCTTTGTCAGCCCTATAATGGAGTTCAGTCCCTCTACTCACGTAACTAAATGCTAAAATCCTGTTCTTAGATTACATTGTATTTATGATTATATGTCAGTCCCGCATCGTTCTCAATTTCTCCATCTCCTTTCCAGCTGTTTCAGAACTACACCAACCAGCATGTTCTGACAACCTGCACCACATATATATATATATGTCTTTCCAGTGACATATGAGTTTGTCCTCTGACACCCGGTGTTCATCCTGCCCAGTCTCTGGATACAATTCGCTTTGCATGCTCGGAGAGCGTTTCCGGCCCTGACCAGTGCCCGCGCCAGCTCCCACCAGTGGGGATCACATGGATTTGTTATTGCAGCAGTGTGCTGTGAATTTAGACACCAGCCTCTATTGTTTAGTGTTTCTACATCAATAGATATTGTCAAAGAGTTTCCTGAATTGTTGCCTGGAATTGTCTGCGTTTCAACACACGTTAACCCCTTTGTGTACGGTTTCAGACGCTTCAATGGAAATTGAAAAAAGTTGTCTAATAAAAAGTCAAATAACCACTAGTTGCCAATGAATGACCCCTGCACCAGCAGTGACACGTCAGGGGTACATGCCGGTCTTTGTTTCCTTTGCTGTAGTGGTGACGTTGCTTATATTCTTGTGATTGCTGCAGCCGAGTCCTGGCACTTGTATGTATAATGCAAAGAGACCAATGGTTTGCATATGGATGTATGGCAAGTCCTTGACAGCGGGCCTTGGGTCAGAGCGCTATGGAACATGTTGGTGCTATATGGACCACAAGGTAAAGGGAGAGATGATTGTTAGCCGTCCGATCAAGAAGATGACCAAACTCCTAGATCTCCTTTATGGGAAATTCTATATTTATGACAGCTGTGTTTGCCCTGTAGTGGATACCAGTTATTTTCGGTGAGGACGGAGGTGAAGGCCGCGGCTCCTTGTATTATGGACGATGCTGTTATTTGTTACTTGAGCCTCTCGGTAACCCGGCCCTCCAGTGCACGGATAGAAATTCTTGTCGTTTTTTATGTCTGTATTAGCAGATCAATGTAAATACAATTATTGAGGCGTATTATGGATCTTCTTCCTCCAGCGCAGAAACTAAATGATGTCGGCAATTGGCTTAAGTTATAACTTGAGGCCGCGGCCGCTAAGCTAATCTGTCCATGGTATTGTTAAAAGGATTGCAGCTCTGACAATTGTTAAACTTGTTTTCCTGACCCAAATTGCTGGTATGACTTTCTCCGCTGTATACTTGGACCTGTCATGGGGCATCTTTGTAAGCAGAAATCACATTGGCTAGATTCACATTGAGAAGAACAGCGTAGTCGGCAGCCTTTAGTCTGACCACTAAAAATACCGGAGATCAGACTCTACTTTTTGCCACCGGTTCCAGAGTCCATTTTTGAGATGGAAGACCACCTAAGATCTTCTCCAAAATCCCACGTGTGAACATACCCTACAGAGGAACGTCACAGCTCTGAATTCTAAGAAATGATGATCCAGAATTGTAATAACATAGTTTATAGGCAATAGGGATAATATGGGGGCATGTAAGAAAGTCACCGCGATCCCCATAACCTCAGAATTGGATCCAGCCGTAGTCTAAGTGACTGTGGTTAGGCTGAATGCTCAGCAGGGTAAACCATCCCCATTCTCAGAATAGGTGGGGGTCTCAACGCTTACACCATCATTGATCAGATATGTATCCTATGGATAAAGGATAAATTTTGTGCCGTAATCCCTTTAATAGAGCGGCTATCAAGCATAGGGACTACTGCCCCATTCACACAGGGGTCTTGAGGAACCCAGTTCTAGTGGTGGGACACTATTCCTTATCCTCTGGGAGGGGGATATGGGCTGTTTGGGGAAAAATCCCTTTAGGACAGTCAACATAGAGAATACTTACTACCATATCAATCCCAAATTGTGGAACATTTCATATCATGCCCCACAAAATGCCAAGAGTACCCCTATTAATGAACCGTTTTTGGTCTCCTTGTAGGATAGCCCCATGAAAATTGGGACTGTTGGCAAACCTGATAGCAAAGACAAACCATTAGCTCTCGAATGAATTCTACAAGTGGACACCTTCACCAAACGCATGTCATTGAGTCCTTCGAAGAACATCAGATCAAACTTTGGAGTTCTTTACCAGCCATTTGTTAATGGATCTCTGTAACTCCCCGTCAACAGAAATACAAAATTTTTTATTGTAAGACATTTTTGGTTTGGTGGATCTTCCACCTTCCGGGTTAAAGGGTTTGTCTTCATCCTAGCGCTCAGTAGGACATTAGGACAGGCGTTGTCTTCCTCTTAAGCATCCTTTATCAGGAGACCGCACATAGGCAGTAATGGACGGCTCCCTTTATCGAGTCGCTCAGGATGTTATTTGACGACTCTAATTGTTCGGGACATGAAGGATCTTAAGCTTGTCATTCATTTTATCCTATTTGACCGCTAGATTTATTCCTTGCAGGCAAATGCTTCTTTAGAAGACTCATTTATCCCAAGCACATTAAGGGCGGAAGTTCCCGGTGACTACTCGGCTATAATATGAGCACAAGCAAATTACCTTCAGGCCCCAGATATCACTGCATCACTTTTATCTCTCCAACACTATTGACTTTTATGTCTACAAGACAATTTCACGTGTTTACTGGAGATGAATGGCCGTATTTTATAATCCTAATGTCTGAGGATCCATCATCCTTCCCCGCTTGATAGAGTCATGATCTTGACATTGCACATTGATTATGGCAAATTCCAGCTCATCGATCTTCTCGGGGATCTTGTAGATGATGCTGAGAGTTTTTCTTGGTATTTCTGGCATTTAACCCATTCAGGGGTACCAGGATACCACATTGGGTGTAGGGGACGCGCTTAGGGTTGTCTGTTTTTGACAATCCCTTTTGGTTTGAAGGATCTGAAAGTAAGAAAGTAAGACATTAATCTGACCTACCAGCATTGATCTACAGAGAGACCTGGTGGTAAGTCTTCTCCTACCGAACAAATAAATATAATACGTATATATAACATAATAATCAATCTAATTACATATGGAGTGGGGTTGAGCCAATCTTGCGATTTCAGGATCGTTTTCAAAATCCGATTTCCGATCATTTTCCAGCCGATCGCGATCGTGAAATTTGCTCAATTGCCGATTGGGATCTGATCTTTCCCGATACCGATCGCTCAAACCTAATTGTATATTATATAGACAGTGGGGTTGAGCCGATCTTGAGATTTCAAAATCCGATTTCCAATCATTTTCCAGCCGATTGTGAAATTTGCTCGATTGCCGATTGGGATCTGATCTTTCCCAATCCCGATCGCTCAACCCTGCTCATGACTAAGTGAACTTTGAAGGATGTTGTTTTAAATATGCCAATACAGTGTGATTTGGGCAAGGTTGGACCCCCTGGGTTGGCCCCCCTCAGTAATGACGTGCCCCTGTGCAGGGGCTGGAGCCTCGGCTTTCACGCTGATGCTCCTTGGCAGTCCCTTGGGTCCCCGAATACTCTCTCAGTGAGGAATGAAATAGTTTTTAGTGTAATGATGTTTTAATTCCTCTCGGATATGTGCGTAACCTGTCACAATGACTGATCCTCCTAGTGAAATGCTCTGCCTATTAATATGTCACATTACAGTCCCAGATTCATTTGCAAATCTTCACGTCTAAGGCGATCCTGCACCTTTCTTCCTTTGGTTTTCCAGTCGTGATCCTAAGTGAATTATATGGAGTTCAAAGGAAGGAAACCTTAAAGCCGGCGACTTATCAGATCTATCCTACACATTTTCCTCTCAGGGATGAAATGGCATTTTCCAGATTTTCTATGTAAAGACAAGTTAAGAGCTCATTTATTTTCTTTTATTAAACATCAAACAATCCGTCCATCTGCTGCAGGGGACGGCAGGAAATTAGCTGCAAATCTGTACAAGAATCTGTTATGTCCTACTTAAGAAGTTCTCTTGGAAAATCACACATTATAGCGGGATCATTTCTGATTTAGTGGTAGGTAATAAGAAGGATTCTACAAATGAGAAAAGAATTAAGAAGTAACAGGACAGGTGATTTGTAAGGAGACAAGTGGCTGTGGGAAAGGTTTAGGTTATGCCCAGGTTCCTTGGTGGAGGGGATTATATATGTCCCTACCCCCTTCCCCCCTTCCCACATGCTGCTCCGCTAATGTTCTGGTATAGGCTGCCGGTTTATAGTCACTCACTTTATGAGATCAGCAAATCTTTTGGTTTTTGTCATAGAAAATTAAATGGATGGTGCAAAAACCTGGGAATCCAGATCAAAGTTACAGGATTTCTTCTAGTTAGCTGGTTGTACTTTTTTACAGGAGTTGTGCGACTAATGACACTTATCCTGTGGACATTACTGGGGTCAGACTGCTGGTGCCCGGAAAGAGCTAGAGAAGGTTCATGTGAATGGAGTTCTGATGTACATGTGTGGCCAATTCTCCATTCAGTTCTATGGGGTAACCGGAGAGAACCTTCCAACAGCACCATCTAAGTGAATGGATATATGCCAGTGTGCCATGCATGTATATATGCCTGTATGTGTGCCATGTATGTATCCCATGTATGTGTGCCATGTATGTGTCCCATGTATGTGTGCCAGTGTACCTTGTATGTATCCCATGTATGTGCGCCAGTGTACCTTGTATGTATCTGTCACGGAGCAAAGGTATACGTCTTCCTCCGGAGGATATCTTGAATCAACAGGGACGCAAGAGGTCGGGAGACAACAGCAATTTATTGTAATCCACAAAGTTAGTAGCCGGTGGCGGTCACATCAACCGTAATAACAATAAGTCCACAGAAGTCACAATCCAATGATAACTTTGGTTCCTTGGTCCTGTAACTAAATCTTGGCTCTCTACAGAGCTGTGCACAGGCCGGCTAACTCATACTAACTCCAGCTACAACTATATACTAAACTGTTACACCTATATCTGTGGGTGGGAAGGGCTGAGTCACAGATCCTTCCCCCCTCACCTATACCAAGGAGAGCAGACTCCCTGTCTACTATGGACAATGCACCATCCAACATCTTCTTGGAGACACTGATCAGATTATCTCCACCCATTGTCCTCACTGGTCCTCACTAGTTAGAGGTATTTGCATACAATGTGCTAACACACTAGACCCGAATCAGCCAACTACACACTGATGTTTACAACAGGTTAGAGAATACATTCCACATGAAATATATATTACACATTGCCTATTGCCGGACTCTAACCATCCCGTGACAACCCCTCCCCCTCTCAAAACATGTGCATGACACAATTGGCCTACACAGGTAAATTGGGGAATGCACATCAGTCTCTATAGCTCATATGTCCTCCTGCCGGGATAACCCATCTGCGTTCTGGTGTTGGTTCCCTCGGCGGTACTGAATGGTAAAGTTGTAGGTTTGAAGGGCTGGCATCTGGCAGAAAATCCGGTCGATCCATGTTGGCGTCTCTCTGAGCTTGGCTTCGGGTCACTGCTCCCACAAAGTGGCACTGTAGATTTCCAACATCGTTGCCTAACAGAACATCGGCCGGCAGCCCGCTCATCACACCAATTGTGCATCGTTTTGGTCCATAACCATAGTCGAGTTCCACGGTAGCTTTAGGAATACGTCTTTGAGTACCCCCTGCCAACTTGATAGAAATGCCAGGGCCCTCCTCTAGGGCCTCGGGTCGCACAACTCGGGGGTCCGCTACCGTTAGGAAAGCTCCCGAGTCCCGGAATCCAACAACTGTTCGGCCATCCAGTAGGACCTCCTGCACGTGCTTCCGCTGAAGGTTTGCGGGATGTGTGGCGGAAGGCTGAATCCCATAGACCCCTGGAGGTGGAACAGATGTGTCATTCATGGAGTCATCTGGAAATGGGGCCAAACTTTCTGTCCTAGGAGTGGTTCCCAGGTAGTGAATAGGCCGGGATGCCACGGTGGCCCGTGCCCCCATGTTAACAGGGCAACTAGCTTGCAAATGTCCAGGCCGCCCGCACCCAAAACATCTGCGCTCTAGCATTCTTCCAGTAGGTCGTTGTCTAGGGACAGGGTTGTTCATAGCTGGAGGCCGATGGGCTGGGACAGGGGTAGAGGGGGAATTGTAATCCTGAGGCCGGGCACGAAAGGTGGTTGGCTGGCTGAAGGGTGTCTGGCGGACTGTGGTAGTTTTCCGCTCCTCTGCAAACAACCTCTTCCACTGCGGCTTGATGGTCAGGCCCTCATCTGCAAGAGAAGCAGCTTGCTCAACTGTGGCTGGGTTCCGTTCCAGCACCCACTCACGGATCTCAGCGGGGCACTGGGAAAAGAACTGTTCCTTAAGTATGACTTGGAGGATCTTATCGACTGTGACAGCCTCCTCTCCTTCTAGCCAGCGCTTGCATGCTTGCTTCAACTTGTGGGCGAACATGTGGAAGGAGCTTCCCCCATTGTAAGACAAAGAGCGGAACTGAACTCGGTAGGATTCTGGAGTGACTGCATAATACTTCTGCACCGCTCTTTTAATGGCCTCATAGTCCCGCTGATCACTAGGGTCCATGGCTCTGAGAGCTTCCGCAGCCCCATCTCGTAGGTGCCCCACCAGATACCGGACCCAATCCTTCTCTGGGACTTCCATCAGGCGGCACTGGTGTTCGAAGTCCTGAAAATATCCATCAACATCCCCAGCCGCTTCCTCAAAGGTCTTGAAGTGTTTATGGGAGACATATGGTGGTTCTCTCACTGTTGGGCTGGGGGTCGACGTTTGATTATAATTCCTCATAGTTATCTCAGCCATTCGCATTTCATGCGCCATTCTTTCCTTTTCATGCGCCATTCTCTGTTCCTCCTTCTCCGTTTCCTGAGCCCTCTGTAATGCTCTACTCCTTTGCTCTGCAGTTGCTTCTAGCCCCAGCACTGCCAATTCCTCCTCATACAAAACAACCCATCTGCTCTTTTGGGTCTGTACCTGCCACTCCTGTATCTCTCCAGTCTCCTGGGGGCAGCCCTCCTCATGGTCGCTTTGCAGGGTCATCTCCTCCAGTGCCTCGATCAGTTGCTCTTTCGTTCTTCCCTGGTAACTCAGGTTTAGTTCCCGGGCCCTTAATTTTAGACTTGCCATAGTCCAGTTCCTGTATTCTGAGGTTGTGGCTCCATTAATCGCTGGGCTGCTGTAGTCCATCTCGCTGTCCGCTGTTGATCCCACCGCTGCCAACCAGTTGTCACGGAGCAAAGGTATACGTCTTCCTCCGGAGGATATCTTGAATCAACAGGGACGCAAGAGGTCGGGAGACAACAGCAATTTATTGTAATCCACAAAGTTAGTAGCCGGTGGCGGTCACATCAACCGTAATAACAATAAGTCCACAGAAGTCACAATCCAATGATAACTTTGGTTCCTTGGTCCTGTAACTAAATCTTGGCTCTCTACAGAGCTGTGCACAGGCCGGCTAACTCATACTAACTCCAGCTACAACTATATACTAAACTGTTACACCTATATCTGTGGGTGGGAAGGGCTGAGTCACAGATCCTTCCCCCCTCACCTATACCAAGGAGAGCAGACTCCCTGTCTACTATGGACAATGCACCATCCAACATCTTCTTGGAGACACTGATCAGATTATCTCCACCCATTGTCCTCACTGGTCCTCACTAGTTAGAGGTATTTGCATACAATGTGCTAACACACTAGACCCGAATCAGCCAACTACACACTGATGTTTACAACAGGTTAGAGAATACATTCCACATGAAATATATATTACACATTGCCTATTGCCGGACTCTAACCATCCCGTGACAGTATCCCATGTATGTATCTTATGTATGTGTGCCATACATGTGTGTCCTGTATGTGTACCATACATGTGTGCCATGCAGGTGTGCCAGTGTGCCCTGTATGTGTGTCTTGTAAGTGTGCCAGTGTGCCCTGTATGTGTGCCAGTGTACTATGCATGTGTGCCCAGTATATGTGCCATGCATGCGTGCCACTGTGCCCAGTATATGTGCCCTGTATGTGTGCCAGTGTGCCCTGTATGTGTGCCAGTGTGCTATGCATGTGTTCCCAGTATATGTGCCCTGTATGTGTGCCAGTGTGCCCTGTTTTGTGCCATTGCACAAGTCACACAGAACTTTGAGACCCCTGTTATCCTTATCACTGGACATCCCAGCAGTCAGCTCCTCAGTGTTTGGTGTCATTGTTGGAAAAAAACCCTCCAGGCTAAGGTCCCCCGTAGTGAGCCGCAGCCAAAAATGCTGCAAAAAACAACCACAGCGGGAACGCATCACTTTTTTTGTTTTTTTTTGTGGAGGAGAACTCTGCAGACTTTCTGCCTCTATTCTACCTATACAGAAAACTCCAGCATTTCCGTAGCTATAAAGACGCAACAATTTTGAAATGGCAGCAGTTTCGATACAGATTTTTTTCCTGCAGTGTGTGAATGGGATTAGCCAGAATCTGGTCCACTTTGCAGAGACTCTAAAATGCAGCAATTTTTTTTGGTTTAATCTACTTGGGGCCCGGCCTTTAAGAGGTTTTTCAGCACTAAATATTCACAACAATGATCTAATCGCAGGATAGCCCCTTTAACAATCAGATGACAGTTTGTGGTATAATCCCAGGCTGGTGGCTGCTATGTGTGACCGTACTCGTAGTGTTATGGCGAGTAATTTCCAGGGATTATAGGGATTATATGATATTCCTGAGGATCTTATTACCTGCAAATGGTTATTTTAGAATCCTAAACTATTACGGTCAGCCGCCTTGACTACATTAAGGTCCATCGGCTATAGACGTCATTTCTGTTCAGGGATAGATTACATGGACTATAATTAAGTGTGACGAATCAGGATTCCAGCCAGGACCAGACGTCTTGACCTACTGCCTATCACATAAGACAGGCCATCGATGTAGCTTAAAGGAACCTGTCGCGTGGAAAATGTAGTGTAATGTGTAGGAGGTATGTTATAGAGCAAGAGGAATCGCTCTATGACTGTACATACAGAGATACCTCTCAATCACTGATAGCCCCGCCTCCTGGACTTTATTGATAGCTCCGCCTCCTGGACTTTATTGATAGCCCCGCCTCCTGGACTTCATTGATAGCCCCGCCTCCTGGACTTAATTGATAGCCCCGCCTCCTGGACTTTATTGATAGCTCTGCCTCCTGGACTTTATTGATAGCCCCGCCTCCTGGACTTTATTGATAGCCCCGCCTCCTGGACTTCTCAAAAGAACAGAGATTTCAATGGATAAATGACAGGTTATACTATCTTATATATCCATCTGCTCAGCTCCTCCAATTCTACAACCCGGAGACTGCAGATTGAACATTTTTCATACAATGTTCATACAACAAGTTCCCATGACCTATATTGATTGTGGAGTCATAAATTATCCGCATATCATCCGTTCCTCGTGTGATTTTGCTTTGTTTCTTTTGCGCTCATTACCTTCTCCTTCTGAATATATTCACATGTAGCAGAATTGTTGCAGAATTCTCTGAACGAGATTATTTTGGCAACAACCACATGGATTTGTGCAAGCCCCATTCAGATGAACGTATTACCTTTAGGCTACAGGTCACACGTAGCAAACTGCAGCTAAAAAACACTGCAGAAAAGAACGCAGACTGAAAAAAAGCAACAAAAAAAACTTGCAAGGTTTACTGTTTTTTCCACTGCATTTTATATTTTTGACTCTATGCCATATAAATCTATGGGGAAAACACATCCACACGTTGCAGCTTTTTTTTGTTTGTTGTTGTTGCGGTTTTTTGAGCCAAAGCCAGGAGTGGATTGAGCAGAAAGAAGAAGTCTAAGGGTCCATTCACACGGAATAAACATGCGCTCATTTTGGCACAATACACGTGTAAAGAATACAAGACTCTCATTGACTTCAATGACATTAGAATCTTCCTAGATATTTCCCATTCCTTTTGTAGCTATTCTTGGCTTTGGCTGAAAAAAATGCAACAAAATCTGCAACAAAAAAGCTGCGTTTCTGCAACGTGGGGCATCAGCTTTAGATTTATTAGTACTGACATTTTGTACCTGGTGCAGGGCACGACTGAGGCTCCAGGTCTTAAGTTGTACCCCTGTATTCCAGAATGGAGACCTAATAGAGTTAGGAACTTATAATGTGGCTAGTGAATGAGGATTGTGGCACAGGAAAGGAGCCAGTAACGTCTCACCTATGGGGTCTCACATATGTCCCTTCCTGTGGCCGCTGAGGCTACTGATGGCTCCAGCAGTCACATGGACATTGGTGAAGGTGCAGCGCCCACCTATATGGGGGGACGGTGGGGATATATATATATGTTTTTATGTTCCATCCTCCGCGTCCTCCACAGTGTTTTGTCCAATTCCTTGACAACCCCTTTAATCGTACCATTTAGTCAGGGCTTCTTATTATTAGTCGCTGTTCTCTGTATTGACGCACGGTCCATTTCTCGCTGGACCAGATGTCTGCCATCTATAACATATGAATATTCTGTATCCAGATCGCACCTCCTGTAATAAGACAGCTGAGACGGCTAAGGTTTGGGGTTATAGCTATGGATACCCATGTGTCCTTTGTATCTGCACCATCTGAAGACGTTCTCTAAAATGCACGGCTGTTTTATGTCTTCATTTTCTTTTTCTTGAGTGGGCGGATTCAGAATCCATATGTCCCAGAGACTGTCAGATGATTTCGTCTTTTTTTAGTTGGTTGCGGAGCAGTAACTTCAGAAGTGATATTACTGAATAAGCAAAGCTTTAAAGGGGCCCCATCTATGGGATGTCGGAGCTTTTCAGGGGTAGGGAACGTACGGCTCTCAAGCTGTTGCAAAACTACAACTCCCAGCATGCACTTGCTCTGCTGTTCTTGGAACTCCCATGGAAGTGAATGGAGCATGCTGGGAGTTGTAGTTTCACAGCAGCTGGAGAGCCGAAGGTTCCCTACCCCTGCCTAGTGCAAGGACCTGCTTGCCAAAATATACATCAGATGTGTAGACAAAGCCCTCTTATTCCATTTAGGATATACTGCCATGACTCCTTGAAAAACCTAGATCCAAGGCTACATCGATCAACCAGAATAACATCATTGTGATTTTTTCCATTTCTTGCCTTTATCCCCTTTACAATGGAATTATCATGAGTGTAATTAATGCCTATAAAACCGGATACAAATCTATAATGGCCGCCTATGTATACAGGAGATAACTAAAGCATACAATAGATCACTTCTACATCTTGAGTATAAGAACGAGCTGTATTATATTAGCATAGTGCTTAGTAAATCCTACTGTACTTTTGATCAGTGGATATGGGCCGGGTCTAAACCTTGCTTGGAAGGTGGAGATGGAAAAGAATGGCGCATCCACCATGGTATGAGATAAAGAATGTCGGCTTTATTTGCAAACTTTATACCCAACGTGTTTTGGTTGTACTGTACTTTTGAGACTTCTGTAAATTAATATGAGATCTCTGTTTGTTCCCCCCCCCCCCCCCCCTTACAGATCCAGACTGGGCTTCGTACACTATTGGGGTATTCATTTGCCTAAACTGCTCCGGAATTCACCGCAATATCCCTCAGATCAGCCGAGTGAAATCCGTCCGCCTAGACCCGTGGGACGATGTACAGATTGAAGTAGGAAAACTTTTTATTCTATGTGTATTAGAATGTTTTTCATTGCTAGAGATTGAGCTATTCTAAGGCCGGTGTATGTAAGTGGACGGATACATTGATTCAGCAGCATGAAACAATGGCATAAAAACTTTTCATGAAGATAAATTCTGCGTCCTTTCCAGGTCCTAGATCATCCCTGATATGTTGTGTGTGACAGAATTATAGATTGCACCTGTTCCAAACACAACCAGGTGCCTGCGGTGACTTGGCACATACAGCAAATGAATGACGTCTGTGCAAGCGAGAGGTGTTCAAGTGAAAAGATGTAGCAGGGAGATCAAGAAAACAACTTTCAGGCGTCTGTGCAGCCTCGTATCTTCCAGGGAAACAGTGGACTGAACACATTCAAATCCAACCTATGGGGAAGGCATTAGGGCACAGTCACGCAGTAGCCATATGCATTACATTGTCAGCAGAGCCCATGAAGTCATTGCCATTCATTCACCTGTTTTCAGTGGTCACAGTGTTACATTCCTAGCTGACATTCACTATGAAATCTCTGCTCAGTCCGTCTTGCTAGAGAAAGACTGACTGAACTCAGAGGTATTAGATTACATAGAAGTCTATGGAAAGGGGTGAGTAGTACATGATGCATACACCAGATTTTTGGCATCAATGAGCTGTTCTGCCCCATTGGTTTAGCAGTTGCAGAGGTTTTAAGACCCAGTACACCCCCATTTCTATCTAAACCTCTGTCATGTGTCACTATGACATGTCAAAGTTTTTGTAAAACAGTCATAATTTCGGCTTGCCATCCACTTGTGTGCGTTTTTTGCATTTAGCTATTCCTTCCGACTCTACCATAACATGCATACTCGGCTCAGATGTTTTTCACTGGGGAATTGGATAGAAGCTGAGGATCTGGCAATGGGTTATCCCTTATGGGAACAAAAGATTGAAATCTGAAATGCTCAATCCTTCTTTCGCCCCACATTTCCAGGTCTGGCTGACATTTATCCGGCGCGTACGGGCGCCTTACACTATATATATCCAGAGGATCAGCACAAACCTCATTATCAGTCATATCTTGAGAATTATCCGAGCTTCTATAGCCGTCTTCAGGAGCAGCTCGAGAGGTTAAGACAGTAAGCGGATCTTTTCGGAGTCTATCATTTATCCGGCCGGCTCCTTTCTCCTGATATGTTTTCACACTGAGCTGCTTAATGATAACATCTACAATGTCTGAAAGCCTCTGTGAAATCTCGACAGGCGATGACTTTTTGATGCGTTTCTCACGAAATGGTTACATGACTGATCAGACACCTCTGTCTGGCCGGCGCTATGTGCGAGGAAGAAAAGTCTTCCTTCAGTTATTTGATCATTCTTAAGACGTAGTCACAAGAGACTTTTCACGTAATGATGTCGAGTGTCTGCAGATCGGTAGCCTTCTGATGAACTGCGAAATTCATTATGGGGATATTGGGATATTATCGGGAACCAGTGTGGCGTCATAGGGTAATATTAGATAATACATTGGTATAGATGATACAGTATGGAAAAAGAGGGGTCTGAGAGATCCCTTAGACATATCAATGCTATAGCCAAGATGGCAGCACCTGGACAGCCTGCACTGCCATAGCAGGGGGATGAACCAGTAAGTAATTGGGATTTTATTTTATGCTATTATCTACCCTTAGGACATTTCTTCTTTCCATCTCAGAAAACCCCTTTAACATGTAGCACGTGTAGCCAGTCAGGACAATACATGATACGATGACCTTAGACTACTTCCTCTTCTGCCTTCTTCTTGCATGTTATGGGAAGCCGTGTTGAAATCCAACATTTTAGATCCTTCTCTCCTCCAACCGTCTTTTGAACGATTTCCCTGCTGCTCCCATACACAGCAGAATAAAATGTAACGCTAACTGAATACAGAAAACTATGCGGAGTATAATACAGCGAGCTGTCACTTATATGTGCTGTCACAGCAGAAGGCAGGTATGGGCTCAAAGGGAAGCAGTGACACACAGTAATGTCACAGTACAGAGATAATACACACAGTGATGTCACAGTACAGAGATAATACACACAGTGATGTCACAGTACAGGATAATACACACAGTGATGTCACAGTACAGGGATAATACACACAGTGATGTCACAGTACAGAGATAATACACACAGTGATGTCACAGTACAGAGATAATACACACAGTGATGTCACAGTACAGGATAATACACACAGTGATGTCACAGTACAGGGATAATACACACAGTGATGTCACAGTACAGAGATAATACACACAGTGATGTCACAGTACAGGATAATACACACAGTGATGTCACAGTACAGGATAATACACACAGTGATGTCACAGTACAGAGATAATACACACAGTGATGTCACAGTACAGGATAATACACACAGTGATGTCACAGTACAGGATAATACACACAGTGATGTCACAGTACAGGGATAATACACACAGTGATGTCACAGTACAGAGATAGTACACACAGTGATGTCACAGTACAGGATAATACACACAGTGATGTCACAGTACAGAGATAATACACACAGTGATGTCACAGTACAGAGATAATACACACAGTGATGTCACAGTACAGGATAATACACACAGTGATGTCACAGTACAGAGATAATACACACAGTGATGTCACAGTACAGGATAATACACACAGTGATGTCACAGTACAGAGATAATACACACAGTGATGTCACAGTACAGAGATAATACACACAGTGATGTCACAGTACAGGATAATACACACAGTGATGTCACAGTACAGGATAATACACACAGTGATGTCACAGTACAGAGATAATACACACAGTGATGTCACAGTACAGGGATAATACACACAGTGATGTCATAGTACAGAGATAATACACACAGTGATGTCACAGTACAGAGATAATACACACAGTGATGTCACAGTACAGGATAATACACACAGTGACGTCACAGTACAGGGATAATACACACAGTGATGTCACAGTACAGAGATAATACACACAGTGATGTCACAGTACAGAGATAATACACACAGTGATGTCACAGTACAGAGATAATACACACAGTGATGTCACAGTACAGGGATAATACACACAGTGATGTCACAGTACAGAGATAATACACACAGTGATGTCACAGTACAGGGATAATACACACAGTGATGTCACAGTACAGAGATAATACACACAGTGATGTCACAGTACAGAGATAATACACACAGTGATGTCACAGTACAGAGATAATACACACAGTGATGTCACAGTACAGGATAATACACACAGTGATGTCACAGTACAGAGATAATACACACAGTGATGTCACAGTACAGAGATAATACACACAGTGATGTCACAGTACAGGATAATACACACAGTGATGTCACAGTACAGGGATAATACACACAGTGATGTCACAGTACAGGATAATACACACAGTGATGTCACAGTACAGGGATAATACACACAGTGATGTCACAGTACAGAGATAATACACACAGTGATGTCACAGTACAGGATAATACACACAGTGATGTCACAGTACAGGATAATACACACAGTGATGTCACAGTACAGGATAATACACACAGTGATGTCACAGTACAGGATAATACACACAGTGATGTCACAGTACAGGGATAATACACACAGTGATGTCACAGTACAGAGATAATACACACAGTGATGTCACAGTACAGAGATAATACACACAGTGATGTCACAGTACAGGGATAATACACACAGTGATGTCACAGTACAGGGATAATACACACAGTGATGTCACAGTACAGGGATAATACACACAGTGATGTCACAGTACAGAGATAATACACACAAAAAGAATCACTGTGTTACGTTGTGACATCACAGGATATGAAGAAAGTAATTATAATGATGTCACATGCAGGTATTATTATGTCTCAGTACAGTAATGGGGTGCGGTCAGTTTTCCATATCCCCTTCCATCATACATACCTAGTTATTGCAGCCTCTTAGCTCTTGGCCCTTTCTAGACCTTGAGGTCAGTTTATGGTTATGCGTTACGTGTGGCTTTGGATCTCGGGTCGTTCTATAATCTGAGGTTACACTTTCTGCCCATCTCTAAGTGAAGGAGTGTAATTGTCAGGATCAGGGGCTCAACAAGGAGATGACCAAAGGATTTTATAGTTATGGGGTCAAGGTTTTGTGAAGGAGGAGGCTCCTTGTATCTGGAATAGACGCCGTCTATACATAATGATGTGATTTGTATTATGTTCTCATATCTCACTATCCTGATGGTTTTTTTTTAAATTATTATTGTGACCTTTGTTCTCCTCTTAAAGCATTAACCCCCTTTTAGGTGATCTCTGTGACAATGAACCGATCACTGTGTAACCTGCGCTGCGCCCCCTCCAAAATTCATCTGTAATCTGTGGGGGATTTGGGAGAATATGTCCATTTCCCCTACAGCACCCCCGCAGACAACATGAAACATGACACCGTGTCTATTAAATGCTATGGGCGGTATTGAGAACTTCGCTCTCCTCGGGCTTATAGATGAGGGTTCAACATGGACAATCCCAGTTTTTTACTCATGATTCGTTTATAGGATGTTTGAAAACCAATACAAGTACAAGGGATCAATTAGTATATTGTACAGCCTACTAGTATAAAATGCAGAGCCGATCCTCTAGGACCCAGGAGCGCCTGCAGTTACCAGCACCCTGCCAGATCGGGATAAAGTCACATCACGGTGCTCTGTACAAAAATCTGCAATAGAACACACTGTATTTTTGCAACGTGGGCCCTGAACCTTAGGCTGTGGCCCCACGTTGCAGAAACGCTGCTTTTTTTGTTGCAGATTTTGTTGTGGTTTTTTTTAGCCAAAGCGAAGAATGTCTACAAAAGGAATGGGAACTATATAGGAAGTTCTTATACTTCTACCTTCTGCTCAATCCACTACTGGCTCAAAAAACTGCAACAAAATCTGCAACAAAAAAGCAGCGTTTCTGCAATGTGGGGTTTTAGCCTTAAGTTGGATTTTGTCTGGCAGGAGATGGACCTGAAGTAAGGCAAGCAGTGTTTTGTAAGCTGTTGATGTCCTTTCAGGAGAGTGAACCCTAAATGCTGCTGCGAATAAGGACACAAGTTCTTGCATTGCTAGTAGGGATTGTTGTAGAGTTGTCATATTTAGATGTTTTATACATTGACAATTTCTTTCATTATATTTTTTTTTTTCAGTACATGTCTTGTCTGGGAAACAAAGTAGCACAAGCAAAGTTTGAGTCCAAAGTGCCAGCATTTTATTACAAGCCAACAACTTCTGACTGCCAGTGAGTAACTCGGTATATTCACTTGTTACTTGTCTTATGCAACGGACATTGAAAGACAGCCCCGTTCATCTGCATCTACCCCACCATGTAACCCCTCGTTCACATCTGCGTTTGTATTCAGCTCGGGGAAGTTCGCATGGGGACCCCCCTGAACAGAATACCAAACACATTTGCAAGCGGTGTACAGTGAAAGCACACAGACCCCATAGACTATAATGGGGTCCGTGTGCTTGCCGCCAGATCTCTGCAGGGAACATGCGGACAGGAAAGTATTTCACAATCTACTTTCCTGTCCGCATGATTCGTGCGGGCAGCGCGCAGCAAGCATACGGACCCCATTATAGTCTATGGGGTCCATGTGCTTTCACTGCACACCGCTTGCAAATGCATTCGGTAATCCATTCGGGGGGGGGAGGGGGGGGTCCCATGTGGACTCCCCAAACAGATTACCAAACACAGATGTGGGTTAAAAAAAACATGAGAAGCTTTTTACTGTCATGTTTTTTACTTTTCAGCAAGCAGGACGTTTCTTCCCTTACAAAAATAAAGAAATATGGCAGAAGAAAGCGACCATGGTATTGTTCACATTATAGTCAGTGGGATCGGACACAGACAGAGGGTTCCTGAGTACCATCAATGTCCTCAACGGACTGTAATAATGCTAGTGTGAACAGCCTGAGATTGTAAAATTGCTGCAGCATTGCAAGGGTTGAAACTTGCAGCTAAAAATCAGAAGCAATAATTTCCCCGCTGTGGGTGTAAAACGCCACTTTGTGCTGCAGGTTTTTAAATAACACAGGGAAAGAGGAGCTTGGAGATTTGGTTGCATTACTAGGTGCAAAATCTCTCGACACCAACCCTAACATAAACCTATAAAATGTTGTATTCTAGATTTTTAGAGTCATGTGGATGGCTGGGGGATATACGACTATAAATACCTGGTCAGCCACTCCACCAGTGAATTTGCAACAAACCTCGCCAATTTTACCAGTGATTCCCCAGGCGTAAATAGCAATTCTGTAAAGTAATACTTTGATATTCTAAGAATCCCTTATTTTAGCTACAGGTATGTTCCTAACATTGCTTTAGCCCTGCAGATCTGTCAGTGTGTACCGGCTCCTGACAAGGCAACCTGTAATATGAACAGACAAAAAGCTGCTGCACGTCTAACCTTCCGACTTCTTGATTCTCATGAACTTCTCGTCATCTCTGCATTTGCATAATATTTGCAAACAAAAAGTCATCATCAGTAGTTTGTTCTTGCCTTTGTTTTCTTTTAGCTGATTTTTTTCAGCTCGAGGGTAAAAATGCCACGTAACCGATCTTCAGGTAGATTCCGCCTTGAAAAACTCAAGGAGGCGGAAAAAACTACATGCTTTTTTTACATGTTTTTTTTTTTTTTTTTTGCAAAAACCACATAAAAAGACATTTATTTAAAGTGAAGTTTCCAGGTTCCAGGTACAATGTGCTGGAGTAAAAAGCTGCGACAAAAACAAAGCACCAAAAATTGGTTTTAAAGACCTCTGGAAATTTTTGCAGTTTCCCCTGTAGGTAACACCGCGTCTCTCCATCATGGCATGGACAATGGTCACTTTGTCACCTTATTGTATTTGCACTGGTTTATGGATCCTCCGCTGGTTTGCGAGCCAATAAGACGCCATTGATGACGTGCCTAATGTTCTGACTGAATCCGGTCTCCTTTGTGCTTGCAGAGTCCTCCGCGAGCAGTGGATCAGAGCCAAGTACGAGAGGAAAGAGTTCATCTACATCGAGAAGCAGGAGCCGTATTCTGCAGGTATGGATGCCATCAGCCTAGAGATTCTCCTAATCCTCTCGCCGCCTGGAGTGAAATAAAACCGAATGCAGCACATCACACGAGGCGCGCTGCAATCCTCCAGGATCAAACAGCGCTTTGTACATATTACAGCTCTGCTTTGTACTGTCAGGCGACTAATGCCCTTGGTTAGCACAGGACATCCATGCCAGTCACACAGATGTTTGCTTTAACTTTATTTTACGGGTATTGACCTATATTGTTTAGTTTTGCACACTTGCTTGGACGTATGCCACCTACTACTGTCACAATACTGTCCATTGCTCTGATCCTCCATCTGCATCCATCCCCATTTACTGTAATGCTTGCTTCCATCTTATTTGCTGACTTTTCCAATGTCATACCTGCAGGTCAACAAACCAGCATCAGTCAGTGAATGGGAACGGACAGTGCTCCATAGTCATCAGTGTTTCAGTCCGTTACTCTTATCCAATGGATGGATCAGAGTAACAGATTGTGATGACAGCAGTGTGAAAGCAGCCTTAAAGGGACAAATCATTTTATATCAGTTCTGTCAATGTTACATTGATCAGCTGATCTCCTCGTGCTGGAACGTACCGACACCTCTGTAAGGCTTACTCTGTGCTGTGGATTTTTCGTTTGGCTCCTGTAACTCTTTCCCTGGAGCAGCCACTACAAGTATTACATGGCACTTGCATGAATCATTGGATGAAAATGTGCAACATGCTTTACAGAGCTATATAGAGGTTGCAGAGCGAGTAGTCACGTCAGAGCCGAGTGCCAAGTGTGCCAGTGTTATGTATAGTACATGGTAGGTGTCATTGGTCAGGAGCTCCAAGTTACATCTGTAATGCCCAGGTTGGTAAAGTGGCACTCCATTTTGGCTCTTTAATGCCTATATGCCCCTAATAGGGTAATTGGATTAAGCCTTAAAGGAGATCTGTCAGCAGGAAAATTGGTATCAAACTATTAACAGTACATCTTTCCAAAGATGGCTTTCCTTTTCTGCATTGCAGCTCCATATTCATGAAAATCAGGATTTTATTCCTTTGCAGATTATCTGAAAGGGGCTTTAGGGGTGCGAGCTCTCCTTATGGGGCTTCACTCTGCCCCAACAGCCGCCCAGCCCCGTCCCCTATTGCTTGAGTGACATCTTCCACTTTATCACAATTAGGTGGCGGTTATATAGAGCAGAGAGCGAAGCCCTGGGCCCCAGGACACGCACCTAAAAGCCTTGTCAGCAAAGTTGCATAAGAAGAAAACGCTGATGTTCATGAAGATAGGGGCTGCAAAGCAAAATAAGAAAAGTATCTATGGAAAGTGTAGAAGCCGAATCTCTCTAAATATATTAAAAGCATTAGAAGACTGTAGGTAAGTACAAAAGTGAGGGTGTGTTATTCAGACATAGTGGTTAGGGTACAGTTAAATCTAAGTTTCATCGGAATAATCGTGCGAGTTTTGTTGCAGTTTTGCTGCATCTTTGTAACAGGTGACACCTTATAAAAAGCAACTGCAATAAAACCTGTTTGTTCTAAGTGCATCCAGATAAACTCTGCCTAAATCTTCTTCCCTTGCAAGTATTCTATCACTGGAGAGAGGTTTGACATGTCGTGGTGATGGCCCAGTAGTCTCTGTAGATAAGCCAACCGTCCACCATAACTACCTGCTCGCAGACGGCTGGCTTATCTACCTAGACCCCACCAATAATAGGGGTCCACATGTCAGGAAGGTTTGGGGTTGGGAAGTCCTTTCTCCTACTAATGGTCATTTTCAGTATTCACAGTATATTCTGAGACTCGTGTAGGTATTTTCGCTGATTTAATCCCATACGGCTTCCTGGTCAAAGTTCTGCAGTTTGCATGACAGGGTTATCTAATGTGGTGTCAGACTTTGGTCTATGATATGAGCTCAGGTCTAAAATCTCATCCTATTATAGAAGCGTATACATTGATCAGCCACAAGTAAGCATAAAGATCTGAGCGACTTTAACAAGGGCCAAATTGTGACGGCAAGACGGCGTGGTCTACAAGGGCAGGTCTTATGGGGTATTCCCTGTATGTAGGGTTGCTGATTTACCCTGGTAAAGTTCATTTATACACGGAGGACACGGATGTGAGTCTGTCTGATCCAGTGTCGCAGAAGAGCTACTGTAGGACAGAAATGTATCTGCAGCAGAAATTTCCGCACATAGGTCTGCATTGTCATAGTCCCCACACTACGGACATAAAGTCTATACACATAACACAGTGTGGTATCGGGACAGGAGGTGGTGGCTGCATGTAGACTCCCAGCACGATATATACCCGCAGACCCGGCCCTATACATACATTATTCATACTTTCTGCTCAATATCAATTCTATCTGCTGGTAAGCGGAAAGCACTGAGCAGGCAGAATGTATCGGGGTTAATAATTTATACATATATTTATTTGGAATGCCCTTCTTCAGCAGAACAATCTCCTTTTATGTTTTGCTGTGCATTTTCCAAACCAGCAGAGGGGATAGAATGAAATTAGTTGTAATAATTATTTATGCATGAATGGGTGCCATGGATGATAAGGACGTGGCGCTGCAAAGCTCTCTCATACTATGGTGGCATCCAATACATGTAACTGCAGGTGGAACCAGGGGAGGATTGGCAAGGGGCTGAGGATATATTAGGATGTGATGCCAATGGGTTCTGGCGTCAGCAAATAAATGACACTATGAGCTTTCAGTATATGGTCTGTTCTGTATCTGATCTTTACAGCTTTCATGATGTCCGCACACAGTTATAGGAAATTATATCCATGGAGAGAAAAATTATTGCACAAAGAAGGAATTGTGGGAATGCAATGAACCTTTGTATGTGTGAATGTAATGATATCTAGAAGAGATTACAATATTACAGAGAATGGAATGGGGACGACCTGTACAAGTTTGTTATGTTTTTACACCTTCCCTGGTCCTCCACCTATTACAGTGTTGGCCAAAAGTATTGGCACCCCTGCAGGGGTACAAGATGAGCTACGGCAGGACATGGGGCCATATAGGGTCTATATGGTATCCTGCAGGTGCCCCCTGTGTGGTGGACAAGGAAACTGTAGGAGTTGCTTGTACTCGTTGGCAGATCAAAGGATCCTCTCTAATGGTGGTCATTTGGAGCCATCCTGAGACTGTTTGCCGAGTGTGCGTATCCTCACTGGACCAGAAAGAACTGCACGCTGGTTTTGCAGCACTTCTACCTGGATGCATTATTTTTTTGTCAATAAGTGTACCTTGTTTACTTCTAGTACCTAAACCTCTGCCTCGGCCTGTTAAGTGGCCATATACATTATGACTTAATCTGTATCTCTCAGTTTCAGTGACTGTCAGATGTGTATGAGGGTGCCCTGACTCCCCTCCCACACACACACACACACACACACACACACACACACACAGATAATTGATTGATTGATTGATTGATTGTATGAAGGATTGGGCATGTTGAATTTTGCATCACTGATTTTGTCTTCATTTTGTTCCACTATATAGGAAAGCAATCACACTACTACAAGTAATAGGGCATGCTGGGCAGCCTACGTAGGGACTATGGTGGGCCGGGACCCGCTTACAGGGCAGGGGAATATTACAGGGTCGCTTTCATGGCACTGAAATATTCTGTTGCTTAATACGCTGAGTTTAGTAATTTCTCTTGATGTTTTTTTATGTTTTTATAACCTGCCATGTAAAATTTTGCCTTTTCACTTTGGTCTTAAAAATGTAATGATCCCGGGCAGAATGGCAGAAGGTCATCTAGAAACACGCCGAGCGATGAGGAGAGAGAAGATAGCACTATAATAATATTAATATGACAACATAATCTGCGGTCACAGCTTGAGGAGCTTTTCATTCCTAGAACTGTTCACCTTGACATATAAAATCAGTCAAGCACACACTTTTATTCTATTACAAACCGAAGGTTAAAAAAAAGAGAAAAAATAAAGAAATCCGCTGACCTGGCGCTCGATAAACACCGCACGGAAAACATCTTAAAATTCCATTTTGCTCAGAATAGATGTAACGCTGCGGAGGGGCCCAATTATCTTGTCAGAGGAACATGCAAATGATCTCTATCTCACCTTCATGAGGCCGATGCCGCACTGCAAACTGACTACCAGTGGGGTTAACTCTTCCGAATACACCAAAGGAAATACATGGATACTTACTGAACGATAGGCCTACAAGCAGGCGAAGACTAAGACCAGATCGTGTATTCCCAGAAGGGGTTGTGTCTTACTCTAGGTTCACACCTGTGCTTGAGTTTCCGTTCTTCGAGTCAATTTAGGGACACAAAACCCAATCCTCTAAAAAAAGTGTTTACCCACAGAACCCCGCTGCCCCCCACGGACCCCTTGGACTATAATGGTTTCCGCCGAGTCGGGAGTTGTAGTTTCACAGTAGTGCTGTTGGTTGCTGCTATAGAGTCCTTGTAGAGGGGGTAGTTTGGCCTGGTTGGGCCATCACCTTTGCTGTTGTGTAGGGGCAATCTGTCCTCTATGACATCTATATGGTCTAATAGCGCAGCGATAGGATGGTCTTACAAGGCCGTAATGTAAGTCCGCAATTGAGGGTTTTCAATTGCGGACACATTATATTCAGTGCGGCCTCTATCCGTGGTGTGGCCAGGCCGCAACCGAGATCCGCACTTTATAGAGCAGGTCCGCAAAGGCCCACTGCACGGACTCACCCATAGAACTCTATGGGTGAGTGCAGCAGGACACGGGTGCCTGCGGTGTCTATGTTGCCGATCAACAACTTGCAAACCGTAAAATGAATATGGCCGTGTAAGACCAGCCATAAACTGCTTTGCTTATCCATATAGATGACATTCTTTTGATCAGATATGGAAGACTATTAGCTCACACCATCCATAGTGAATATCATAATGTTATACAACTCCAGATCCCGTGTGACCTAAACCTCCATGACAGAGGAATATTCATGTATACAAGAGCCCCAGTATACGCTGCCGAACATAAGCAAGCTCCCCTTGTCCTCTTAGAAGGTCATTATGTTTCGATACAAGATGCCATTGATGTGCTATCTTCTTGTCTTTCACACGAGAGACAATTGCAAGTGGGCCATTGTCTTGTTACACAGTGACATGTTGTTCTCAACACGAACACAAGAACCCGAGTCACAAAGGCAATGCTGTAAATGGAAACGCAGAAACGAGGAGTTCACAAGTGACCGGCAAGAATTAGTCCTGTGTTCACTTGTTATTGTTACGTCACCGTCATGGTCGCGGTCGGTGGGCGTTCAGGCTGCTTTGTTATCGCCAGTACTGAATATTTAGTTACCAGCTGAGACTTTCTCAAACAGAAACACGGCTTACTGGTGATAGGACATTGTGTTATGTATTATTTTGTATAGTGTGCCAATTCTGAAACCCATTCAGCCCTGTCTTAGAGTAGGTTCTATCACAAAAGATTCCTCGGGGCCGGGACAGAGGACACTTGTGTTTCTGGTATTGCCGCTCCTTGTGGTGCCCTCTGTTTATCTACCCTCTAAAGTTGTTCCCGCCGCCATCTTGGAGAACTAAGCCCAGATCTTCTGTGGATGTTGCTTGCTCCAATCCGTCTGTCTCTTCATATCATCCCAGACAGACTGGAGGATGATGAGACCAGGCCTATATCTGTGGGGGCCGGATCATCACCTCCCGGACTCCTCCTGGACACCTTTTCTAATCTAAGTTTTTGTATATAACCTGTAGAAGGAATAGATTGTGTTACTTTTTCTTCGCACCACATTATAATCAGTATTGATATTTTCTGTCCTTGCACGAACGTCACTTTGTTGTCACCTCGGTCCAAAGATCTCACACGTAGTAAATCGATAAGGACCTAAAATTACAGCATTACGGCACAGCGTGAAAAAATAATAAGTGATTTGATTGTAGGGGAGGGAAGAAGAAGTGAAGTCAAGTGGAAAAGTATACAAGGAGACAAGCCGAAGAGGGCCGAGTGGCTGAGGATGAAAATAAGACAGCTCGGAGTCAGTCGTCAAGACGTTCCCCTTCATTTTTATGTGGCTGATAAAAGTCATGAATAAATTCACTCTTTGATCTGAAATTCAGATGACTCCAAGTGTAAGTACTGCTCTGCTGATAGGCGTCTTGGAGATTCCCTGCAAGGAACTTTACAGAGCGTTTATAGAAGCGAGGTTGCCTTGTCTTGTAACCATATTCCCAAATTATCAGGGACGTGTTTGGAATAGAATGAGGCGATATTCCAAGTTACCTCCAAATCTCCGGCTGCAGCTGGAAGTTACATATCACAGGGTGGCATACAGCTGCTTAAAGGGGCGCCCTACCTAAAAGACAACACTCATACAGCTGCTTAAAGGGGCGCCCTGCCTAAAAGACAACACGCATACAGCTGCTTAAAGGGGCGTCCTACCTAAAAGACAACACGCATACAGCTGCTTAAAGGGGCGCCGTACCTAAAAGACAACACGCTTACAGCTGCTTAAAGGGGCGCCCTGCCTAAAAGACAACACGCATACAGCTGCTTAAAGGGGCGTCCTACCTAAAAGACAACACGCATACAGCTGCTTAAAGGGGCGCCGTACCTAAAAGACATCACGCTTACAGCTGCTTAAAGGGGCACCCTACCTAAAAGACAACACGCATACAGCTGCTTAAAGGGGCGCCGTACCTAAAAGACATCACGCTTACAGCTGCTTAAAGGGGCACCCTACCTAAAAGACAACACGCATACAGCTGCTTAAAGGGGCGCCATACCTGAAAGACAACACGCATACAGCTGCTTAAAGGGGCACCCTACCTAAAAGACAACACGCATACAGCTACTTAAAGAGGCGCCATACCTAAAAGACAACAAGCATACAGCTGCTTAAAGGTGCGCCATACCTGAAAGACAACACGCATACAGCTGCTTAAAGGGGCGCCATACCTGAAAGACAACACACATACAGCTGCTTAAAGGAGCGCCATACCTGAAAGACAACACGCATACAGCTGTTTAAAGGGGCGCCCTACCTAAAAGACAACATGCATAAAGCTGCTTAAAGGGATTCTATCATTAAAACTCAATTTTTTTTCTCACTAACATGTCGGAATAGCCTTAAGAAAGGCTATTTGTCTCCTACCTTTAGTTGTCTTCTCCGCACTGCCGTTCGGTAGAAATCCCAGTTTTCATTGGTATGCAAATGAGTTCTCTTGCAGCACTGGGGGCAGGCCCCAGTGCTCAAACAGCACTGGGGGCATCGTCCATTCTGCGAGAGAACGCTCCAGCGCCGCCTCCATTTTCTTCAGGAACGGCCTCTTCAGACTTCTTGTCCTCAGGCCTAGGGCAAAGCCGACTGTGAATGCCCACCGGCCACAAGAAAATGGCCGCTTACACAGTATTGTAACTCATCAATATCAGATCGATGGGTTTCTAACACCTGACACCCAAACCAATTGACTGATAGTATCTGCTGCTGTACAGTGTATGGACCCTTTAGTGCATTAGCTCCATATACTGTGTAAGGGCTGTGCCAGGTTACTATAAACCAGGAACCATCTACTACTAGCTCTGTACACTGCGCTACTTCTGGCGTTGTGGCTCATGTTATCTGCTGACTGGTAGGGATGCCAGGTATTAGACCCCACCATCCTAAAGATAGGTCATCAGTATCTAAATCCTCTAAAACTTATTGAGGCCAAGGCAAGATATTGCAGAAAAGCGGGATTGTTTTAGCCTTTAAAGGATTGGGGAATATAAAGAAAGCTCTTCTACAAATCCCTTCTGTTACATCCACTCTTGAATTTGGTGCAAAAATTAGCAAATTCTGCAACAAAAATCTCAGTTTTTCCTTAACGTGTGGCTGCTGCTCCATTGGGTAGAGCGGAGTTGGTCATGTGACTGAGAGTCGGAGTGTCAGGAGACAAAGGCAGATCCTTCCAGCCTCCCTCGCTGCTCTCTGCAAATGCGGTGTGTGGGACTGAGATGGATATTGGTGATAAAGCTTCACCAGTGCAGGGGATCCAGCTTCGGGCACCTGCGATAACGGGGTCCACCAAACCATAGGGTGTTGTGTTGTGTTTATATATCAGTGGGTATTGCATTTTAATAGAATATATAGTATATTACTGACATTATGTGCTGCTTATTAGCTTTACATCTTGGTGAATTGCCAGGATTAGATAAATCCATCATGTTCAACCCATCTCCAATAGATCGACACCTTGTCTGGGTTAGAAAAGCAACCTTTCTGTGTAAAGCCTGACCTGTCTCCAGCCTAAATGCTTCCTGTCTGAAACAGAATTGGTTTCTTTATCACAAAGCTGTAGATTTACCGCTGCTGGGAACGTGAGATTGATTGACATTTCTCTTTGTGGTAAACGTCCCAGATGCGTTCCAGCAGGTTTCCTATTTTCTGTGATTCATCTCCTCTAAACTGTCTTAGTATAACAGTAAAACTGAAATCATTGTAAGCTGCGCCCTCACAGCCATCTGTCAAAACCACAAGATGCGTGTCCGGGTGGTAGAAAGCTGGCTAGCTGCACAAATGTCTGTAAAAGGATAAATGTGTGCCCATAGTGTTTGCTCAATAAGGAGGATAATGCTGTTATGGAGTCACAGGTCCGCAGGATGGAATTAGTCAGATGCACATAATACGTCAGGGACCTTGTTATGGCGGGGTGGAAGTCACTGAAACTTACTGCAGCAGCTTTACACTCAGGCTCATAGACATAGAAGCACACCCTGGGGACCCGAAATGCGTGAAAGAGTTTTCCTATCCTTCAGAACATGATCAATTGTTAAAAAATAATTGTATATTCTTCCCTTTGCTTTGAGGTGTCATTGTCTGCTGCTGCATCTTCATCATCGCAGGGTGACAGTGGATTGTAAATAGACACCTGACAGTGGCCGCCAATTCCTTCTGTTATCTATGTATACGTGTCATCCTGCCGCTAGTAATATCGCTGAGTATTAATCTTTACAGAACAGGAGGTGTAGGCCTATAGCGAGAGTCAGTGACCAAAGTGCAAAAGATTCTAGAAATGTAAAGGAAAGGCTTAACAAATGTCTATTTATTTTATTACTTCTATAGCGCCAACATGTTCTGCAACGCTGCACAGACATTGTCATCCCTCACCGTCCCAAGAGGGTGGACTATCTGGATTCTTTATTTGAGTGTAGTCAAGAAATTCCTAAAAAAAACCCCCTTATTTTAACATAAAAACAAGAGGTCATTTTATGGCGACAGACGGCCATTTAGGCTCCATGTTTTTTTATGCAGTTTTTGCAGCGATTTTCTGAGCCAAGTCCAAGAATGGCTACAAAAGGAATAAGAGATATCTAGGAATCTTCTTATACTTCTCCCTTCTGCTCAATCCACTCCTGGTTTTAGCTCAAAAAACTGAAACAAATTGTGCAACAAAAAAAGTTGCAGGGACCCCCACCATGCACAAGAATGGGAGGAGATCTTCACCCCAGTCTGGACCCGAAATGGCCAAGCCAACAGTCTCATTGATGTGAATGAAGGGGGCTCACAATTTCCCTGGGGGTTCCAGAAGTTAGACCCCCACCAGTCTGCAACTTCTCCTGTTTCTGCTTGGTAGCGGAATATGTTGTTGAGATGATGCAAGTGATGTATATCAGTACAAGAGCGATGGAGGTGACGCCGTGTCATAGTCCTCACTTTTCTTTTCCTGAAGTCAATTAATAAAATCGTCCCATCCTGTAAGAGAACAGAAGAGGGATCTGCTGGAGTGAAAGTCTCTGCCTTTGAGGCAGGATTGAATGGCAGGGCACAGCTGCACGTCGCACTATAGGAAACATTTGGAGACACTGAACTTATGTTTAGACTATTGAGAAGACATGACAGTGCCCTTGGCAGAAATTTGTCCCAGACATCTCATACCATGAAGAGGCTGCAACGACTGACCGACATCATCTGGGACCCTGGCAGCACAAACATGGAAATCATCATAACCTGACTTCTGTATGGAGGGGGCCCATTACATCCAGCTTGTGTGGAGGGGGTCTCCCACAAGAACCTCCATATATAGAGATAGATAAATAGATAGATACCAGTTATAGCAGTGTCTTGTTTAAATACTATATTAAATACTAATATAAACTGATCCCATATGTGTATATACTGTATAGCTCTCACAGTGTTCTCAATAATCTTGGTGTTCAGAAAATATTGACCCTTTAAAGACTTCTGCATTGACGAGGATCATTAGTCTCTGTGCGAAAAGATTCCATTGTTAAAGCCTTAAATGAGAGCGCGATAATGTGCAGGAGGCCGCTGCTAGTCAGCGCTGTCACCAGTGATGTGCCCAGGGGGCAGCCCCAAGTACGGGTGATAGATGCCGCCAATAACAGACACATACAGACTCTCTGCTTGTCATTGACGCATTCATTCAGCAATAAGTATTTTTGTTTTCCCTGGTGCAGTCCAGTGGATATTGTGAACACTGTCCATAGGCTATAGCAGCCAGGTATTGTCATTTACAGGGTGAGGATCCGCTGACACCGAGTCCTTCCTGGACTGAGAACAATCTGCCTGGTGCTCAGACGAGCAGGGTTGGCTCCCAGACCAAAGTCATCTGTAGACATGGAGGGCATCCAGCAGTCAGGGAGAAAATCCAATAGCTTTATTTAGGACACAGAAAAGTGAAAGGGTTATTCCAGTTCATTTTTATTGATGAGGTATCCTCAGGATAAAAGATCAGTGGGGGTCTGATACCTGGCACCCCCACTGATGATTTGTAGGGAGCACTGTGACGCCCCTTCTCTATATACAATGCATAACGTGTGATTCATCGTGTCCATGCAATGTAATCATATCCTGGTTCCAAATATTGCAATGTAAACAGAGAAGGGGTCACAGTGCTCACATGCAGTAGCACCTACAAACTTTGGGGGGGGGGCCCCGAGTGTCAAACCTCAACTGATCTCCTAGCATAAAGGGGTTTTCTGGACTAAAAATATTGATTACCTGTCCTAAAGATAGGTCATTAATATCAGATTGGGGGGGGGGGGGGGTCTGCCACCTCCATCATACATAGAGACTGGAGCAGGAAGCAGTTAGCTCCGTTCCAAGCGTAGTGGCAGAAACAAGACACTGCAACTTAAGATCCAAAATGGGCGCTGATCTGTAGTACCTGCTCTGGCCACTACACAGAAATCAGCGCTGTCTGTTCCCCTCCGCACTCTCAGTATTAGCTGTTTAATGGGGGTCCCGGGTGTCGGACCCCTCTGATGTGATATTAATTACCTTTTACCCAAAAATAGGGAGTGTCAGTTTAGGCGCAAGTTAAAAGATATCAAAACCAATCCATCGCATTCACATATATACTGTATACATTTCGTTATCCTCTTATATCTACCTGTACGTTATACTTATACGCCCCTTTTAACAAGCCGAAATATTAACTGAAATCGTATCCTCCTATAAACCCAACAGATTTATTCTCTCCCAAGTCAGAGCTGTTGATGAATATTCATTGTGACTCTTTGTTATTCTAATGGAAGTAGAAATAAAAGCAGCAGAATTCTTCATGTTCGTACCTAGTGAGTGCGGAGAGATCCTTTACAGGGATGCCATACTAGTCATCCTATATAGGTCTGCTGGACTCCATGCTGGTCCTGGAGCGCGACCACTTCCATGTCGGTCTATGACATCACCCAACCATTCGGGGGCAGATGACTCATCCCATGTTCTCTCTTTGTTGTGCAGAAGAGAGAATCACAAGCTGCTTCCATCTGTGTTTCCAATTATAGGTTTACTGCAGATTCTGGACATAAGCGTCAACTAGACGAGGGTTAATGACCGCAATATAGTAACCAGACCGTGCATCGGATTAGCTACATTGTATTAAAAGTGGAATTTACTTCCTATAAAGATGAATGATGGGAGGCAGAGACGTCGCCATACTGTATAATGTAATATTCAGAACATGCCAGACATTGTTCTGTGTCTGCCGAGAGATAAATCTGGGCATGTAATGAACTGCCAGAACCGTAATATATATTTATAGGGACAGTAAAAACCAAGAGCAGCTGATATTATTATGTACGGACCAATTTTATCCGAGGACACAGATTTTATAGATCTGCAATTGTTCTAAAATATACAATGCACGAACGGACAAGATGCTGGAATTACCTATAGACAGCTGTGATACAGGTAGAATATGTCCATTATAGGGGCAGTGTTTGGTGGCCATTCCAGAGGAGAACCTGTGCACAAATCTGTAGACAAATTGGCTCCGCCTCTAGTGCACTTGCCGCCTCTTTTACATATTTAGAGAGAGAGAGATTTTTTTTCCTGGATTTCCTTATCAGTTTGTGACCACAAAGGTTATGGTATGTCTCTGCTCCTATTAAAGGGATCCTATCATTAAAACTAAATTTTTTTGTCCCTAACATGTAGGAATAGCCGTAAGAAAGGCTATTCTTCTCCTATCTTAGATGTCTTCACCGCGCGCCGCTCGGTATATAATCCGATTTTCGTCGGTATGCAAATGAGTTCTCTCGCAGCACTGAGGGCGTCCCCAATGTTGCGAGAGAACTCTCCAGCGCCGCCTCCATCTTCTTCAGGAATAGGCTCTCTTCGCGTCTTATTCCGGCGCTGGCTTCAAACTACTAGGCCTTGGGCCAAGGGCTAATCCGACTGCATGCTCGCCGGCCACAAGAAAATGGCCACTTACACAGCAGTTGGCTCTGCCCGGGGCCTAGAAGTTTGAAGCCAGCGCCGGAAGAAGACACACGGAGAGCCCGTTCCTGAAGAAGATGGAGGTGGCACTGGAGAGTTCTCACGCAGCATTGGGGACGTACCCAGTGCTGTTTGAGCGCTGCGCCCCGCCCCCAGTGCTGCGAGAGAACTCATTTGCATACTGACCAAACCATATACCAAACAGTGGCGCGGAGAAGACATCTAAAGGTAGGAGAAGAATAGTCTTTCTTAAGGCTATTCCTACGTGTTAGGGACAAAAAATTGAGTTTTAATGATAGGATCCCTTTAAAGACCCTTACGGAACACTATTATTGGTTTAGAATTTAATAAAGTTTTTAAAAATCTAAAAAAACAACTAAAAAAACCTTTTCCCATTTATTGTGTAAAGAATATGCCTGGTTCCTATAAATGATAGGATATTGATTCAGCTCCCCATGGAAAAATTGGGGGTCTCATCGACCCATCACATGAACATATAATATACAATACTAGCTTTTATCCACGACTTCGTCCGCGGGACCCACCTGGAGCGGTGCGCAGGCTTGTTCCTTTG
This sequence comes from Leptodactylus fuscus, assembly GCF_031893055.1. NCBI lineage: Eukaryota > Metazoa > Chordata > Amphibia > Anura > Leptodactylidae > Leptodactylus > Leptodactylus fuscus. The sequence goes on along the minus strand of NC_134272.1, from coordinate 5,112,596 downwards.
CCTTGTGTCCGTTTACCTCCTCTCCCTCCTGGCGCCCGCCACCCCCCTTTCTCCCTACCCGTTTCCCCATGTGGTCACTCCTTCCTCCTTCCCCGTGCCCCTTTGCCCCCCAGGAACGTGCCCCCTTCCCCCCCTAACCCCATGCCTCCTACTCCCGTGTTACCTACTCCGTGCCCCCTTTTTCCTCCTACCCCATGCCCCCTTCCCCCATCTTACCTACCCCGTGCCCCCCCACCCTGCGGCCTGCTGGAACTCTTTACCTCCTCTCCCTCCTGGCACCTGCCACCCCCCTTTGTCCCTACCCGCTTCCCCATGTGGTCACTCCTTCCTCGTACCCCATGCCCCCTTCCCCCGTCTTACCTACCCCGTGCTCCCTTTTTCCCCCCACCAGACCCTGCCGACCGTGTGTCCCCTTTCCCCCTACCAATCTGTGGCACCGGCCTCACCACACCCTGGGCTTCCCGTGCACCGATGTTCCGACTTGTAGTGTCCGGAGACGGCAGACGCTGCGGGACAGCTGGCTGAACCGGTGTTCCAGAGCGCTGCGCAGGCGACTCCCTGTCCGGCTGCGGCAGAGTACACAGGTGGGGCAGTGTATGGACTTGTTGCTGGCCCAGAGTAGAGGCCCTTGTGCAGGACGCTCCGGACCTCTCAGAGACACCATGTTGGTGTGGACGGCGGCCGGACGATAACTCCGCCCACATAGAGAAGCGGCACCCAATCAGGTGAGCTGCTGAAGGGGCTGGGATGATGTCATCCCAGGTCCTACAGCGTGCCAGGTCCTGCAGCGAATTGAACCGTGAGAAGCATCGGTCAGGGGTTTGAATTGCGGTGGTTTACGGGAATTCCATGTAGCCTATCGTTCAATCCGGGACCCAAGGTATGTGTGTGCAGATTTTCAGACAAATCCGTTCGTCCATGTAGGTGTGATTGAGGAACAAACATCCAAACACACATACTTTCACCTTTATAATATTAGTAGGATACTATAGTCTGACCTATAATAGGACGTGCAGCCCAGAGCCTTGTACTTTAAGGAAACCGTAAGCGAGTTCTAACTTAGTACCTGTTAAATATCATCGCAGAGAGAACATTCGCCGTTCCCCGGAGGCCGAGACACTTGATAGGAAAATGAACTGGAAGAAAATACTTGCAATGAAGATATTTATGGAAAGCATTAGCAATAATGGTCTCTTCACATTTCATTCTGCTCTTTCATTCCAAATGTGGTGCGAGCGGTCACAGAGGATTACTACCGCATCCAGTTCTGAATATTCTGATGAAAGGATAATCTGTTTGTTACGGAATTTAAGATGATTTTTTTTAACTTTTGTTGTATAGAATAAATTGGGGGGCATTGTATAAAATAACATGTTGCATAAGTAGAACATCATCGTCTTGTGTTCGGCACCTTAGAAAGAGCCAATAGTAGACTCACAGAGGAGAGCCCTGCGTTATAATAGACATCACTAATACTCAGGGGAGTAATAACCTACTAATATACCTGAAGAGCTATAGGGTTAGCACCATTTTGGCACTGATCAGGACATGGTTAATACTGGAATAAGCCTAGATTCACATAGCCGGTCTGTGTAAGTGCTGAATTTCCTGGTCTGAACAGTGTGCAGGCAGAGAACCCTATCCTATCCTACTAATATTATGTGTGAAAGTTTGTGTGTTTGGATGTTTGTTCCTCAATCACGCAAAAATGGCTGAACGGATTTGGATGACATTTGGCACATAGATAGTTTGTAACCTCGATTAACACATCGGCTACTTTTTATCCCAGTAAATGACACGGCTTCACAACTGTTATGAATTTATATTCACATACTATATTACACTGCTCTTAGCAGCAGCTGATAAAGCCAGGCCTGTTATCTCTCTGTATAAACAATCAGATAACACAGAGTCCATTGTGTACAAGCATCTGCATATTATCTGATCTGTTCCAGGCAGTGTTGACACACTGGATGGGAAAACACCTTTAATCCACATTGGCATTTTGCTACTTTTAAACATGCCGGAAAAAAGAAAATCTAATTTGTTGCAAAATTCTAAAACAACGAGAGCTATGAAGAATCCAGAAGTCACAGAGTTCTCCTCACGTGGAGCTCAAGGGGATGATCAATGCCAACAACACACTCATTATATGGCTTCGCAGCGAACTAATGAGGTGCCAGAACCATCTCAGGCACAGCGCGAGGAACGAGTTCAGCGGCAGGCCAGCTTGAGAGCTGCCGAAACACCGGAGCATGCGGATCATCGACGCCAACAACACGCTCATTATATGGTATCCCAGTGAGCTCCAAGGATGCTGGAAAAATTGTCCTTTGTACCTATGTTGTGACACACTCAGAATAGACCATGACTTTCCCAGAAAGACGAGTATCCCGGCCGATGAGTCCTCTCCTGACCCCTGTCTTTAACAACACTTGCTTCAATGGGAAAATAAAAACCCTCCACCGTTGTGAGTTCCTGCCGCACGTCCGCAGCAGACAGACGTCCCCACTTATTTAATAGACATCTGACCCTCATGAGTGAATGTTAATTACTGCCAAAAGAAGTTGCCAACAGACTATTAAAAGTTACACTGACAGTCATGAATCAGAGCGAGGCGTCCACCGGGGAGATGATGAATGAACGTCCCCGCCACCGCCGCTATTAAGTATTCAAACAAGCCTGTGATAATATCGCTCCCGACAGGCCGCCCGCCATACGCTCGCACTCTTTATTTACTTGCCAAAGTCCTTAGAAGATTTTAAATGGCTCAAGGAACACAACAATACGGCCCGGCTCTGCTGTGTGTGATAAAAGGAGCGGCGAAGACTTCTATAAGATTATCAAGACACATCCACATAAATAAGAGGACACCTAAAACCTGAGAAGTCGGCCAATCCAATGTCACAACCTACATGAGGTGTAAAGATGTTACAGATATATACAGATATATACAGATCTATACATCTCACAATTAGAGATGAGCGAACAGTGTTCTATCGAACTCATGTTCGATCGGATATTAGGCTGTTCGGCATGTTCGAATCGAATCGAACACCGCGTGGTAAAGTGCGCCATTACTCGATTCCCCTCCCACCTTCCCTGGCGCCTTTTTTGCTCCAATAACAGCGCAGGGTAGGTGGGACAGGAACTACGACACCGGTGACGCTGAAAAAAGTAGGCAAAACCCATTGGCTGCCGAAAACATGTGACCTCTAATTTAAAAGAACAGCGACGCCCAGCTTCGCGTCATTCTGAGCTTGCAATTCACCGAGGACGGAGGTTTCCGTCCAGCTAGCTAGGGCTTAGATTCTGGGTAGGCAGGGACAGGCTAGGATAGGAAGGAGAAGACAACCAACAGCTCTTATAAGAGCTAAATTCCAGGGAGAAGCTTGTCAGTGTAACGTGGCACTGACGGGCTCAATCGCCGCAACCCAGCTTTCCCAGGATCCTGAATGGAATACACTGTCAGTGTATTCCCGTATACCCGATATATACCCCGATACCCGTTCCAACGGTGTGCCCCCCCACCTTCACCCCAGAAATACCCTGCAAGTCCCCTAGCAATAGAATTGGGGCTATATACACCCACAATTTTTACTACTGGTATACAGTGCCATTGTCTGACTGGGAATTCAAAGAATATATTGGGAATACAAATACCCTCATTTCTTGCTACTGCCATATAGTGCCAGTGTCTGACTGGGAATTCAAAGAATATATTGGGGTTACGTGCACCCACAATTTTTACTACTGGTATACAGTGCCATTGTCTGACTGGGAATTCAAAGAATATATTGGGGTTATAAATACCCTCATTTCTTGCTACTGCCATATAGTGCCAGTTTCTGACTGGTAATTCAAAGAATATATTGGGGTTACGTGCACCCACAATTTTTACTACTGGTATACAGTGCCATTGTCTGACTGGGAATTCAAAGAATATATTGGGGTTATAAATACCCTCATTTCTTGCTACTGCCATATAGTGCCAGTTTCTGACTGGTAATTCAAAGAATATATGGGGGTTATGTGCACCCACAATTTTTACTACTGGTATACAGTGCCATTGTCTGACTGGGAATTCAAAGAATATATTGGGGTTACGTGCACCCACAATTTTTACTACTGGTATACAGTGCCATTGTCTGACTGGGAATTCAAAGAGTATATTGGGAATACAAATACCCTCATTTCTTGCTACTGCCATATAGTGCCAGTGTCTGACTGGTAATTCAAAGAATATATTGGGGTTACGTGCACCCACAATTTTTACTACTGGTATACAGTGCCATTGTCTGACTGGGAATTCAAAGAGTATATTGGGAATACAAATACCCTCATTTCTTGCTACTGCCATATAGTGCCAGTTTCTGACTGGGAATTCAAAGAATATATTGGGGTTACGTGCACCCACAATTTTTACTACTGGTATACAGTGCCATTGTCTGACTGGGAATTCAAAGAGTATATTCGGAATACAAATACCCTCATTTCTTGCTACTGCCATATAGTGCCAGTGTCTGACTGGTAATTCAAAGAATATATTGGGGTTACGTGCACCCACAATTTTTACTACTGGTATACAGTGCCATTGTCTGACTGGGAATTCAAAGAGTATATTCGGAATACAAATACCCTCATTTCTTGCTACTGCCATATAGTGCCAGTGTCTGACTGGTAATTCAAAGAATATATTGGGGTTACGTGCACCCACAATTTTTACTACTGGTATACAGTGCCATTGTCTGACTGGGAATTCAAAGAATATATTGGGGTTACGTGCACCCACAATTTTTACTACTGGTATACAGTGCCATTGTCTGACTGGGAATTCAAAGAATATATTGGGGTTATAAATACCCTCATTTCTTGCTACTGCCATATAGTGCCATTGTCTGACTGGGAATTCAAAGAATATATTGGGGTTACGTGCACCCACAATTTTTACTACTGGTATACAGTGCCATTGTCTGACTGGGAATTCAAAGAGTATATTGGGAATACAAATACCCTCATTTCTTGCTACTGCCATATAGTGCCAGTTTCTGACTGGTAATTCAAAGAATATATTGGGGTTACGTGCACCCACAATTTTTACTACTGGTATACAGTGCCATTGTCTGACTGGGAATTCAAAGAATATATTGGGAATACAAATACCCTCATTTCTTGCTACTGCCATATAGTGCCAGTGTCTGACTGGGAATTCAAAGAATATATTGGGGTTACGTGCACCCACAATTTTTACTACTGGTATACAGTGCCATTGTCTGACTGGGAATTCAAAGAATATATTGGGGTTATAAATACCCTCATTTCTTGCTACTGCCATATAGTGCCAGTTTCTGACTGGTAATTCAAAGAATATATTGGGGTTACGTGCACCCACAATTTTTACTACTGGTATACAGTGCCATTGTCTGACTGGGAATTCAAAGAATATATTGGGGTTATAAATACCCTCATTTCTTGCTACTGCCATATAGTGCCAGTTTCTGACTGGTAATTCAAAGAATATATTGGGGTTACGTGCACCCACAATTTTTACTACTGGTATACAGTGCCATTGTCTGACTGGGAATTCAAAGAATATATTGGGGTTATAAATACCCTCATTTCTTGCTACTGCCATATAGTGCCATTGTCTGACTGGGAATTCAAAGAATATATTGGGGTTACGTGCACCCACAATTTTTACTACTGGTATACAGTGCCATTGTCTGACTGGGAATTCAAAGAGTATATTGGGAATACAAATACCCTCATTTCTTGCTACTGCCATATAGTGCCAGTTTCTGACTGGTAATTCAAAGAATATATTGGGGTTACGTGCACCCACAATTTTTACTACTGGTATACAGTGCCAATTTCTAACTAGGAATTCAAAATGCGCAAGGCTCCCGGAAAGGGACGTGGACGAGGCCGTGGGCGAGGTCGGGGGAATGGTTCTGGGGAGCAAGGTAGCAGTGAAGCCACAGGGCGTCCCGTGCCTACTCCTGTGGGGCAGCAAGCATTGCGCCACTCCACAGTGCCAGGGTTGCTTGCCACATTAACTAAACTGCAGGGTACAAACCTTAGTAGGCCCGAGAACCAGGAACAGGTCTTGCAATGGCTGTCAGAGAACGCTTACAGCACATTGTCCAGCAGCCAGTCAGACTCTGCCTCCTCTCCTCCTATTACCCAACAGTCTTGTCTTCCTTCCTCCCAAAATTCCGAAGCTTTACAGAACAATAACCCAAACTGTCCCTGCTCCCCAGAGCTGTTCTCTGCTCCTTTCATTGTCCCTCAACCTGCCTCTCCACGTCACGATTCCACGAACCTAACAGAGGAGCATCTGTGTCCAGATGCTCAAACACTAGAGTCTCCTCCATCTCCGTTCGATTTGGTGGTGGATGACCAGCAACCCACCCTCATCGACGATGATGTGACGCAGTTGCCGTCAGGGCATCCAGTTGACCGGCGCATTGTGCGGGAGGAGGAGATGAGACAGGAGTTGGAAGAGGAAGTGGTGGATGATGAGGACACTGACCCGACCTGGACAGGGGGGATGTCAAGCGGGGAAAGTAGTGTGGATGTTGAGGCAGGTGCAGCACCAAAAAGGGTAGCTAGAGGCAGAGGCAGAGGTCAGCAGCTTAGGCGAAGCCAGGCCACACCCGGAATCTCCCAAGATGTTCCAGTTCGTACCCAGCCCCGAAAAACTCCCACCTCGAGGGCACGTTTCTCGAAGGTGTGGAGTTTTTTCAAGGAATGCGCCGAGGACAGATATAGTGTTGTCTGCACAATTTGCCTCTCGAAATTGATTAGGGGCTCTGAGAAGAGCAACCTGTCCACCACTTCAATGCGCCGTCATTTGGAATCCAAGCACTGGAATCAGTGGCAGGCAGCAACGGCAGGACAAAGGCCGCCTGCCGTTCACGCCACTGCCACTGCCTCTGCCACTGCCTCTGCCACTGCTGACTGTGCTGGCGATGCACTCCAGAGGACGAGCCAGGACACCACTTCATCTGCCTCCGCCACTTTGTTGACTTCTACCTCATCCTCCCCTGGTCCTGTCTTATCTCCTTCTCCTGCACCATCAAAGGCACCATCAGGCGTTTCTTTACAACAACCCACCATCTCTCAGACATTGGAGCGGCGGCAGAAATACACTGCTAACCACCCACACGCGCAAGCCTTGAACGCCAACATCGCTAAACTGCTGGCCCAGGAGATGTTGGCGTTCCGGCTTGTTGAAACTCCCGCCTTCCTGGACCTGATGGCAACTGCGGCACCTCGCTATGCCGTCCCTAGCCGTCACTACTTCTCCCGGTGTGCCGTCCCCGCCTTGCACCAGCACGTGTCACTCAACATCAGGCGGGCCCTTAGTTCCGCGCTTTGCACAAAGGTCCACTTGACCACCGACGCGTGGACAAGTGCATGCGGACAGGGACGCTACATTTCACTGACGGCACACTGGGTGAATGTAGTTGAGGCTGGGACTGCTTCCCAAACTGGCCCGGTGTACCTCGTCTCCCCGCCTAACATTCCTGGCAGGGACACGAGAAGAACACCCCCCTCCTCCTCCTCCTCTACCGCCTCCGCCACCGCCTCCTCCTCCGCCACCGCCTCCTCCTCCGCTGTTAGATTGACCCCAGCTACGAGTTGGAAACGTTGCAGCACTGGCGTTGGTAGACGTCAGCAGGCTGTGCTGAAGCTGATCAGCTTGGGGGACAGACAGCACACTGCCTCCGAGGTGAGGGATGCCCTCCTCGATGAGACGGCAATATGGTTTGAGCCGCTGCACCTGGGCCCAGGCATGGTCGTTTGTGATAACGGCCGGAACCTGGTAGCAGCTCTGGAGCTTGCCGGACTCCATGTTCCATGCCTGGCCCACGTCTTCAACCTAGTGGTGCAACGTTTCCTAAAGAGCTACCCCAATGTTCCAGAGCTACTGGTGAAAGTGCGGCGCATGTGCGCCCACTTTCGCAAGTCGACAGTAGCCGCTGCTAGCTTAAAATCTCTCCAGCAACGCCTGCATGTGCCACAACACCGGCTTTTGTGCGACGTCCCCACACGCTGGAACTCAACGTTTCAGATGTTGAATAGAGTGGTTGAGCAGCAGAGACCTTTGATGGAATACCAGCTACAAAACCCTAGGGTGCCACAAAGTCAGCTGCCTCAGTTTCACATCCATGAGTGGCCATGGATGAGAGACCTTTGTGACATCCTACGGGTCTTTGAGGAGTCCACAAGGAGGGTGAGCTCTGAGGATGCGATGGTGAGCCTTACAATCCCGCTCTTGTGTGTTCTGAGAGAATCCCTGATTGACATCAGGGATAACTCAGATCACACAGAGGAGTTAGGGATAGCATCCGATCCGTCACAGCTGGAGAGTAGGTCCACACATCTGTCCGCTTCACTGCGTTTAATGGAGGAGGAGGAGGAGGAGGAGGAGGAAGAAGAGTTGTCCGATGATGTGATGGTGATACAGGAGGCTTCCGGGCAACTTCGAATCGTCCCATTGTTGCAGCGCGGATGGGTAGACATGGAGGATGAGGAGGAAATGGAGATTGAACTTTCCGGTGGGGCCAGAGGAGTCATGCCAACTAACACTGTGGCAGACATGGCTGAGTTCATGTTGGGGTGCTTTACAACCGACAAGCGTATTGTCAAAATCATGGAGGACAACCAGTACTGGATCTTTGCTATCCTTGACCCCCGGTATAAAAACAACATCTCGTCTTTTATTCCGGTAGAGGGGAGGGCCAATCGCATCAATGCTTGCCACAGGCAATTGGTGCAGAATATGATGGAGATGTTTCCAGCATGTGACGTTGGCGGCAGGGAGGGCAGTTCCTCCAGTAGGCAACCAAGTTCTCACCGGTCCACACAAACGAGGGGCACACTGTCTAAGGTCTGGGACACCTTGATGGCACCCCCTCGCCAAAGTGCCGCCACGGAGGGTCCTAGTGTCACCAGGCGTGAGAAGTATAGGCGCATGTTGCGGGAATACCTTTCCGACCACAGCCCTGTCCTCTCCGACCCCTCTGCGCCCTACACGTATTGGGTGTCGAAGTTGGACCTGTGGCTTGAACTTGCCCTATATGCCTTGGAGGTGCTGTCCTGTCCTGCCGCCAGCGTCCTATCTGAGAGGGTGTTCAGTGCAGCCGGTGGCATCATCACTGACAAGCGCACCCGTCTGTCAGCTGAGAGTGCCGACCGGCTCACTTTGATAAAAATGAACCACCACTGGGTAGAGCCGTCATTTTTGTGCCCACCTGTGTAAAGCACCCCAACATGAAACTCCATGTCTGTACTCAACCTCTCCAATTCCTCCGCATCCTCATACTCATCCACCATAAGCGTTGCACAATTCTGCTAATACTAGGCTCCCTCCACCCTGATTTCCCCCAACTCTGCTGGTTAGAGGCTCCCTCCACCCTGATTTCCACCAACTCTGCTGGTTAGAGCCTCCCTCCACCATGAATTTGCCCAAACTGGGCTGTTTAGAGGCTCCCTCCACCATGAATTGGTCCAAACTGGGTTTTTTAGAGGCTCCCTCCACCATTAATTGGTCCAAACTGGGCTGGTTAGAGGCTCCCTCCACCATGAATTGGTCCAAACTGGGCTGGTTAGAGGCTCCCTCCACCATGAATTTGCCCAAACTGGGCTGTTTAGAGGCTCCCTCCACCATGAATTTGCCCAAACTGGGCTGTTTAGAGGCTCCCTCCACCATGAATTGGTCCAAACTGGGCTGGTTAGAGGCTCCCTCCACCATTAATTGGTCCAAACTGGGCTGTTTAGAGGCTCCCTCCACCATGAATTGGTCCAAACTGGGCTGGTTAGAGGCTCCCTCCACCATTAATTGGTCCAAACTGGGCTGGTTAGAGGCTCCCTCCACCATGAATTTGCCCAAACTGGGCTGTTTAGAGGCTCCCTCCACCATGAATTTGCCCAAACTGGGCTGTTTAGAGGCTCCCTCCACCATGAATTGGTCCAAACTGGGTTTTTTAGAGGCTCCCTCCACCATGAATTGGTCCAAACTGGGCTGGTTAGAGGCTCCCTCCACCATTAATTGGTCCAAACTGGGGTGGTTAGAGGCTCCCTCCACCATTAATTGGTCCAAACTGGGCTGGTTAGAGGCTCCCTCCACCATTAATTGGTCCAAACTGGGCTGGTTAGAGGCTCCCTCCACCATTAATTGGTCCAAACTGGGCTGGTTAGAGGCTCCCTCCACCATTAATTGGTCCAAACTGGGCTGGTTAGAGGCTCCCTCCACCATTAATTGGTCCAAACTGGGCTGGTTAGAGGCTCCCTCCACCATTAATTGGTCCAAACTGGGCTGGTTAGAGGCTCCCTCCACCATGAATTGGTCCAAACTGGGTTTTTTAGAGGCTCCCTCCACCATGAGTTGGTCCAAACTGGGCTGGTTAGAGGCTCCCTCCACCATTAATTGGTCCAAACTGGGCTGTTTAGAGGCTCCCTCCACCATTAATTGGTCCAAACTGGGCTGTTTAGAGGCTCCCTCCACCATGAATTGGTCCAAACTGGGTTTTTTAGAGGCTCCCTCCACCATGAATTTGCCCAAACTGGGCTGTTTAGAGGCTCCCTCCACCATTAATTGGTCCAAACTGGGCTGGTTAGAGGCTTCCTCCACCATGAATTTGCCCAAACTGGGCTGTTTAGAGGCTCCCTCCACCATGAATTGGTCCAAACTGGGTTTTTTAGAGGCTCCCTCCACCATGAATTTGCCCAAACTGGGCTGTTTAGAGGCTCCCTCCACCATGAATTGGTCCAAACTGGGCTGGTTAGAGGCTCCCTCCACCATGAATTGGTCCAAACTGGGCTGGTTAGAGGCTCCCTCCACCATTAATTGGTCCAAACTGGGCTGGTTAGAGGCTCCCTCCACCATGAATTGGTCCAAACTGGGTTTTTTAGAGGCTCCCTCCACCATTAATTGGTCCAAACTGGGCTGGTTAGAGGCTCCCTCCACCATGAATTGGTCCAAACTGGGCTGGTTAGAGGCTCCCTCCACCATGAATTTGCCCAAACTGGGCTGTTTAGAGGCTCCCTCCACCATTAATTGGTCCAAACTGGGCTGGTTAGAGGCTCCCTCCACCATGAATTTGCCCAAACTGGGCTGTTTAGAGGCTCCCTCCACCATGAATTGGTCCAAACTGGGTTTTTTAGAGGCTCCCTCCACCATGAATTGGTCCAAACTGGGCTGGTTAGAGGCTCCCTCCACCATGAATTGGTCCAAACTGGGCTGGTTAGAGGCTCCCTCCACCATGAATTTCCCAAAACTTGGCTGTTTAGAGGCTCCCTCCACCATGAATTGGTCCAAACTGGGCTGGTTAGAGGCTCCCTCCACCATTAATTGGTCCAAACTGGGCTGGTTAGAGGCTCCCTCCACCATGAATTGGTCCAAACTGGGGTTTTTAGAGGCTCCCTCCACCATGAATTTGCCCAAACTGGGGTGTTTAGAGGCTCCCTCCACCATGAATTTGCCCAAACTCTGCTGGTTAGAGGCTCAATCCACCCTGATTTTCAAAACAAATGTTGGTGCCAACCTCAACTTACTACAAGGGCCAAATTCACTGCTGGTGACAAGCTCTCCTCACTGCAAGTGCCAAATACACATGTTTCAAGGTGTTTTCCTACTGTCAGAGAGGTGGTATTGAGTGTGTAAAGTGTGTAGTTGTTAGGCTGTGATGTTGGGGTAATAGAGGGTCTTTGGTGTGTTAGATGCCCCCAGACATGCTTCCTCTGCTGTCCCAGTGTCATTCCAGAGGTGTTGGCATCATTTCCTGGGGTGTCATAGTGGACTTGGTGACCCTCCAGACACGGATTTGGGTTTCCCCCTTAACGAGTATCTGTTCCCCATAGACTATAATGGGGTTCGAAACCCGTTCGAACACACGAACATTGAGCGGCTGTTCGAATCGAATTTCGAACCTCGAACATTTTAGTGTTCGCTCATCTCTACTCACAATGATAGCTTGTTGCAATGTGAGATCTTATTCCACAATACAACTAAAGCCATAGACTCGGCTCCGTCTGTACATGTATACAATTCTCCTTTAATTTGTTTATCTGATACATTTTTGGTCTAATGTGACATTACTTGAGATGTTTCGCTATTTCTCGCCCATTTTTCCTCTGGATACAGGAACTATGTAAACAGTCGGCCTCTAGGCTAAGTATAAGTGACATATATTACGCTATTAAGGGACACTTTGTGATCTCTTCTACTCAGAGCCATCATTTCTGTTTGTTCCTGTTTTCCTGCCTTGTGAATGCAGAGCGCTATGGAATTGTTTGACACTAAGCAAGTAAATAATAATACCCAATTGCAGGCATCTGGTGCTCGGGCTGTCAGTCAAGCTGCCGCCGCCTGAGGCAAGCGGAGAGATGGTGCCTTGTATGACTGAGCGATAACTTCAGAAATGAAATGATTGCCTGGTGTGAGCTAATTCCATCCAATATTGTGTATGAGAGATTAGACACGCAGGAAGGCCGGCAGTGAGCATGTTCTAGAATTCTATTCATGCCCTTTTCTGTAGGGGAGGGGTTGTCTGTATGTTTGTAGGCCCCAATTGTTCCCTATGCAGGCTGAGGGCGGTCTTAAAGAGGACCTGTCGCTTCTTCTGTTTTCATAGAGGCCGGTGTATTGCATGTTGGTGGTTATGACCCCTGCGCCAGTGGAGGATTTGCTTAATTCATGACCAGGTTGTGCCACAGATGATTTAGGCACATTCACCCGGCCCCGGCATCCTTGTACTCATTGCTGGGGCAGATTTTGTCATCACGTAGGCCACAAAAGTGACGCATATGATAGTGGATACGGTCGGGTGACGGCCTCGTCCACTTTATGACTGGTGCAAAACTGGGATTTGTGAAAGAACAGATAGGCAAGTCATCTATAGAAAGCCTAAAACTAGCCCTGTCTGCCGTCTGTAACAATGTAGAGGAACGGTCAGGCTGACACCTTTGATGCCGCTTATTTTACTGTGTAAAGTGATTGAATTTTCTGTACATTAACACAATAAAATAAATGAAATGTGTTGGGGCCACACGGTGGCTCAGTGGTTAGCACTGCAGCCTTGCAGCGCTGGAGTCCTGGTGTTCAAATCCCGCCAAGGGCATAAAACCATCTGCAAGGAGTTTGTATGTTCTCCCCGTGTTTGCATGGATTTCCATCCCATATTCCAAAGACATCCAAAGATAGGGGAAAAAAAATGTACATTGTGAGCTCTATGTGGGGCTCACAATCTACATTTAACAAAAAATAAATAAATAAATGAAATGTGTCAAGAGAATAACAATCCATATTATAGAGCGATAATATTGCACAGTTTTAGGCTTCCATGTGTTCCTGCGAATCAGTGTTTCTTCAGGCTCTGCACGTATCAGTTCTCTTCCCCCTCTGGCAGCTGATAATATAGTCCCTCCTTACTTTGGATCCATGCAAACAACCAATTGCAGATAAAGGTATGGACCCATTCATTTTTTGGACCCATAGACATGTCTCCCGTTTTTACAGCCTTGTGTCCAAGCTATAGAAGTAGACCACAAATTATGAAGCATAACCTACATTTGCAACACAGACAAGTGTAGGGTATTCTTCAAGTCTTTTTGCAGATCTGCGATGATCCACCGATGCAGTGCGGACATGTTTTTTTGTGGATTGCAAATCAATATTTGCAGGCAATAAAAACCACGACAGCAAGCCTTAGCTGGCAGGAGTCTTTTCAGCTTTACACCCATACTAAGGCAGAGGTTTGCTCATCTCCTGTCAAGAACACAGAAAGCTATCTCTATTGGGTGTAGATGAGTGACTGAGCATGTGTGTCCACCAGCAGGAAGCTCAGCAGGTGGGCACTGCCCATGGAGCTCCGACACTGCCCACCTCGGATCGGAGTCATGGCCCCTTTGGCTACTCCTGCCTGACACTGCTCGCTTGACATTAAAGAGTCTAGTTAGCATATCAGGCAGCAAAACTAACTGCACTCATTGCTCAGGAACGGTGGGGGCGAGAGAAAAATTTCAGCTGTGCTGGAATCAATGCAGAGGCCGCTATTAAAGGGTGGAAAGAACTGAAGTTGGTGGAGGTGGTGAATGGATGCAGGAACTGGTTGCAAAAACAATGAAGAAGTAACTACCATGGATCTCTACCTGTGTAATACAGTATAGCCTAGTGATCGGCCGATACCACATATGACCCATTGCAGCACCTGTACGAGGTCTTGTCTATTTTGCAGGGTGACTGCTCAGCAGATTACAGAGGAGAATGGTCTCAGTGTGTTCACCAAGTGTTTCCATCCTACCAGGCTCCATAATCCCCACTCATGTGTCGGACATGTTTGATGGGTTAACAGAACCTGGTGGTATAAAGTAGGTCAGGTCGTCATGACTAAATGTGAATGGAGGGGCCGCACAACGTAAGAGGAGAGCTTAGCTTCAGAAGGTAAAATATTGATGATCTGCTCTGCGCTCGCTGGCGGCACGTGGCAGCTGCTAAGTGATGCTGCTGAGAATGAGGACGATTGTGACATTGACATTAAAACCTAAAGCACCGAACCAAAGATCATGAAAATTAACCCTTCAATGCCCAATGGCTTGCCACCAACTATTATCTCTATCAAGGAACCGCGAGAACTCTTCTTCTTCCTCAAGTGTTGGTGCCAGTGATATTAGGAGATACCCGCACAGCAGAGCGCTTTACATGGATTGTGTATGATGTAGGCAGAATCCCACTATGTGCCACCACATAGTGCCCCTGTATGGCACCAACATATAGAGTAATTCTCCACCAGAGCCAGTGCTTATAGAATAGTAAAGCTCAGTACATATGGCATCCCATGGGTAGTAATGGGTACACACTATGTGCCATGGTGTAGCCTCTCTGTGTGATACAGTATTATGGGGAGATTCTCCTACAGAAATAATGGGGAAAATTTATTAAGATTGGTGTATCCTTCGCCTTGACTGGTGCGAGGTGCGCTTCGGTTATCGGGTGGCTCTGGACTTTTATAAAATCTGCATATGCCGTGTGCCAGAATGGGAATCTACACCAGTCAGGATTTATTAGGATTAGTTAGGATTATGTCTAATGTTACATGTTGGATATCTTTATCGATCTTCGTGACCGAACCAAGGACATCACATGAAAGGCATCAAAAGTACTTGTGATGTCCTTGGTTCTTCAAAGTGTCACCAAGGAGAATAGTCAGAGAACGAGGATTACGTAAATTTTGACCATTGAAAGAAGTAGAAAATATTGAGCAATAAAAATTATGAAGTTATTATCTCCTCCGGACTGCTCCGTAGTATGGTCCAGCCAGCATGTAGTGTCCTCCTGATAACCAGCCATGATGTCCTTATTGTGGTCGGGTTATCTTCTCATACATGTAGTGTCCTCCTGATAACCAGCCATGATGTCCTTATTGTGGTCGGGTTATCTTCTCATACATGTAGTGTCCTCCTGATAACCAGCCATGATGTCCTTATTGTGGTCGGGTTATCTTCTCATACATGTAGCGTCCTCCTGATAACCAGCCATGATGTCCTTATTGTGGTCGGGTTATCTTCTCATACATGTAGCGTCCTCCTGATAACCAGCCATGATGTCCTTATTGTGGTCGGGTTATCTTCTCATACATGTAGCGTCCTCCTGATAACCAGCCATGATGTCCTTATTGTGGTCGGGTTATCTTCTCATACATGTAGTGTCCTCCTGATAACCAGCCATGATGTCCTTATTGTGGTCGGGTTATCTTCTCATACATGTAGTATCCTCCTGATAACCAGCCATGATGTCCTTATTGTGGTCAGGTTATCTTCTCATACATGTAGCGTCCTCCTGATAACCAGCCATGATGTCCTTATTGTGGTCAGGTTATCTTCTCATACATGTAGTGTCCTCCTGATAACCAGCCATGATGTCCTTATTGTGGTCGGGTTATCTTCTCATACATGTAGTGTCCTCCTGATAACCAGCCATGATGTCCTTATTGTGGTCAGGTTATCTTCTCATACATGTAGCGTCCTCCTGATAACCAGCCATGATGTCCTTATTGTGGTCAGGTTATCTTCTCATACATGTAGTGTCCTCCTGATAACCAGCCATGATGTCCTTATTGTGGTCAGGTGAGATAACAATGCTTACCCGATTATTCCTGCCGGACCATTGAGATTTATTATTGTGTTATAGCTTACGCCTTCTGGAACCTCCTCTGGTATTCTAGTGGACCAGTCCAACCCTGGGGTAATGATCCCCAATCCCCTAAATATATGCCACGAGTATTGATAGTTGAAATACCCCTTTAAGGCCAATACTAATTTGGAATAATGGATTGTCACTTCATTGGCCCATTGAGACATTGACAGAATAGTTACTTCTAATACCACCCCTTATAGAAAGCCTATAATTGGGAATGGGAGGAGAGGTCTCACATCTGACCAGAGCCGATGTTCTCGTCTAGGCTCACAACGTGATCATTATCTGCTCCGCCATTTGACAAAGTGATTTATGAGTCAGGCTGCTTTGTCTGTAAATAAACTCAACAGGGATCGCTGCCGCTCCACGTGTAAAGCAAAGCGTGACGAGATCCAATATACGGAGCTGCATCTGCTCTTTTATCATGATTTAGAGGAACAGCCTACAAGTGTCTGTATATACGGTATATACCACGTCAGGATGAGCCGGGTCTGATCATCAAAGATTCCTCATTACTCCTTACAATGAACCAATGAAGAAAGCCATCCATTTTATGTTAGATTTTAGTTCATGTCTGGATTAAAGGAATTTACTTATTGCATTTTTGTCATACAAAAAACCACACCTAATCCATTAGATTTACTGTGTACGCCTTTCCCTTCTCCTTAAAGGGTTTGTCTTATCATAGGCCTATTTGATATGGCAGCCGATCGCTATCGATCAGGATCCTGACATCAGCTCTTGCTGTGGCCTGCTCATTTTCCCTGCAGTGGCCACTACAGGACAGATGTAGTATTACATGCTACCATTCATATGAATGGCCAACCAGATCTGGCTGTGTATTGTGTGGATGTCCAGACTGAGTGAGTGACACTATGGAGGAAATAAAGAAAAATATGGATGGCTTATCCTTCGCTATGTGTGTTACATTGTTTCCGTAGCTCCATTCTTCTCAGGAACAGCATAGAACTGCATTGCTCGGCTGTTCCTGTAAGTCCCACCTTAGGGGTCAGAACGGTTACCAGTTACCATGTCAGCAGGGATTTGCCAAAATAAGAATAATCCTATAATGACTCTTATTTCACACTGTATGTCGGTGGTAACGTGCGGTGCGACTCCTTCTTTCTATAATGATTGTACAGCACACACAGGGTTAAGCAGATAAGGACGGGCGCTCTGGTAATGTGTCTATGGGGTTGAACAAGAGCTGCCGCTGTCTGATGTGTTCAGATAGTTAAGAAGCTGCGGCGAATCTTGTCATGGAAAGGAATTGATCATTTGATTAATATCCTGTCTGGGGGTATCGATCGGTGAGGTCATCCATTCTGAATTATTCATCCTTCATTCCCCCGCTACTGTAAATCACTGAGGCTGAGTCACTCCTTTAAAGCCTCTTTTAATCATACGGAGCCAACCTAAAGGCCAGGCCTAAGGAGAGGCGAGCCGGGAAGGGAAAAGGGTTTTTTTTTATTTTCTTTAAAATTTAAGGGTCTGCAGATTCCTAGTTTATAAGTAATGACCTCCTGGTGGACTAATAATCATCACATTATTGAACCGCTCGATTAGTCTCTAGCGAGGGGTCCTTGGTACTGACGTCAATGTAAATCGTGTGGTCTGGGGAGAACTATACAGTCCGCAATTACTTATGGATACCATGGAGGAAGAACAGGTGGCTGTCAGGCCAAGTCTGTAATGATAGGGACGGATTACAAGAGACGCCTATCATCATGGACAGAAAATGGACGCTAATGGATCCATTAAAAAACAGAGAGTAAAAACAAAAAGTTTTTTTCTTTTTTTTTTTTTGGGGGGGGGGGGGAGGGTTGTTCTGCTTTCTGAGCATGCCCTGACTGCCCCTTACCATCCAACATACGTCCATTAGCCATAACACGTAACATTCGTCATCAGTCCGTTATTTCCAATGGAGCCAGAAGTCCTGCGCCCCGTGATATTATCTCCACCAAAATATCGGACCTGTGACAAAATCGGTCACTGACAATAGAACAAATCAATGGGGTTTTTTAATGGACGCCATTATCAGAGGGGAACAGAAGCCGAAGGCTACATTCACATCTACATCAGAGTCTCCTGAAATTAGCAAATGGAAAACATCCTGCACAAGCAACTTTTTTTTTTTTTTTTTTTTTCCCTATCAGTATGTCTTTGTAGAATGGGAGGAAATCCGCACAAACACGGGGAGAACATACAAACTCCTTGCAGATATTGTTCCTGGCAGGAGTCGAACCCAGGACTCCAGTGCTGCAAGGCTACAGTGCTAACCACTGAGCCACCGTGTTGCCCCTGCGAACGTTTTTTTTTCCTGCTCTTTTGGTTTCAACACAATGGACACCTGTTGGACTCCATTACAGTCAGTGGGGTCTTTAGGGCTCCGTATAGGTCCACTATGTTAGCAGTCCATTGTTCTGGTCCTCCGACATGCCAGAAGAATAGGCAGCCAGACGCTAGTGTGAACAAAAATCATTTCGTCATTGTGCTCCGTCACTTCATTCGCTTATGCGTTTTCATGTATGTTCATAAAATGTCGTGATCCTGAAGACTCGGTCTCCGGTTGGACAGTGTCAGAGCTTGGAGTCACAACCCCTTGTCTGTTCCTGCCTGACGCCACCCACTTGACGGTTAAGAGCTTATCTGGCAGCAAAATGAATTGCACTGATTGCCCAGGAACGGTGGGGGCATCCTGCCTTTTTATTGATGCTTTAATACCGTATGTTATATAAGTATAAAAAAAGACATCTATCCCCACTAGAATACATGGCAGAGTATGCATGTTATTAGAATACAACAAGGAGTTGGCAAATACCACTGGCAAATGCAGCTTTTTGGATCCTTTCAGGCCTAGTAGACATAGGGGTCAGGACATATGTGCAGGTTTTGTCGCTGCAGTATTTGAAGCCAAAACCAGATGTGAACATAGAGCAGACAAGGCATTAAACAAACCTGAATGTGTCCTTACCCCTAGACCCCATGGAACAATGAGAACGTGACATCGTCCTCGGATATTTTTATGTATCTGATTCTCATCACATTGGAAACTTTGGCTTTTATCTTGTTCCAAGTCTTCCTGCCGCTGGAGGATAAGCGGCTCCGACAGTGTCTGGCAGCCGCCTATCCCTGCTGAAATAAACCTGCTCAGCTACTAATCCAGCCATGCGTGTTTATGGAGCCGGCTTCTGGCTTCCTACCTGACACAAGGGGCCGCTTTTATGGTTTGTAGGGCCCGAGCGGCCGCGTTACTCGCCTCTCTGTACATTACAGCAATTATTCACAGCTTGTTTATGTAAATTCAGCCGAGCCGGTGATGGCAGATGTGTCTGTACAATGTGAGGACGCTAGTAAAATTAGTGGTCCTGGTAATGGTGGTCCGTGCTACGGCACATTGCTTTAGTTCATTGTGAAGAAATAGATGAAGCGTCTGAATGGCAAGACCCCCCCGGGCCATACAGAGACCCCCGTAATACTGTAAACCTCTGCTGGCCTGGTTAGAGATCTCACTTCTACTATTCATTATTGCATTATTTGTCCTATCCTAGGGGTCCTAGCAGCAGATCCCCATGTGATTTTGGGCTGGCCCTATTAACCCTTTAATATAACTTCTGTGCAGTGTTCCTATTTGATCCCCTTTTTGCACACAGCCTGGACCCACCACTATATAGGTGTTCTATTATATTCCTCATTTTACAGTCTCTGCAGGGTAAGCCGACATATCAAGGACTTATCAAGGATAACCTACGGGTCAGGGGAGGATTTCAGGGTTTTTTATGACCTTGTATTTGCATTCACCTCCGTCAGAAAGTTCTCGGGCGCTCCACAATACACATGTCAGTCTCATGTCTTACCATCCTCCTTTCCGCTTCACGTGTATGATCTTATGTCCGTGGCTCCCTCGGCCCTCATTACCCCGCTCCGTTGCACACACATACCCTCCTGTTGTTCGCCCGACCCCGCCGAGATCTTTAAGCTCCTGAATCTTCCGACCTCCTCATGCAATTTGCATTGCAGTATAAATCATGTACTTCATGCTTTAATTAACATGAATTAATATTAATAGCGTTCCCGTCACCCTCCGTGTCATGGGGAGCGATTTTAATGTCATGATTTCCGCTCTTTAATCTGCGGCCTCTTATTGGAATGACGGAAGTTTCGGCAGGTAGCGGAACAGTTGTCAATCGGAGAACAGAACGTCTCCTATAATAAGGCGGCGATAACAGCGCAAGTGTGCCGTAGCCAGGGGCGCCCAATTAAAAGTCTTATCTAAAGCCGTCCAATTAACATAAAGCCAGACTGCAGAGGATATAATTCACTTACCGCATGGCAATAGGAAATCATTGGATTATACGTGGAGGGGCGAACAACTAGGTCACATGATCTCTGTAGACGGATATGCAAATGTGAAATCTTCATACACCTGCAAAGGTCATATCAGGTCGACATCGGACCCCTAGTGCTCACCCCTAGAAAACCACAGACAAGGGGCGAGAACCCTGACACGGATGTCTGCAGAGAGGGATTTTATGGTTCGGCTCCTATCCCAAGACATGTCACAAGTCACGCATTGACTTATAGGGAGCGACCGTCCGAAATGTGACGAAAGGCGACCCCGGACCCCTCCTGACCCATGACCTCTGTACCTTCCTTCATACCAGTGTGCACCTAGTTGTTTTTATGGAAGCCCCGACCTAGAAAGTATATGGAAATTAATGGTAATTTGGCTTTGTCTGTGCGGACATTGACTTTCTGGTGCTTGCCATACTTGCACTCACTTTTAACTAGGACAAGAAACGTAGCCAGAACTTATCCGGACAGGATGTGCCCGGCCAGACGCCATCAATGTAAGGGAGAGAATGGTGCAAAAAAGGCAAAAATCGGCACCATCCGATAGCAAGAGCAGATTATAGGGAGACGAAGATTGCAATGAAAAACACTCCAGAAAAAGCGCAATGCCTTATCGCTGTGTGTTGTTTCTGCAGCGGTTTTTAGCTGCATTTTGCTTTGTGGAGTCTTCTGGGATTTATGATATATTTGTTATTATTGACTGGTCCTTAGGCTAGGTCCTCCATTTGTGATCATTGGTATCCGACTCTCAGGACCCCGCAGGTCTGCGGACTGAAAAGGCTTCGGTGCTCTGCATTCCCTTTGCCAATGACCTCACACGATACAGCAGCGGCTCAGCCCCATCCAAGTGAATAAGGTTCAGCTTCAATACCAATCTCAGTCTGTACAATATATATAAAGTGAAGAGACCACATCGCTCACCTGGATGATGCGGCCTCTTGAACCTCCATTGATCCATATTGATGACCTATCCTAACGATGGGCCATCAATATGTAAGTCGTGGCAATCCCTTTAAGGCTAAAGTCCTACATTGCAGAATGCAGCAGAATGCATTGTGGGTTTTTTTTTTCCTGCAGTGGTTTTTGCTGAATTTTTTGGCACTGAGCTCATACTGAGCTCAGGGATATTGACAAGGCTGAATGTTTCCAGTGCGCCCAGTTTTTGCTACTACAGACTGTCTGAGCGAGATACCCGGGTAAGTTCACATGCATCAGATTTATTACAGAGATTTCAGTGAGTGACATCTGAATGGGGTTGTCTTTGTATATTTGGATTTCTTCAGGCTACCTTCACATGAGTGCAACAGTCACTGAAATTTTGGCATCCAATCTGTTGCATGTGAATATACAGTAGAAGTAAATTGCCAAGTCCCCACACAAGCGTTGGCGCTCCAGGGCAGCATTTAGTAGGTTATCTCATTGGATAAGATAAAACAAATGTGGCGGATTCTGGCCGCTCATAGGAAGCATCTTATTATAAATCCAACCAGATCCATTTTATGTTCCTGAGCAGCTTTAACTATCGGAGTGACCAAATAATCATTTATTTATCAGCTGAATAAAAATCCAATTAATTAATATAAAGAGCCACGATGATATCTCCTGGGCGCTCTCACTAGCCGTGATATTGACTGGTAGGCAGGTGAAGACGTCGCTCTGTATTCCAGACAGGGCGAGATGGGCACCAGGATCCTCGGCGGTGTCATCAACCTGCCGCTATAAATCTGCCGCCCAGAGGCTGCCAGGTCCTGCAGAGCTTCTGCTGCTCTTGTGTTCGGTGCCAGCTCTCATGGGCAAGCTTGGAAGCCTGTATTACACTAAGGGCTGTGCTGGGTGCCAATACCTTGTACGTAACACAGCGATTTGTAAGAAAAGGGAATAGGAAGCCTGTTAAAGAAGTATGAAAATTGGTAAATAGCTTGTGGGACTGGGGCCCAGTAGCGATCGTTGCCACTATTACTCCATAGGTACACCCCAACCCCATTGCTGCCAAATAAGATCCTGGTTTAGTCAGCCACACTTTTCAGTATAGTTAAGGTTGCGATCCCCTATGTATAAGGTTTGGGCTATACAGTGACCAGAGATTGCAGTGTCACGAGTAGTGATATCAAGTAAGTCATGGTGCCGCGGTCAAAGTCACCGTGTAGCCCTGGCACAATTGTGAAACAGTATGTCAAAAACATATGGGCATGTGAAACGTTTTTGGCAGGTTGGCTAATACCTGGTGTAAATTGTGTAAATTGAAATTAAGGCTGCATGCACGTGGATGCATTATTGTATGTGTGGAGCAATAACACCCATCATGCAACGGAAGACCATCATGTCGCCCTGCGACTCCTTCACTGATATTAGAGATTGCTGCAACAGTGACTTCTACTGTTATATGCTCGGTTTTCATTGGAATGGAACAGACCATCGGATGCCCCATGGATGGCACACACGGACGTGCGCATGGAACATTCATATATCCAGGATTGGAAAAACTCAGATCCTGAAGGTTAACCCTTTAGATTCAGCAGTCCATAGTGACTCTGGCATTTAAGTGGGCTTCCTCGGCCAAGCATTGGCATGCAGCATCGACATTTGCCATTACCTTGCACCTGAAACTTACTGAACCTCTTAGCATATATTAGGCTGTGCCTATGAGATATATGTACCAGAAAATGGTGCTATTATACCCTACACCTTGTCCTGCAGATAACAAGATACATAGATACATAGACTGCAGATAACAAGATACATAGACTGACATAGACTGCAAAATAAGAAAGTTAACTTGGTCCTTAGGGGCCATTACAGGCTGGCCATAGGAAGTGAAAGCCAGTAGTCATCGGCCAGCGGATGCAAAACTACAACTCCTAGCATGCAAAGCCAGCTTGCATCTATCAGGGCATGCTGGGAGTTGTAGTGTTACCTCGGCAGGACGAGCTCTGCGTTAAACAGTTTGATTGATTCTGGTTTTATTTGCTTAATGCTAAAAAGTGCGGAGCGGAGTAATAAGAGCTCGACATAAATCATCTTCTGACTCTGTCCTTTTGCCAAGACTCTTAGGAGTTGAGCAGCGCATCCACGTCAGGAGTGATTGATCTGGAGATGGAAAAGCTGATCTTTTCTCTTTTTTTCTTGCAGGTTACCGAGAAGGATTACTATGGAAGAGGGGACGTGACAACGGGCAGTTTCTCAGCAGGAAGTTTGTACTTTCAGAAAGGGAAGGCGCGCTGAAATACTTTAATAAAAACGATGTGAGTAGATCTGTAGGCTTCATCTCTAAAGGGGTCTTCCAGTTCCAG
This sequence comes from Leptodactylus fuscus, assembly GCF_031893055.1. Taxonomy (NCBI): domain Eukaryota; kingdom Metazoa; phylum Chordata; class Amphibia; order Anura; family Leptodactylidae; genus Leptodactylus; species Leptodactylus fuscus. The sequence continues at coordinate 5,088,752 of NC_134272.1, read as the reverse complement.
CACATGGCTATCTTACTGATCAGTGGGGGTCCCGATCTCGAAAATCAAATAATCAGATTTTGCAAGTGTTTTATGCGTTTGGTCATACAGGACATGTGAATGGGGAACTCCGGAGATGGCTGAGTAACCAGAGGGTAAAAAATACTAGCAAAATATGATTGTCTTATGTGTATGCAGGGACAGCACATGACTCAAGGGGTCAAAGAATACCAAAGTCACGTCAGTCCCTGCACTGGGTTCCTTTACAATCCTAATATATAACATATAACCTATGTAAGGATGTGCCACAAAAATGTTGCTCTCATTTAGGCTGGGGTCACATGAGACCGACCTACTGCTGAAATGTCCATCATGGAAATTCAGCTGTGTGTTTTCCCGTAAGAATTGGCCGCAGATCTGCTTTCAGTCTTGCGTGCCTTGCATTACATAGATTTAATCTATAGAGCAGAGGTCAGCAACCTTCAGCGATCCAGCTGCTGTGAAACTACAACTCCCAGCATGCTCTGTACACGTCCATGGGAGCTCTAAGAACAGCAGAGCAATGTACATTGCTGGGAGTTGTAGTATCACAACAGCTAGAATGGCAGTGGTAGCTGAACCCCAAGCATAAACTGGGATGTTGTGGGGTGCAAACATGCAGCACGAGTATACTTTATATGGCATCACATGGATGAGATTTGGTGAAATCTTACCCACTATGTCGCTGATATACACTGCAGTAAATTAGCTACCAAAGAATCTGCATCGGTGAGTATATCCTGTGTAATGCAATATATAATGGACTCCATCATCCTTGGAGCCAGTGGTTTCCTGCAGCAATGGCAGATGATGATGTAACGTTGTCACTCACATGCAAGTCACAGGGGTAACAGGCAAAAGGCAACAACAAATGGTCCAATAAGCACTGAAGTAACTGAAACAGAGTAAAAAAGGGGCAAAAGCTCCCTGACAAGGGGCACATGTAATACATTAATATTAAGGCCCCACCATAGCTGGCACCAGGTAAGGACCTTAAAGGGAATGCGGCAGGAGACAAGATTTGTAGATGTTTGGGCTGATCTAAAAAATAATCTGAATTATCTGCCAATCCCTTGCACCACTCCAACTATAGATGATATGAGAGGCGTGGTGTGTAATATTACAGTTCAGTATTATGTAGTGTTGTGTATGTGATCGGAGAGAGTGCCCATGTCTATCTCAGCAGGTCCGTCCTACACGATGCCCGAGCTTATGTAGATGTTTATAGAGCACATAAATCTGCTCACAGACACTTGGCAGGCCGCTCCGTGAGCTAATGGCTGGCAGCCACCGAGCTTAGGTACCGTGCCATATCTGTACTCTATAAATCTCACCTGTTTACCAGGCTCTACCCCCTCCTCATATTCAGTGGGATTGGCCGGCTATCTCATGTCCGTAGCGTCCAGCAGACTGTCCTCTGTCACACTGATGGATCTCAATGGTTACTGTTCTATCCAGTACGGGGGTGTCCGGCGACTGCTCACCCCAATATTTTCAGAACAGTAACATGTCCATTTTGCCAACGTGAAATAAGTCTATGGTGGAAACCGGCACATTTAGGATGTGTGTCACAAGGACAGGGCAGGGGCTATAACGGGGCATGTTCCTTCCTTTATATGTTCCTAGAACAGGCTTAGGTAACCTTCGGCTCTCCAGCTGTTGTTAAACTACAACTCCCAGCATGCATACTGGCTCTGCTGTTCTTGGAACTCCCATAGAAGTGAATGAGGCATGTTGGGAGTTGTAGTTTCACAGCAGCTGGAGAGCCAGAGGTTGCTGATCCCTGTCCTAGAAGGTGAATCTGCAGCTACGTAGCACTAACCTATGTGTCATGTGCCATAAAAGTCCCACACGTTACCCTCCCTGCCAATCTGATGATCCAGAGGACTTACTCAGCACCCCAGGTTTATTAGGAGTAGTGCTGAGCAGATTAGGGGCCCATTATGTGCATATGGAGTGGGGTAGCTTTGGTCCTCTACAACCAGAGCGTGGGGTTTGCTATAGGAGACTTGTCCTATAAAGATTTATTGCACCAGAACGAATGATATTTTCTGCACCGCTCCTCGGACATCTTTATAGACTGCAGAACCATGAATGTGACAGTCTGATGACGTCGGTGCAGTATATGTAGAAGTCTCTAGAAGCTTTACTTCCCCTTCTGTCCTCTGATACAATGACAAAGGCTCATTGTTACTACATTAGTACTAACAGCACAGTGTCATGGGCTGGGGCACCTGAAGGACCTGCGTGTGATCAGCGGCGCCTTGTAGTGCGGTGCACAGACACCATAGACAGCGGTGAGGTCTCTGCCAATCACCAGACTGATGGCATGCATGTAGTGGCAGCACCATATAGGCCATACGTGTATATAGACAGCATGTAGCCGTGTATTACTAATAGTATAGATAACACTCCCAGCGTATTATATGGCTCATCACACTCCGCTATTACATGAGGATATCACTTCATCTTTACAGTCCTAGATGAGAATTTGATCGGCATTCGGCCGCCTCTTACTGAATTTTATTTATCTGAATGTGTTTTCCAGGCCAGAGAGCCCAAAGCAATTATAAAGATTGAGCATCTAAACGCCACGTTCCAGCCGGCCAAAATAGGGAACCCGAACGGCCTGCAGATCACATACCTACGGGACAACAGCACTAGGAATATCTTTGTGTACCACGAGGATGGCAAGGTGAGTGACCCCCGAGAGGACGGCTGTGGGGTAATAGAATAAAAGAGCTGAAAATAACAGCAAGAGGCAGGAAAGTCAGCAAGTGTATGAGAGGAGCGAAACACCGTACAGATTGTAGGAAGGAAGCGGCAAGAGATTCTCTTATACAGGGGGACAGATTTATTACCGTATTACCTATGCTTCATGGGGATAAAAAGGTTGTACCTTTTTTTACAACGTTTTAAATCGTAGATCAGTTATTGACCTGATACCCCAGCCCTGCAGATAGATAGGTTACTGTAACCAGACCCCAGTATATCACCCCAGCCCTGCAGATAGATAGGTTACTGTCACCAGAACCAGCATATCACCCCAGCCCTGCAGATAGATAGGTTACTGTCACCAGAACCAGCATATCACCCCAGCCCTGCAGATAGATAGGTTACTGTCACCAGACCCAGCATATCCCCCCAGCCCTGCAGATAGATAGGTTACTGTCACCAGAACCAGCATATCACCCCAGCCCTGCAGATAGATAGGTTACTGTCACCAGAACCAGCATATCACCCCAGCCCTGCAGATAGATAGGTTACTGTCACCAGTACCAGCATATCACCCCAGCCCTGCAGATAGATAGGTTACTGTCACCAGAACCAGCATATCACCCCAGCCCTGCAGATAGATAGGTTACTGTCACCAGACCCAGCATATCACCCCAGCCCTGCAGATAGATAGGTTACTGTCACCAGAACCTGCATATCACCCCAGCCCTGCAGATAGATAGGTTACTGTCACCAGAACCAGCATATCACCCCAGCCCTGCAGATAGATAGGTTACTGTCACCAGACCCAGCATATCACCCCAGCCCTGCAGATAGATAGGTTACTGTCACCAGAACCAGCATATCACCCCAGCCCTGCAGATAGATAGGTTACTGTCACCAGACCCAGCATATCACCCCAGCCCTGCAGATAGATAGGTTACTGTCACCAGACCCAGCATATCACCCCAGCCCTGCAGATAGATAGGTTACTGTCACCAGAACCAGCATATCACCCCAGCCCTGCAGATAGATAGGTTACTGTCACCAGACCCAGCATATCACCTCAGCCCTGCGGATAGATAGGTTACTGTCACCAGACCCAGCATATCACCCCAGCCCTACAGATAGATAGGTTACTATCACCAGAACCAGCATATCACCTCAGCCCTGCGGATAGATAGGTTACTGTCACCAGACCCAGCATATCACCCCAGCCCTGCAGATAGATAGGTTACTGTCACCAGACCCAGCATATCACCCCAGCCCTGCAGATAGATAGGTTACTGTCACCAGACCCAGCATATCACCCCAGCCCTGCAGATAGATAGGTTACTGTCACCAGACCCAGCATATCACCCCAGCCCTGCAGATAGATAGGTTACTGTCACCAGATCCAGCATATCACCCCAGCCCTGCAGATAGATAGGTTACTGTCACCAGAACCAGCATATCACCTCAGCCCTGCGGATAGATAGGTTACTGTCACCAGACCCAGCATATCACCCCAGCCCTGCAGATAGATAGGTTACTGTCACCAGACCCAGCATGTCACCCCAGCCCTGCAGATAGATATATTGGTGTCATCTGAATAAAACAATGTTTTTCTCTTGTAAATCGCTGTAATTGCCGTTTTGTTGCTCTTTGCACAACCCCCTCATTTGCAGCGATATTTCAACAACAGAGGAAGCAATGCACTTGGGGAAAACACTGTTTGATTCAGGTAACCTATCTATCTGCAGGGCTCCCTTTAAGCAGTCGGTGTTTCAGTAATCCATGTAGGACTACAATTCCCAGCACGGCCTACTAGCTGAGACTTGTTTGATTGCAGATTCGTCTTCAAGAACAAAATGTGGTTTTGTATCCTAGAAGTATCTGCGATGGGTTACACTATAAGAATCTCCTTTGTAATTTCCTGCTGTGTAGAACATGTCTGTGCAGCTGTCAGAGGGCAGAAGTCAGGAGACATTAGTAATGGACCTTGATGCCTTTTGCCCTTCCATATCACTTGTAATCGGCATAACAAATCACAGGCGATCCATCGGGCACCTGTCTGGGGTGTAGCCATTGGGAGTTGGCTTGTTGCTATAACAGCTCCCAAATGACAAAGCTCCTGTCCTCAGGCCTGGCACACTGCTGCCACCTACCGGTCATAGGGAGGAACCTCATGAAAGTTATTTTTACCATGTAAATGCTGTTTATTGTCCTGGAAATTTACATGATGTGTTTCTTTTACAGGAAATTGTTGATTGGTTCAATGCTATCCGTGCAGCACGGTTTCACTACTTACAAGTGGCGTATCCCATCGCAATGGATTTTGATGTAAGTTTATCATTTTATCTTGGTGAGTGGCACCCTAATAGTGAATATACATATCATTCTCTGCCAGCATGGAGCAGAATGGGACTAAAACATTTGTGGTATATCCTATGTATATGCCATAAAGGCAGGGGTGTAACGTGACGAAGTACAGTCACACCAGGGAGCGTTACACAGCTTTCCAACTCAAAACATACCTCTATCCCAGGGGTAGGGAACGTACGGCTCTCCAGCTGTTGCAAAACTACAACTCCCAGCATGCATACTGGCTCTGCTGTTCTTGGAACTCCTATGGAAGTGAATGGAGCATGCTGGGAGTTGTAGTTTCACAGCAGCTGGAGAGCCCAAGGTTCCCTATCCCTGCTCTATCCCAATGAATAGGAGGTGGAAAAGTGCTCGTCTTTTTTGCCGCCTTCCATTCATTTTAAAGGGTTTAGCAAGGTGCCGTTTGCCTAAAGAGAGGTCATTACACTGACTACCATTGAAATGAATGGGAGAGTTGGAAGCATTTATGATGCAGATTTTGTTACAGATCCATCTGCAAACACTCGCGCCCTCCCCCCCACACACACACACAGACACTCCATGTGAACATACTCTTAGGGAGCCCATAAGGTGTCTCTTTCCCATATGATGGGACTACTATACATAATACATTATAGCTGGGGGCCTGATGCAGATTTTGCACTGGGACCCAGGAACTGCATAAAGATCAGACAGGGAACCCCCTGCTTGGCTGGTTGGGGAACTTTTTGTTTCTAAACATCCCTCATGTTCATTTCCTGTGCAGCATTCACTAGAACAGCAAGGCAGGCCGATCAAGATGATTCATTTATCAGAGTTTGCAAAATTGCAGCGATCAAGTATAAAGGGCTGTAGATCCCGTCTGTATGGAGGGGGCCTGGACTGTAATAATCTCATTTCACTGTCCAGTCATCCCCATTCATTTCTTCTGCACCAGAAGCGAATATTTCTCCAATATGGCCGCCACCCAAAAATAAATAATAAATAGCTACAAGATTTAGACACCGAGAACACATGACATATCTTCTAGAAATGTCAGACATGATCCCAGTGTTATATACATGAGGTCAGGCTGATAACAGGGTCCAGAGTCCAGATCTGCAGGCCCGGCAGTGCTATGTGATATACAGTGCACCTAATATAGATTGTCCAGGCCCAACCCTGAGCACATAGGACTGCAGGGATCTGGAGGGAGAACAGACAGGCCCTAGTCAGGGGCGTTATAAAATCTGTAATGAGACTCCCACCTGTCACATGCTGTGTATACTACTTCTGGACCCCTAAAGTACCAGGACCCCAGTAGTGATTGTGACCTCTGCACCCACTATAGCCATGTCCGTGACCCCTGTCATATTCATCTCCCTGGTCCTGGTGTTGTAAGACCACCACAATACTGGAATACCTATTCTGCATTGTTCAGTTCCTCTGTTATTTCTCCTGGAAATGTTTGTACAGTATTAATCCCCTTGGGAGGACCCCTGTCAGCGCTGACTGTGTTCAAGGACATACGGTTTGATGAGCGGAGAGGTATTGCCCAAATGTCAATTTATTTCAATTTTTCCAAGAGGAATAACAGATGAACTGTACAAATCAGGTGCGCAAAGCCATTATATTACAGAAATATGAATATTATGTGGATGCGCCAGGTCTTCTTTGTGGGATATAAAATATACACAGAGCTTGTCCTGTGACTTGTTCCCGATGTCGCCCCTTCCGCTTTCTGCCGATTACTTGCTCTTGTGATATCGTCTTATTTGTGATTTATTCTATTTTTTCCTGCCAGTTGGTGCCAAAGCTGACAAGGAACTTTCTCAAAGAGGGATATATGGAAAAGACAGGCCCAAAGGTAAGAGAGACACGAAGTGATGGGGAAACGTAACCGAATCGGTGCCAGGGAACGTCTTGAGCTTGTCCAGGGCTCAGAATCCACATGTCATTATATAGAGGTGACTGGTGACCCGACTGGATGTCATACACAAGAGCCCCACTATTTCTTTGCATCAGTTTTGACTCCTCTTTCCCCTGTGAATCTTATAATTAAGTTACCGCAGAGACTCGATACTATCCGTATGCTATATATCTGTATCCAGTGGCCAGGTGTTTTGGGGGAAGGAGTACAATGTGCAAAGTACAATGCAGAAGAATCGTGTTTTTGCTGGTTGTGTTCCTTTAAGACCAAAGGTGAATGGTGCTACTAAACTGGCCCCAAAGATCCCACTGAATACTCTGATATGATATATTGTGCCCATGATCCATAATGACTACTCTCCTATACCTGTCTGTGTTCTCAGCATACAGAAGGCTTTAAGAAGAGATGGTTCACCTTGGACGACAGGAGATTAATGTACTTCAAAGACCCAATGGTAAGAATGTGTAATGGAGTGATGTGAGATAGATGGAACAATCCGAGATTAGACCTGAATTAACCTTCATTACAGTAGAGCGAGCTGTACGCTGTGTTCTTGTAGTCACTGTATATACTCCTGTACCGCTGGATATACAACACAGAACAAATGCAGATGATTCCATTATACCTGGTCTCTGTGTAGTCGTCACTCCTGGCTTTGCTTTACATTCTCTGACCGCACTGATTGAGCAGAGGCGTAGCTTTAGGGGATGCAGGGATAGGTGCGGGCCCAGCGCTCCCCTCATAGGTATACTGGTATTAGTGGTCATGCTGAGCTCTGTTGTCCCCTCCAGGATGCATTTGCCAGAGGAGAAGTGTTTATTGGAAGCACCGAAAATAACTATAAAGTAGAAGAAGGCCTTCCTCCATCCACACAAGGGAACCACTGGCAGTACGGCGTCACCATTACTACCCCCGACAGGAAGTTCCTGTTTACCTGTGAGAGTGACACCGACCGCACAGAGTGGATCTCCGCCTTCCAGAAAGTTCTCAATAAGCCTATGCTTCCCCAGGAGTACGCAGGTGAGACCCCGGCCTCGGGGAACAAACCCTAAGCATCGACGCAGGTTATAGCAAGTCTATGGCAATGAAAGGGTGAATGATGGATACAGAGTTAATCCTGGAGGGTCAGGGGGCCAATGGACATGGTTGGGGGCAGGAAATGCCTCATTTTATCTTTTTCTCGTTAAAGGGGTTGTCCAGGAAGTACTGTATTTGGGCAGGAGGGGAAACATAAAAAAAGTTATACTCATATGCCCCGACACTCCGGTGTCCCCCGCTGCTGTCCACCACGTGACCGCTGAGACCAGTCAGTGGCCTGGGTAAAGGAACCAGTAAAGTAGGTGAGTAACTTCACCGAATCCTTGTCTGTGACCGCTGACGCTACTGATTGTTCTCAGTGGTCACGTGCGACGAGGACTTTCACTGGCACAAGTGCTGGATCGGACAACGGCGGCGGGGGTCACCAGATCATCGGGGACAAGTGAGTATGTTTTGGGGGTTTTTTGCAATGTTTCACCTTCCCCCAAGCCTCATGCCCAATTACTGCAGATCCTGGACAATCCCTTTAACAGGGATTTACAAAAATTTGGCCAGGAATCTGTATAAGTACAATCCATAGACAAGGAGCGCCCACTAGTGCCAGATAATGGCAGACAGAATTTTAACATTAAATCGACCTTGTCTGGGATTTACAAAAGTTTGGCCGGGAACGAGAAAATAAATAAAACCTAGAATTCTCTTTTTAACCCCTTAAAGGGAGTCTGTCAGCAGGAAAATATCGGTATCGGTAGGTTGTAGAGCGGCCTCACTGATCTAATACTAAACCTATCCGTGCTTGGCTCCCTCTAGTGGCAGACACTGAGAATTACATCATGTAACTTGCCAGCTTTGCCTAATCTCGTGTCTTTCTTTTAGTGGAAGCTCATTTCAAGCATAAACCATAGTGCAAGACGATTCCCACAACTGTTTACACAAATGCACAAGGTTTTACAGCAGATGGAAAGCGAATCCACGACGTGGAAAATGGAAAAAACCCAACGATAATTGTGATTATAATGGCAAAGAGCTGAGTAGATTCCCACTTTCCACTACAGATGTTCAGCCCAGGACTGAGCATGTCAGCATAATGTCTGTCTTACTGTCTCGTGCCATACTGTGTGTCCGCCGCGGCCAGGTCACTAGACTGGAGGAGATGAGCGATGGCGTCTAGGCCGGTGACTCGCTGATCATTCCTTCGTGTCCATCTTCCGCTTTCATCGTCTTCTTACGATTGGGCCTCGGAGCTGCACTTTTTAATGAAATGTACTGATCTTATCCCCCCGAGCTGGAAACCCTTTGGATATCCCAAGATGGATTCCCACCTCCCGAAGGCTTCACCTGCCCATAGCATGAGACTTGCAGCGTGGTGACCTGAGGGTCCGGAGCCCCTCGCTTGTGTGTAATGACTACAGGGGGACGTCACCTCTGACCCTCATTTAGGCACAACAGGCTTTTTACTCTCCTGCTCCGGTTTTATATCCCCTTAGAGGTTCCAGCTCCGTTCACGGATCCTATTGTCTCGTCCTTTTGTGCACAATGGTGCGTTATCAGGAGTCGGTGGTGGAAACCTTCAAGGAGCCCTAAAGCACTTACGGCGTTCTGTGGAAGGCTGACCCCCTACGTTTTAGGAGACGGTGGAGATTGTAGCTCATAAACCGCCATCAAAGCCACCTTCAGACTTACTGTGAAATGTGCCGTAGAATTGCCCCCGCATGCTGGTGCGGTACGACAAGACCGAGAACACGTTGGCATTTTTGTCAGATCCAAGGAGTGGAAAGCTGCATGAAGGGTTAATGTAGCAGGTGACGAGTATCTGAATGTCCATCTTCTAACCTCGTGTCATATTTAGGGCCGATAGTTTGTGCGGATTACTACTTTAATACATCCTTATAGCATGCAGCGCTCCAGAAGTAAATAATATAAATCTGGGTTTCTCCACTTACCACCAGGGGGTGCTCACGAGCTCACTGCGTACTGTTTTATCATTGAGTTCAATGTCTCCTTAGTATGCAGTGAGCTCCCCCTAGTGGCGACTGCGGGTAACCTGGATTTCTCTATCAGAATTTAATAGCCCAGCACAGACGTTGCATCGAGTCATTTCTGGGGTCTTCTTCCCACAGCACAATACAAAAAAAACCTCCCTTCATTAACCCATTATCTGCTGAGGGCAGTTCAGAGGGGCCCGGCAGTAATGTCATGAAGCCTTTGGGGCAATATCTGTGGCTCAGTCACTTATTTATCCCAGGACTTAGAATTTTAGATTTTGGATTTGGGGGAAAAAAAAGGAAATTCTTCGTTTTGTATTGAAATTCTTTCCATGTCGTTAGCCTGATTAATTTACCTGCATATATTAGCATATTAATGAGCTGCTTTTCACCAGGTAACACATTGACCAGGGAGCGGGCATTGAACATTTTTGCTAAAAATCACATCAATTCACCCCGTACAAGTAACGTCTAGTTGTAGCAGATTCCGAGACGTCATGGTGATTTGCATAATTGATTCAGATTGTATAATTGCTGGTTATTAGAAATGATTATGGGTCGGGTTATTCTGGACCAGACGTGACCGGGATGTCACTGCTGGCTGTGTCTCTTGTATGGCGAACGCTCACCTCATCACAGCGCCTCCATCTGGACGCCATCTTTATGGGGTGTTTGCAGGTCTTGTTAGGGCTGGGCAATTAATTGAAAAATAACCAAAACCGGAAAACCAACGTGATTTCTATTCAGGCTGCATACGTCTGGACTGGAACTGTTCTCATTATAATGGAGGTCCCTTCAGACCCCAGAGTATAGTGAGCGGAGGCTCAGGGCAGGCGAGGAAACATAAAATCCAGAGTTACTCACCTCCCCCGGGCTCCAGTCCTGGCCCTCGGACTCTTTCGGCCTCCTGTGTGATGTCACGGACTGCTGAGGCCTATAATCGGTCCCTGATGTCAATCAGAAGGCCACAACAGGCTTCGCTCACCTCCCCTGATCATAATGTGAAGGTCCGGAGACCCCAGAGTATGATGATAGCAGGACCAATGTTCAATGAAAGCGCCAGGCGAACCTCAGGAGACAAATCTTGTGAGGTTGCCCAATACGTACTTGCCTCTTGTAGACTCACTGGTGCCCCACAAATATAGCATAGTAGATCACGAGGTTGGATCATAATGAGGGGCAATTGCTTGCCATTGGGTCTTGGGCTACCCCAATTTCACTTTATTATAATCTGCCCCGGTGGGCGAAGCGCTAAAAATCTGAAATAATCACTAATCGTAATGGAGGTAATTTGTTCAATTAATTGCAAATGCTGAGCCCTAGATCTTGTGTAGATCTATGTGTCTTCATGGTTACAGACTATAAACCCTCTGACACCCCCCACTCATCAGCTGTCTGTAGAGACCTCAGCATCGGGACACGGGCTGCAGCATAGCGCCCTCTATTGTATTGTGGCTAGATTTGGTATTGCAGCCCAGACCTTGAATGGAACTGAGTTACGAACAGGCCGTGTGACTGATGAATATGTCTAACACCTTGTGCGCCCGTCAGACCCCGCCAATCTGGTATCAATTCCCAAACCTAAGGATAAAGCATCAATGTTTAAGTGTCTGACTACTCTCCTTACAGACAGTCACACATATCAGACTATATACAAGGCGGTCAGAAATCCTGGAGACGCATAGATCGGCCTATGAGCTGCGTACACTAAGCACTGACAGCATTGAGGCCCAAGTCTTAGCCGTAGTCTCTAGTCCGAGCTGAGGAGGTGTCACTATATAGTAGCTTTGTACAGCGCTGCGGACTATGCTGGTGCTATATAAAGAAATAATAATAATTTGGGCCTCGTTTACTATCACCGATACAATAAAGGGAATAAATGTGAAGGGAAATGTAAGGCTGCAGAGTAGAGCAGTGTATTCTGGGATATTACTATATACTGTATGTATACATGGGCCGTGTAGGCTGACACTTTCCGAGGCTCATAGGGGCACATACTTCTAATGTCAGACACAAGGTGACATGAGCCGCTGTATCGTGTCTGCTGTGATACACGTCGCCCTCCATGTCTCCTCTTAAAGTGACCTCCAGTTATAAACAACTGATAAATGAAGATGTAGGTGACAATAAGGAAATCCGTAACAGATCTTATTAATGGTATAGAAGGAGTTTTCTTCTCTGCTTTTCAGGCAGTTACTGCCTATTAGTCTGTGAAGAGGGGAGGGGGATAGAAAAGACACTCAAATAATGGCTGCTGCTACACTCTGCTACTCCATACGCTTGTAACACTGCTAGGTTGTAGATACGAGGCTGCTAGTGCACAGGAACTCAATAAACCAGTGGAAACAAACAGGAGAACGGCTTAGTGGAGAAGGAAACTGCAGAATAAGATCTATTACAGGGTGTCTGATAGTTAAAGGGGTTGTCCAAGATAAACTCTAAATGGCCTCAGTGGTCATGAGTGGCAGGGACTTCTATCAAAACGAGAGCCCCGAAGCAGCAGGTCCAAGACAGTGCAGTACTCCAGACAGTTCAGTGTGTGTGGGGGGGGTTTCCTGGCCTCTTTGCAAAAAAACAAACTGTTATCCTGGACAACCCCTTTAAATGTACAATCCATCTATGAAAGGTTATCATTGTAACTGTGGCACAGTCTGAGCAGCTTCTGCCCCCTGTAGTCTCTTCTCTTATCTCTGCCCCCCCCCCATAGTCTCTTCTCTTATCTCTGTCCCCCTGTAGTTTCTTCTCCTATCTCTTCCCCCTCCATAGTCTCTTCTCTTATCCCTGCCCCCCCCCTGTAGTCTCTTCTCTTATCTCTGCCCGCCTGTAGTCTCTTATCTCTGCCCCCTGCAGTCTCTTCTCTCTGCCCCCCCCCCCCGTAGTCTCTTCTCTTATCTCTGCCCCCCCTGCAGTCTCTTCTCCTATCTCTTCCCCCTCCATAGTCTCTATTCTTGTCTCTGCCCCCCCCCTGTAGTCTCTTCTCATATCTCTGCCCCCCCCCCCAATAGTCTCTTCTCTCTGCCCCCCCCCTGTAGTCTCTTCTCTTATCTCTGCCCGCCTGTAGTCTCTTCTCTTATCTCTGCCCCCTGCAGTCTCTTCTCTCTGCCCCCCCCCCCCGTAGTCTCTTCTCTTATCTCTGCCCCCCTGCAGTCTCTTCTCCTATCTCTTCCCCCTCCATAGTCTCTATTCTTGTCTCTGCCCCCCCCCCTGTAGTCTCTTCTCATATCTCTGCCCCCCCCCCCCAATAGTCTCTTCTCCCATCTCTGCCCCCTGTAGTCTCTTCTCCTATCTCTGCCCTCTCTCTGTGAATGCTGCTCTTTTTTTATACCCCATTTACTAAACTAACATTCCACTATCTGGTCCATGTGAACGCGCCCATAGGGGTGAGCAGCAGCGGGCAGGGGAATGAGCGGTGTTGCGGTTTTACTTTGAGGCTGTCCGTCCGTCCGTCCGTCCGTCTGTCTTGTATATAGCATGTTTATACCTTGGACTATGACATATGATTTGGGCTCCGTGTCTGTAAATTCGGATTCATTTTGCTGTAAACATTCTGGTGGTCACCAATAGTGGTACTAAATGTGATTCTGATCAATAAATTATTACACTAAACCTGTCACCGAGTCCCTGCTGGGTCTGATCAATGTCATCTGCAGCCTCGGTCATACTGTAAGGATTGCTGACGGAGGAGCCATATGGCGGCCCATGGAGGACTTACAGGTCCATAATAATAGTCAGGAGTAGCCGACCCTAAAAGAGTTCATGTTGCTCAACATCTGACCTAGGTGCTGTTTGTTGACTTGTAGTCTCTGACAAGGACCTGCATTGTGGCTGCCATGGTGGACACATCACCCTATAAAGCATATAGTCCTATTCCAAGGCGATGGCAGATTATTAGGATACCGATCGCCAGGGGTTTGATCTGTGAGATCCTGAGCCGTTCTGAGACTTCAGGGGCAGCAGCCGCGATTCTGCCCTATAGCCCGGCACAGCAGGACGCCCAGGCCCATGCACTTGGATGGACTTTTACCTTGTACATAGGGGGGCCAAGCACTGATAAAGGACCAATCTCAGGATCAGTAAAGGCCTCAGAGAACAAGACACCGCCAAACACAACAGTAGATATCACAACCATTATACAAATGACACGCTCGGCTCTGCTGCATCTTATACACCGAGGCTGCTCTGCAGGTAAGTAAACAGCGGCAAAACCTGCAGACACAAAGGCCCAAGTTACAAGAATGAAGGAGGTTTTATTACCTACGTATATGTATGAGAAATCTATGTAAAGATACCTATTAGATGTCACCTATAAAACTGGCACAGCGAACAATCTCATCACCTGATTTATTCACTTACCTGGACAACAGGACGACAACTCATTGTATCAGATCTCATGGATGCACATAAAACATGACGACAAGTTGTCAATCCCAACAACACAAGGAAATCCTTAAAGGGATTCTACCATTAAAACTTTTTTTTTTTTTTTTTTGTGGATAAGACGTCGGAGTAGCCTTTAGAAAGTCTATTCGTCTCTTACCTTTAGACGTGGTCTCTGCTGCGCCGTTCCTTAGAAATACCGGTTTTTATTGGTATGCAAATGAGTTCTTTTGCAGTGATGGGGGCATCTCCAACGCCGCCTCCTTCTTCGTTCGCATCATCATCTTCAGTGTCTAAATCCAGCGCAGGCTTGCAACTTCTAGGCGTCAGGCCTTGAGCAGAGCAGACTGTGCAGGCGCACAGGCCACGGGAAAATGGCCGCTTGTACAGTATTGTTAGCGGCCATTTTCCCGTGGTCTGTGCAGTCTGCTCTGCTCAAGGCCTGAGGCCTAGAAGTTACGAGCCTGGAAAAAGACATTGAAGATGACGCTGCAGTCGAAGAAGGAGGTGGCGCTGGAGACAATTCCCTGGCAGTGGTGGGGACGCCCTCATCTCTGCAAGGGAACTCATTTGCATACCGGTAAAAAACGGTATTTCTAAGGAACAGAGCAGCGGAGACCACGTCTAAAGTTAAGAGACGCATAGCCTTTCTAAAGACTATTCCCACGTCTTATCCACAGAAAAATAAATAAATAAAAGGTTTTAATGATAGAATCCCTTTAAATTGAAGATGTCAGGCAATTCCTGCTGCCCTATCCAAGAGCAAGACATAAGAGGGAGAGGAGCTGAGCTGTGTGATATATAGGGGTATAGGATAGAGGAGAGAAGTTGAGCTGTGTGATATATAGGGTTATAGGATAGAGGAGAGAAGCTGAGCTGTGTGATATATAGGGGTATATGATAGAGGAGAGAAGCTGAGCTGTGTGATATATAGGGGTATAGGATAGAGGAGAGAAGCTGAGCTGTGTGATATATAGGGGTATAGGATAGAGGAGAGAAGCTGAGCTGTGTGATATATAGGGGTATAGGATAGAAGAGAGAAGCTGAGCTGTGTGACATATAGGGGTAGAGGATAGAAGCTGAGCTGTGTGATATATAGGGGTATAGGATAGAGGAGAGAAGCTGAGCTGTGTGATATATAGGGGTATAGGATAGAGGAGAGAAGCTGAGCTGTGTGATATATAGGGTTATAGGATAGAGGAGAGACGCTGAGCTGTGTGACATAGGGGTATAGGATAGAGGAGAGAAGCTGAGCTGTGTGATATATAGGGGTATATGATAGAGGAGAGAAGCTGAGCTGTGTGATATATAGGGGTATAGGATAGAGGAGAGAAGCTGAGCTGTGTGATATATAGGGGTATAGGATAGAGGAGAGAAGCTGAGCTGTGTGATATATAGGGGTATAGGATAGAGGAGAGAAGCTGAGCTGTGTGATATATAGGGGTATAGGATAGAGGAGAGAAGCTGAGCTGTGTGATATATACTGTATATATATATATATAGGGGTATATGATTTGGAGCAGGTATATGTGGGTTAAAAGACAAGTAAATCCTGACCGGACTCCTAGTACAGACAGTGAGTCCTGACTCCGCCCACGCACAGTGATTGGCAGCCTTCATACACTGATACGGGGAGAGCTGTCAATCACTGTGTGGGCGGGGTCAGGACTCGCTGGCTCTTCTATGAGTCCTCTGCTCCATTGCTGAGCTTCTTCCCCTCTCTCATTTCCTGCTCCACTATAGACGCTGTAGATTTAGGAGGATTCTCTCTCGTCCTCTGAGCTCACCATCGCGCTCTCTCATTGTGACTCTGAGCCTGTCTGTTTGATACCTGAAGATTCCAATGATCATTAGCGCTAGTCAATCCGAAGCACTTCCGCGCCTTGTACAGATCACGAGCGCGAATCATAGACCTGCGTAGAGAACAGAAGAGACAAGCGGCGGCGCCCAGAAGGTACATTGTATGATTTATTCCATAGCACTGCATTCGTCCGTTCCACCGACACTTCTCTGCTTTTATAAATAAAATGACAGTTTTGGTGCCGCCGTGACCTCCGGGTCTTGTACTGAGGGGGGAGAATGTACAAAATCACCGTCTCCCTAATAAATATTGCATATGAAAAGAAAGTCCACTGGAATTAAATACATGGCAAGTGCTGTTTATATTGGCGGTGCCGCTAACAAACAAGACAATCACACGGTGGGGGGAGTCGTCCCAAATGTTCAGGATACTAGGTAGAATGCTTGTCATCATGGTAACACTTGGGGCTTGGCTGTGACATTAAGCTATGGAGCGGTGACAACGGGGGGAGGGGGGGCTGATAGGTTGATCTGCTTTGGCTGTCACATTGTAAGAAAACCATGTGCTTGCTTGGCATTCATAGAAAGAATATAAAATCTATATAGCAGAGCTGGGAGGGGTCGCCCACATTCACTCTATTCACTATATTCTTTTCAGCTAAACCCCCCCCCGTGACAGAATTTATTGAGAGCAAACACTTAATTCTTCCATCATCGGGACAAGAGCTCAGCACAAGCCGCTCACAAATGACTCTTCAGAGACTCGGATCATGGAATGAAGTCTTTAGGGCTCCGCTTTTTATTGTTCTGATTCATGCAGCTCCTAACCAAATATTCTCTCTCGCTCAATCTAACTCGATGGGACTGCTGTCCTCCTGCCCGTCCTCCACGTCCTCGTCCTCCTCCCCGGCTCCCATTAGGCTGTTTAACAGGTTACCTTGGGAAGAAGGAAGAATAAATCAATGAAGACACAACGTTATCCATAGACCTATATACGTTGCAGGTACGTGCCGGGGCTGGAGGAAATGGGGCAGTGATTTGGGGAATGCAAAGTTAAATCATGACAACCCCAATTTATAGGTGCTCCTCAGCCCCTCCCCCACCCCCATGCACTGCACCTCTGTTCATACCCGGCCTTCTTTAAGGAATTGTCCAAGTCCCCATACTTTATAGGATACAGGATAGATCATCAGTATCTGATCAGTGGGGTTCATTAGCTCTGTATACACAGTCTCTGACATCCAGACAAACTGATGTGTGCGGGGTCCGGGTGTGGATATGTTATCGATATCCAAAACACATGAGGTCCTGGACAACCCCTTTAAGTGTCAGATATGGGACACAGGGCCCCCCGCCCCAACCAAGCACAAGAACAGATTCTGGAACAAACCTTTAACAATTGTGTACAGGAGCCTTTAAGTGGCGAAATAACCAAAACCAAATCTTTTCACTCACCTAATAATCCCCCATAGGAAGACGACTGTTTAGGAGGAACGCCGAAGAAAATCTGTCCTATTCTGTCCAAATACTGCGAGAGAGAAGGAAAGCAAAAGCTGTAACACATTGTGTAATAGGAGGTGTATGGCGGCACGTGCGTGACTAAGACTAGATGGCGCCATGTGCTCAGGGTACGTCGCTACGGTATATTGCACCGATGACTGATAATAGAGAAGGGCACAGAATATGACGTCAAGGTCCCTGTAATCCGAGGCTCAGTCAGTGGATTATATCCCACATATAGGACGGCCATAAACACAAAGGAAAACCTACGAAATAATACCGAGAACAGTCCTGGGTCAGACGACAGAGAACTGGAAGGAATTGCCCTGCACGGAGAAAAGCGTCTTGTCATGTTATAGTAACACGCCAAGCAAAACACAAAAAACATTCTGCCCCGTGTGGAGCCGCCGATGCCCATCAGATCTGCCCCCGCCAAACAGAAACTTGGGTAATTCTTCTTAGCCGATGACTATAACTTGTGAGCAAACTCAGCTCGTAGGCAAAGGCCGCCATGAGCGCCCAGGAATCTGCACAGGATAGAACGCGCTACTTCAGGATGGTCGGCAGTGATGTCAGGTCACTAACACATGAACGCTGCAGTCAGGAGATGTCAATCACTGCAGCCAATAACCCGCTATAATCCTCACGTCAATGGGGGCAAAAACATGGAAGACTGCAAGTCGCCCTCTATATTACTGTGGTCGTCTCCACCTACCTCATTATACATTGGATCTCTTTTTAATGATGGCTGATACTGTTCACACAATACTGTAAATACGGTTAATTTCCCACTGGAAATAAAGGAAAAATAATAATCACCATTAACCAATTATATAAGTGACACCAGCAGAGACATCAGTGACATCAGCAGAGACACCAGTGACATCAGCAGAGACATCAGTGACATCAGGTTAGAGGAGACCTCACATGCCGAGGTGACAACCTGCAATATATGACCTGCCCTTTATCGCCTCCACATCTACCCCATAATAACTGCCCATAGACAGGACGCCGAGCCCCGTCTCTTGACGGGAAATCCATGGCAGTTCCTGACAACCCTAAATCTGGTGTGTAATAATCCTTAAAGGGATTCTACCATTAAAACCTTTTTTTTTTGTGGATAAGATGTCAGAATAACCTTTAGAAAGGCTATTCATCTCTTACCTTTAGACGTGGTCTCTGCTGCGCCGTTCCTTAGAAATACCGTTTTTTTTTACCGCTATGCAAATGAGTTCTCTTGCAGCGATGAGGGCGTCCCCATCGCTGCCAGAGAATTGTCTCCAAGCACCGCCTCCTTCTGCGTCCGCTGCGTCATGTTCAATATCTTCTTCCGGTGCAGGCTCGTAACTTCTAGCAGAGCAGAGCAGACTGCGCAGGCGTACAGGTCATGGGAAAATAGCCGCTTGCACAGTATTGTTAGTGGCCATTTTCCCGTGGCCTGTGCGCCTGCGTAGTCTGCTCTGCTCTGCTAGAAGTTACGAGCCTGCATCGGAAGAAGACATTGAACATGACGCGGCAGACGAAGCAGGAGGCGGCGCTGGAGACACTTCTCTGGCAGTGGTGGGGACGCCCTCATCGCTGCAAGAGAACTCATTTGAATACCGGTAAAAAACGGTATTTCTAAGGAACGGCGCAGCGGAGACCACGTCTAAAGGTAAGAGATGAATAGCCTTTCTAAAGGTTATTCTGACATCTTATCCACAAAAAAAAATAAGTTTTAATGGTAGAATCCCTTTAAATAAAAATCACACTAAGGCACTAAGGGTATGTTCACACAGAGTCTTTTGGCAATGGATTTTGACGCGGAATCTGCCAAAAACGGCTCCCATTGACTTGTATGGTTGCCGCTCACTTCTTTCAGTATCCGCCTTCCAATGAAAGATGCAATATCAGACAAAACCCATGGACATGGAGGGCGCTGTTCCTACCAAATAATCAACTTTACAAATCGGCTTCTGGCAATTGAGACAAAGTGAGACCTTACCCCTCTACAGCCAGTAGTAGAAACCAAATGAAGTTTAAAAGGGGCTGTACGAACGGAGGCCCCCTCTCTATTGACGGATGCTTCTCTGTGTAGGTTGTGAAAACCACTGAAGCACTTGTTTTATTTTTTAAACAAAGGAATCTGCAATTAATAAAAAAAAAATACAGAAAGTTAATAAAACAAAATAGAAAACACTAAAATAGATCAGGACCCGGGCGCTGTTGGTTGCTACAGGTCAGGCCCCGGGCGCTGTTGGTTGCTACAGGTCAGGACCCGGGTGCCGTTTTCTGCTATAGGTCAGGACCCGGGCGCTGTTGGTTGCTACAGGTCAGGCCCCGGATGCCGTTTTCTGCTACAGGTCAGGCCCCGGATGCTGTTTTCTGCTATAGGTCAGGCCCCGGATGCCGTTTTCTGCTACAGGTCAGGCCCCGGATGCCGTTTTCTGCTACAGGTCAGGCCCCGGGCACCGTTTTCTGCTACAGGTCAGGCCCCGGGCACCGTTTGTTGCTACAGGTCAGGCCCCGCATGCCGTTTTCTGCTATAGATCAGGCCCCGGGCGCCGTTTGCTGCTATAGGTCAGGCCCCGGATGCCGTTTTCTGCTACAGGTCAGGCCCCGGATGCCGTTTTCTGCTATAGGTCAGGCCCCGGGTGCCATTTGTTGCTAAAGGTCAGGCCCCGGATGCCGTTTTCTGCTATAGGTCAGGCCCCGGGCACCGTTTGTTGCTACAGGTCAGGCCCCGGATGCCGTTTTCTGCTATAGGTCAGGACCCGGGCACCGTTTGTTGCTACAGGTCAGGACCCGGATGCCGTTTTCTGCTATAGGTCAGGCCCCGGGCGCCGTTTGTTGCTACAGGTCAGGCCCCGGATGCCGTTTTCTGCTATAGGTCAGGCCCCGGGCGCCGTTTGCTGCTATAGGTCAGGCCCCGGATGCCGTTTTTTGCTATAGGTCAGGCCCCGGGCGCTGTTTGTTGCTATAGGTCAGGCCCCAGGCGCCGTTTGCTGCTATAGGTCAGGCCCCGGGCACCGTTTGCTGCTATAGGTCAGGCCCCGGGTGCCGTTTGGTGCTATAGGTCAGGCCCCGGGCGCCGTTTGCTGCTATAGGTCAGGCCCCGGGCGCCGTTTGCTGCTATAGGTCAGGCCCCGGGCACCGTTTGCTGCTATAGGTCAGGCCCCGGGTGCCGTTTGGTGCTATAGGTCAGGCCCCGGGCGCCGTTTGTTGCTATAGGTCAGGCCCCGGGCGCCGTTTGCTGCTATAGGTCAGGCCCCGGGCGCCGTTTGCTGCTATAGGTCAGGCCCCGGGCACCGTTTGCTGCTATAGGTCAGACCCCGGGTGCCGTTTGGTGCTATAGGTCAGGCCCCGGGTGCCATTTGCTGCCATACATTATCCACAATTATGGGTTTGGATAATATTCGGACCCAATCATTTCTATCGTCTCACACGCATTCAGCGTTTTTACAGGTATGTGTCCAGGCCATAGAAAAAAGAAAAAAAAAAAGCCGCCAATAGACCTGTCCTACACCCGTCCGTCCATTTATTCCAGTATATGGGTCAGTGAAATTCCCGGACAGCGCAGATACCAACCCACGTGCCATCTGTTCTCCCTGACCCGCACACAGTGGTGTATATAACTATATATAGACGGACTTACTGCAATACAGCCTGGGCCACAAACATGTCCACCTCGCTCCGGTAGCCTCGAGTGGAGGAATATTCTACTAACATATTGGCGCAGCCTTCCCCGTCAGACGAGTGCAGGAAGTGGTAGCGAGACTCATAGTAGTTTTGCTCTGAAAAAGAAGACGATTTATTATCCCTTGGCTGCTCCTGACATCGCCGGGGGGTGGCGAATACCCCGGAGCCCTCACGGACACGTCTGCCGGGTAACTTACCTTTCCACAGTGTAATAGCCAGCAACTGGTGCAGCTTTGGGTGACCTAATTTTCCGGATCCTCCAGTCGACCACTTAAGGGCTCGGGATACAAAAGCCACTCGCTCAGGAGAGTTCTGATCCATCAGACTGAACAACTTGGCCAGATTTTCTGCAGAAACAAAGTTATACAGGATGAAACGTTCCCTGCAAATGAAGAGACATCAAAGGTAGAAAATAAGTTAGTATTCAAATCCTATCAAACTTTATAGAGACAGACAGACGGACGGACAGAATACAAGTATTCCAAGTTACAGTCTTAAAGGGTTATACAAGAGTTAAAGTAGGTTTTTCAGCTCTTAATGCAGATTTGAAACTAATGACCTATTGACAGGAAATGTCATCAGTATCTTATCTGTGAGGGTCTGACACCCTGCCCCTTCACAGATCAGCTGATCCGGCAGGCCCCAGGCCACTCCTATACAAGTAATAGGAGCAGATCTGCAGCCCCATGTACTGTATGGCGGTGGTGCATAGACACAGACTGCATCCACTTCAGCAACATCTGATGCCTAAAGACTGCTGGAACAGATGATCTGTGCAGGGATCGGGTGTCAGACCCCCACAGATCAGATACTGACAACCCATCCCGGCAATAGGTCATCAGTATGAAATGTGTATTATTGGCCACAATGCCCATTTCATTATTGTTGGCCTATCCATATCATAGATTATCAATACCAGATTGAGGTTCAACATGTGGCTCCCTTGCTGATCAGCTGTACTGGTCACTGCAGTGCCAATCACAGTGCTGGAAACAGCTGATCAATGAGGGTGCCTGGCTTTCACCAATCAGATAATAAAGACATATTCACACAGGAGGACGTCCTGCCAACAAGCCATTTATCCTACATAAAAACCATAGAATACCGTGAGATTATTTCACATCTCTGTGGAGTTCTGACCTGGAACATCGGGGGCTGCTGTGCTGATAAGAGATCAATGTCCGCGACTCACCTAACAACTCATCCGTCACTTTCGCTTCTGACTTTTCTAGTGATTCCAGCACAAGCATGGACAGATCCGCCGCGCTATTTTGCTTCAAGGGAAAGAAAAACATGAAAATTATAAATCAACAAATAAATAAATGTATCTGAGGCCGAGGCCACACTCTGAGCTTTTACAATCTCCTGCAAACTGGGAAGAAGGACGGGAGATTTGTCAGATGGATCCTCCTGCCTGAAATCTGGTTGGAGACTTGGACTTCAGGCAAAGTGATCCATTATACTGGGGATCCCTGCAGATCTATTGCCCTATACCAGGAGTAGGGAACGTACGGCACTCCAGCTGTTGCAAAACTACAACTCAGTTGTAGTTTCACAGCAGCTGGAGAGCCGAAGGTTCCCTATCCCTGCCCTATACTGTATGGAATAGAGGACAAGGGAGGCAGAGACTCCAAACACTCAGAGTCCGGGTCTCCTGACTGGGTGCGGGCGATATACAGACGGTGTCCTCCTTGTGCAGGATAAATCCTAGATTACACCAGTGTGACCCCGACACATGGAGGACATGTTCTTACCTGACCATGGCTGAAGAACAGAAGAGCCCCGGAATACATTAACTCTCTGGCTTCTGCATGTTTGTTCTGAGACATATACCTGAAAGAGAGGAGAGATATCAGCTGAGAGCGAGTGATCCCTGTGCCTTGTACAGACTGAGCAGATACGGGCGGGATCTACCCAATACTCGCTGCACAAGGAACCCAAATGGAGAGTCATTTATACAACCACAAGATGGGTCACATCAAAGCGGCCAATGAAGCCGGTCATGTAGTAATACCTGAGTGTGGGGTCTCTGGTTGGGACGACACAGTCACTGTCTGGGTCACTATAACTTACAGGACGACGACGGCGCAGCCTGAAGTGTCCCCAGGATTAAGAGAAGGACCCCAATAAAACAATCAAGGGTCTCCCAATAATCCAGATTGCAGATTATCAGAGATGGACACAACACTGTAGACTTATGGATGTCCCTGCACACCCCAGAATATGGGGCGCCCCCCCCCCCCCCATACATCTCTGCACATTGGGCTCCGTCCAGCCCTGACATGTACACGCTGCCATTACTCACATTCAGGTCGTCTGACAAGTCACATCCACAAACAAGACAAACCAGTTTAATGAAGCCACAAGGCCCAAAAGTGACAGCAATAACGAGACCGCGCCAGGGATGACACCTCAATACAGTAAACGGGGTGTTCACCTAGGAGGGAAGCGGTCACTGCCCTCGGCTTCCTTCACTACACCCCTGAATACGAGGTACTGCAGCAGCTGAGGCAGCAAGGCCTGGCGGATATCAATCAGGTCTGGTTAGTGCGTTGGGGGATCGGTCCGCCTTAGCTGGTCAGCTGTATATTACAGGCGCCATCTTTATAGTCACTTATTACATGGGAGACCAGAGGGCAGCTGGAAAGAAAGACGCAAATAATAAGAGGCCGGAGCCCGTCAGTCAGTCTAGGAATGAATTAAGACTGGAGTAAGAGTCGCCAGTCTTCATAGACTCTCCCGATCCTGCGGATCTCTCCAGGTTCTTTACATGCTGCCTGCCTATCATCTCCTGGGCGGAGCCTGACAGCAGGTCACATGATCAGTGACAGCCCCGCCCCCATTCACAAAAAGAAAAACAGGAAGTAAGAAGTATTCCCACCTTCCCCATCACAGACACCCCCCAAATACATCACCCCATTGTCCCAGCTCCGGCGCCCCTGACCACATCAGAAGCCACAGCTGGCCGGCAGGAGACGCGATATTACATGGCGGCCGTATACATAACACATGGTGAGGCGGAGCCGCCAGCACTGGGGTGCAGGGGGCCCCTTTATGACACTCAGACCTTGGCCCCCGACTCCGGGTCACCTGATGGGAGTCACATCCTAATCTTACAATGGCTGCAGCGGCTCAGGGCATGCTGGGAGTTGTAGTTGCTGCCCCCTGCAGTCCCCTATACACAGCTGGAGGTCCTCGGGCCCCTGATATCAGATCCTCCAGGGCCCGGCTCCAGGAAGGACCAGCCCCATAGCAACTAGAAACCGCTGACCAATCAGCGGCGAGCAAGTCTCACAACCTCCAGCCGCCAAGGGGTTAATAGACAATCCACGACAGACGGACACGCGGCGCAGCCAATCCGCTGACAGAGCTCACCAAGCTCCGCCCACCACCTAAGCAACCACCGCGCCGCCAGCCAATCAGCCGTCACTTCAGGAAAGGGCCTTGGAAAGCTCTGGAACGTTGTAGTGAAAGGAAGAACCGGAGAGGCAAGCCCCGCCCCCCGCCGTACCTGAAGAATAACGTGCGGTACATCTGGTGCGCCTCGTAGTAGTCTCCCTTCTCCACGCTGGCCCGCAGCTTCCCCTCCACGCGCTGGACCCCTCCTCGGTTGCGGGCGCTGCCTTTGGAGCCCTCCTGCTCCGCCATTGCAGCAGCCATCATAGGGACGGCACAGAGACGTCACCTGAGCTGCGCACAACGACGCGCACGCACTGGAGGCTGCCTGACGTACGGAAGCCGAGGGCAGTCAGAAGGCGAAGCCGCCGGGAGCGCACGTGACTCAGGTGCCGCCTCTGGTTGGCTGCTGCGCTCGTGCTAGAATAACGCCGCCGTCCTGTTCACAGTGGTGCGGTTCCTGGCACTGAGGGGGAAGCGGCTTGTTTAACCTCTTCAGTGCTTGTGAGACGGGAAAGAGCCGCAAAGTGACTGTCCTGCTGCAAAACCTTCCCTATAATGGCGTCCTGCCCCGAAACCTTCATTGTGACTGACCAAAAGGAAAACGCTGATCTGAAGTGCGTTAAAAAATAACTTTTAATCAAAAATAAAATAACTTGTGACAAAAATAGAACGGAAAAGGAAAATTTAAAACAAAAATCACCCCATAAATAACCTCTGAGGCGTTTCGCGACTGCAGCGTTTCGCAAAGAGACTCTCTAGTCACGAAACGCGTCAACGTCTTTATTTAGATTCTCCTTTTCCGATGTTTTTGGCACGTTTTATTTTTGAATCATTAAAAGTGATTTTTTGTTGCACTAAAGATGGCGTCCGGCTTCTTCCGATTTTGTTTCGGTCTGTTCTGCCGCTCCTTTCCGGTCCAGGAGTTGTCCACGCGCCCTGAAGAAATCGCCGTCCAGCGAGCGCAGTTTTTGTCTACAGGCGAGCCACGGACAGGCTTTTCTTTCAGTGTCACCTTGTCATGTGACAGTCACATAAAGTCCAGATCTGTTTTAGTCACACCTGGTGCGTTTTTTACTTCTTTTTTCGCCTGCCACTTTATCTGGGGCCTGGTAGGTTTTTTAAAATCCTTTTTTATACAAAAAAAAAAAAACAATTTTATCCTGCAAAATGAAAACAAAATAGAAAATTCTGCCAAGTGTGCGGGTTTTTTTTTTTTTTTATTGGACAAACTGTGAAAAATGTCAATTATTTCTCTGTTCTGTTTTTTTAAGGCCTCGTTCCCACCATGTAACGTGGCACTCGTTCTGGGACGGTAAACCCGCGACAGAGTCAGCGCTTCGAAACTGAATCCCATGGACTTCAATGGATTCCGTCTTAGGGCTAGTTCACACGTAAAAACCTCCTGGCTTATTTTGGTCCTGAAAAAAACCGCTTCCTAATTAGGAAGCTTTTTTTTGACATTGCCAAGCTTTTTTTGGAGCTTTTTTTTTGTAAAAACCGCTTCCAAAAAAAGCCAGGCTGTTTTCCCCTCCCATATGAGTGAATGGGCTGAAAAAACCGCTAGCGGTTTTTAGCAAAAAATCTGCTTTGCTTATTTTTGCAAAACAACGCGCGGAAAAAAACCGCACGGTTTTTGCCTCCCATTCACTTCTATTGCTTTCTTCAGGCGGAAAACGCCTGAAGAAAGGTCATGTCGCTTCTTTTTTTCTGCTAGCTGAAAAATAACTAGCAGAAAAAAAAAGCTAGCGGAAAAAAAAAGCTAGCTGTTCACATAGGGCTCCATTGTAAAGGGGCTGATTTTGAAGCGAAATCCGCTGTCAAAAAACTCCCCTTTGCCCACGTGTGAACTAGCCCTTATGCATTGAACTCAATGGGAGGATTTTTAACCCTTTAACCCATTGATTTCAATGTGTTACATGTGTTAAACAGAACCTATTGAAGTCAATGGGATTCTGTTTCGAGGCGCTGACTCTGACGCGGGTTTACTATCCCAGAACGAGCGCCGCGTTACATGGTGTGCACGGGCCCTTATGTGGGGGAATCACAGTTTGGGGTCAGCAGCTGCGGAGCGAGAACCTGCAATGTGGGCGCAGTATTGGCAAGCAAGCGGGGGAGGGGTTTGTTTCACTTGTTTTGTTTTTTTTGCCTATTTGTTTTTTTATATATTGGGCCCCTCAATAAGACATTTTATCTTTTTCTTTCTGTTCGTGCTTCCCGGCACTTGGAGCTGATAACTCATCACATCATCTCCAGAACATTCTGAGCCCTCATTTAAAATATTGATTTATCCTGGACAATCCCTTTAAGGCTCAGTTCACACCCTACAGAGACTCCACTGGAAACTGGCAGAGAGTAAACTCCTGTACGGACACATATGCAGATTTTGCAGTTTGGAGTCTTTGGCTACGTATCCCATTTTCCTCCCAGTTCACACTAATCTTTCCTGATAAGCGCAGTTCTATCAGTAACCAGGCCTTGTGCGCCTTTATTTTATCTCCTTCACTAACACCGGGGCTCACGTCATTGTTATCCTGTGCTGTGGAGATTTCCTCGTGCGCTCAGGACGTGACCAGGACAAGAAATCGTTTTAGTTTTGTCTTTGTCTAGAATTGCGACCGAAATAACAATTTCTTAGTAATCAATTCAGAAAACCAGATCATTCCAAAAGCTTCACGAAGGCAGAGTTCACACCAACATGGAATTCCGTTATGACTGTGTCCATTAAAAAAACCAAAAACCAGCCACCTATCATAAAAGACACTCTCTGATGTTAATGTGTCAGGGTTTGTTTTTGTTTTTTTAACTGATCCACGGACACACCAGCATTAGTGTTGATTCGAATATCTCAGTCCCATAGAAATGAATGGGAGCGGGCAGAATGGAAGGGGTTAAGTGCCGGCCAGCGAGCGGTCGCTTCCATTCATTCCTATGAAGCAAGGTATTCGAAACTAGAGTTACAAATACTATTCGCTCATCTCTAACTAGCGCCATCAGTGTCCAGATTTTGTTTTGGTTTTTTGTTTCTGCTTTCTGAGCATGTGCAGAGAAAATGGATACAAAATAACACACCGTAACTGATCGCTGTCCCATAGTCTGCAATGTTAAAAAAACAAACCAAAATGTAACAGACACTTGCTATTTGTTCTTATCCTAACGGACAACAAAGTTCTGCATGGAAGAGATTTTGTCCACTGTTAAAAAAAACCAAAACCGGACTTCAGACAGATGGGGTGACGGACACAATATAAAATCCCATTGAAATGAATGGAAATTTTAACGGATTTCTGACAGTTCAGTGAGAACTAAAATCTTGTACCAGACAATCGCTACGGACCCTGCTGACAGTCAACAATGGTAGTGGGCTCGTTCACACGGGGGGCGGATTTTGGGGCAAAATCCACCACCTTGCCCCCGTGTGAATTAGCCCTTACTTTTTCTTGTGTGTATTGTGGACATCACAGGGGGACATTTGGGGATGTCCCTGAACAGAAAACTAAACAGGATCAGGGACAGAAACCTTGAACCGAATTGAAGCATTGGTGTGAACCCAGCTGTAGTAATATTTCATTAGGTTACCAGCAGGGGGCAGCATTACTCTATCCAGGATAAGTGACCTCAAGGAGACGCCATCAATATAGGAAGTTGGTAATTTTTCAGATACCACAGCGCAACTTCTTTTGTTGCGGATTTTTCTGTGGGTTTTTGTTTTTTTTAGCCTAACCTGGGAGTGGCCACAAAAGGAATAAGAAATCTATAGACTTTCTTCTACTTCTACCCTCTGCTCAATCCACTCCTGGATTTGGCTCAAAAAACTGCAACAAAAAAAAAAAAAAGCTGCGCTTCAGCCAAAGGGTATGTTCACATGGCAGCATTTGAGGCTGCCTTCTACTGTCCAGCCCTGCCATAGGTCTCCCTGTGTGATTGGAGATACAATCGGGGTGTCACAGGTCAGACCTCAGGCTGCATTTTTTACAGCGATTCAGCCTTGGAAACTGCTTTAAGATTGAGAAAGATTCGCTGAAGAAATATTCTATATTCTAAAACAAACATGTATGCTCTACCCCATCCAAGCATGCAGGTTTATGATGGTGGTGGGAGGGATGACTTAAAGGGGTTGCCCTGATACAGACACTCCGCAGGATCGGGTATAAGTGACCCCCCCCCCCCCCCCCCCCAGCAATGACACCTATTCCCCATTCTGTGGAGTCTGTCCCGGGACAAGCCCTTCAGTCACATTCAGGATCTGCAGCCGGATACTAAATAACAGGGCGCGGATTACAGAAAACTAGTCCACTCTTTATTTCCCTTTCCAAATATTACATGCACTCAAAAAGTAAACTCTTTATTTAAAACATTTCAATACAGCAAAGCAAAAAAAAAAAAAAAAAAAAAAAACTGAAAAAACAAAAACTGCTGAAAAAGCCTTTACAAAAATACATTGCACAGTCCTAGGCGGAATCTTAAAAAATAAATTAGATATTTTTTTTTAATTATTATTTTTTCTTACGGAAAAACCAAGACTCTCCCCGCCCCCCCCCCAGGGCCCCTCTCGCCCCCCAGGGCCCATGTATAAGGTTCTCTCTGTACATTCTGGACTCTTATGCAATATATATAGAAACTCTATTCAAACAGCCAGTCAGCGGAGTCCTGCGGGTCGGCCTCGGCGCCAAAGATCTGCAACGGACCTCAAAAGCGGAGGCCACGGGGATCTTATAAAAAAGGGCTCTGGAAATATTTACAGAAAAATACGACATTTAGTTTTGGCTTTTCAAAATAATTTAAAATATACAAATAAAAGGGGACGAGAAATCGGACATGGCCGGGGGCGACGGCGCCTCAACCCAAATCCTCGAGGTCTGTTCCATCAATGTCCAAATATGATTTTGGCAAAAAGGGGGATCAAGATGGCTAACGTGACGCTAAGGTCGCCCGAAAATCCGTCCCCTTTAGTGAAACTTTGAACCCTTTTTCGGCTGGTGTCAGGCGGCTGCGGTAAAGCCACATTTTAGTGTCCGTCTGGATATCCACGAGGCTCCAAACCCCCCCAGGACTCCAGATCGCGCCAATAGAACCATCCGGGTCCACAATATGGACACTAAAATGCGGCCACGTTACAGCCGTGTTTTCAGGAAAGATGGGGGACCACTAATACACCCATAGAGGTCATCTGTCTTAATCTGTCACATAGGGCGATATTCTCTACTCCTCTTAATGGAGCAGAACTAGAAAAACATGGCTGCTCCCTCTCCCCAGAAACAGCGCCACATCGCTCGATGGTCAGGTCTGGTATTGCAGCTGAACTCTATTAAAGTAAATGAGTCTGAACCGGCCTTAGAAGAAACCTGCCATGTCTTACCAAATCCTTACAACCCCTTTAACTCCCGCCAAGCCTACAGGTCATTCAGGACTCCGGAAAGCTGCGGCCATATCTGCCATCACCCAGCTTTCCCATACATAACTCCATATTGAACTGTGGTTTTCTTTTTAAAGACAGGACATGCCAGGAGGAGTAACAGAGTACAAGGGCAGTCTCCAGGGAATATGGTGTTGTGGAGAAGCTTTGGTTACTTCGTCCATACACCAGGGATGACACGAGGATTGTCCGCAGATTTTGGGTCAGACAACTCTACTAGAACCCGCTGACTCTGCTACATGCATGTGATGTAGTGTGGGCCGGATCTCCTATAGATTCTCTGACACCATTCGGGGATCTCCATAGATCGAGGATCTGGTTTCCCGCTAACGGGCCTTTCCATCCTGAGTAGTAGCATGCGGCATCTCATCGAGCTTTGGGGGGGGGGGAGGGGAAGCGTTGTGGCGAGGACTAAGTGCATATGGTACGGACCAGGATGGCAGGAACGTCCTTGGTTTTGGCCTGGTGGATCCTCTGCGGTGCGACGAGCTCCCACCCTTCTGTCTGATATATTCCAGTGTTCCAGGTTTTCAGTATTTACAACATTGAAAGTTTTTTTTTGTTTTTATGTGAATAGCTTTATTGGGATTATTTTAGGGGCGTTCCATGAGCTCGGAAACGATAGAGACAAGTATAGTTGGAATGGCCCCAGTTGGAGAGGATTCGCAGCTCCACAATCTGGAAAGACTTCCGGTTTTCTTCCTGCAAGATAAAGGAGGGAAAAAAAAAAAATTATAGAAGGAAAGAAAAATTGTGCGACACAAAGTAGAACATTGTATATAATGTGAACAGGGGGAAGAGAGTGATAGAGGGGCTTATACAGGGGCGCACGGATCAGGGAGGAGGTCACTGCACCCCTGGACAGACCGAGGATACCAAGTGGTGACGTCCTGAAGAGGAAGCGCAGTATTAGGAAAGAGACGGGTGAGAAGGCCAAGGGTCACAAAGAGGTTAGGAAACCATTGGCTCAAACAGAACAGAAAGGGTTAATCTTAAATGAACGGGTCCCTGCAGTACATCAGGTGGCCAGGAGCGGCGCCGTGTAGCATAAGTTTCTGGAGGAGCCGTCACATCCCCGACACGCAGCAGCTTTTCTTCGGAATCTACAATGTATCATCCCTGTTATTCCAACTAGAACGAATACATTGACAAGTGGGTGTGACCGGTCTGATTGTCCCCGCCTGTAGGGACCCCAGCACAGGCGCCATTCCTACTATGTCTCTCCCAGGCCTGTCATTGTTTACAGTCGCCATAATCTGAACTTGCGCCATTTCTGGGGATGTGGCACTAACACATTGCGGGAGGAATGAGGCCCAATTTACCGTGACTTGGAATATTTGCAGAGGTTCCCCCTCTTCATTGTACATGGACTGGACCAGTAAGACGCCGTCTTCTTGATATTCGTTTTCCAAGCCCTTTCAAGCAGAGAAACACGTCAGCGTCAGAGAATCCACCACTGAGAGGCGACAAATACGTACAACACCTCACTTACATAGACCGTGAAATCCTTGGGCGCGCTTGTGATGTTACCGGTTGGGGACAGAGACTTTGGGATGTGCTCCAATGAGAACGCCGTGGGGAAGATCTCCATGGACAGTCGCACCACCAAGTATCCTTGAGCTCCTTTAAAGGCCCAGCAGTTCCCTGGGTACATGTCAGGCTGAAACGGGAAGACGTACACAACTATTAGGGCTGCGCTCGGCCTGACGGCGACTCTACGAAGTGTTTACAGCAGATTTACTGCCGGCCGGAGCTAATCATTGACATTCTGCAGAGGAAATCATAGTAAGTCCACATTCCAGCTATTATATATACTGTATAAACACACCGTATATACACACATGCACATTCTGGAGATGTTTGGAGCACTTGGAATTCTTTTCAGGGGTTGCAAGAAATGCAAAGAATACAAAAAAAACCTCAGACTGCTTAAAGAAACAGCGCCACTCCTTACTGATGGGCAGTGACTGGTACTGCAGCTCAGCCCTAGTTATATTGCAATGAGATTTGTTTGGCTGCACTCGGTATAAACACAAGCTTTACCATCACATGTTGGTTTTTGAGTACTAGGAGGTTCCAATGTGAGAACAGTGACATGTTACGGGGATATTCCCATCAGATAGTTATGGCTTCTCCACAGGACCCCACAAGTTCTGTGACTAGAGCAGGGCTGCACATATTCAGCTCGCTCCATTTATGCCTATGAGAGTTCTGAAATCCGCCAATGAAGTTTATTTAGCCGTTTCCACAACCTCAACAGAATGGAAAAGGGAAACCTGTGCGACCACCATGGCCACCTCTCCATCCATAGTGAGCACACAGAGGGGACGGCCAAGGTAGGACTGGGATGTGCGAGACATTTACAGCGTATTCTGTAGATTTATCCACAATGTCCAATGTGATGGGTAACAGTCTCACCTGAATCACCACCCGGGGGGACTGAGACAAGTACCACAAAGGAATCCCGAACAAGCTGACCAGCGCCGTCTTTGTCTCATAAGTCTCAGAGCAGCGAGTCCCCAGAATGCTTCCACCTAGAAAGGACAGCAACACATCGGCAGGTTAGTGGGATATAGAGAGATAACAGGAGAGGACAGAAGGATCAGTCAGACGTGGGAGATTCTAACGGTGAAAGTGGAAAGACTGCTTTATCTTATAGGGTCCCATCACAGCCTTCAGTTGGTGACAGTCACCTATCTATCTGCAGGGCTGGGGTGATATGCTGTGTACTGGTGACAGTAACCTATCTATCTGCAGGACTGGGGTGATATGCTGGGTCTGGTGACAGTAACCTATCTATCTGCAGGGCTGGGGTGATATGCTGGGTCTAGTGACAGTAACCTATCTATCTGCAGGACTGGGGTGATATGCTGGTCCTGGTGACAGTAACCTATCTATCTGCAGGACTGGGGTGATATGCTGGGTCTGGTGACAGTAACCTATCTATCTGCAGGGCTGGGGTGATATGCTGGTACTGGTGGCAGTAACCTATCTATCTGCAGGGCGGGGGTGATATGCTGGTTCTGGTGACAGTAACCTATCTATCTGCAGGGCTGGGTGATATGCTGGTTCTGGTGACAGTAACCTATCTATCTGCAGGGCTGGGGTGATATACTGGTTCTGGTGACAGTAACCTATCTATCTGCAGGGCTGGGGGGATATGCTGGTTCTGGTGACAGTAACCTATCTATCTGCAGGGCTGGGGTGATATGCTGGTACTGGTGACAGTAACCTATCTATCTGCAGGGCTGGGGTGATATGCTGGTTCTGGTGACAGTAACCTATCTATCTGCAGGGCTGGGGTGATATGCTGGTACTGGTGACAGTAACCTATCTATCTGCAGGGCTGGGGTGATATGCTGGGTCTGGTGACAGTAACCTATCTATCTGCAGGGCTGGGGTGATATGCTGGTTCTGGTGACTATAACCTATCTATCTGCAGGGCTGGGGTGATATGCTGGTTCTGGTGACAGTAACCTCTCTATCTGCAGGACTGGGGTGATATGCTGGGTCTGGTGACAGTAACCTATCTATCTGCAGGGCTGGGGTGATATGCTGGGTCTGGTGACAGTAACCTAACTATCTGCAGGGCTGGGGGGATATGCTGGGTCTGGTGACAGTAACCTAACTATCTGCAGGGTTGGGTGATATGCTGGTTCTGGTGACAGTAACCTATCTATCTGCAGGGCGGGGGGGATATACTGGTTCTGGTGACAGTAACCTATCTATCTGCAGGACTGGGGTGATATTCTGGTTCTGGTGACAGTAACCTATCTATCTGCAGGGCTGGGGTGATATGCTGGTTCTGGTGACAGTAACCTATCTATCTGCAGGGCTGGGGTGATATGTTGGTTCTGGTGACAGTAACCTATCTATCTGCAGGGCTGGGGAGATACGCTGGGTCTGGTGACAGTAACCTATCTATCTGCAGGGCTGGGGTGATAGGATCCCTTTAAAGGGAGTCTATCCCCAGAACATACCTATCATTGGATCCCATTTTTTTCTGACTAACACTCAGGAATAGCCTTAAGAAAGACTATTCTTCTCCTACGTTTAGATGTCTTCTCCGCGCTGCCGTTCGGTAGGTTTTCTTCAGTATGTAAATGAGTTCTCTCAGCATTCGGGGCATCCCCAGTTCTGCGAGAGAACTCTCCAGCACCGCCTCCATCTTCTTTAGGAACAGTCACTCTGCACGTCTTCTTCCGGTGCTGGGTTCAAACTTCTAGGCCTCGAGCAGAGCCAACTGCGCATGCTGGGGCCACAAGAAAATGGCCGCTTATACAGTAAGCTGGTGTAAGCAGCCATTTTCTTGCGCAGTCGGTTCTGCCCAGGCCTAGAAGATTGAAACCCAGGACAGAAGACAACGCAGGGAGAGGCCGTTCCAGAAGAAGATGGAGGCGGCGCTGGAGAGTTCTCTGGCAGCATTGGAGACGCCCCCAGTGCTGTGAGAGAACTCATTTGCATACTGACGAAAACTTGGATTTCTACCGAATGGTGGCGGAGAGAAGACATCTAGAGGTCGGAGAAGAAGAGACTTTATGGATATTCCTACGTGTTAATCAGAAAAAAAAGGGAATCCAATGATAGGATCGCTTTTAAAGCAACAAATGTAGAACTTTATGGTCTAAAAATATAAAATTTATTATAAAGTAACAGAGAGACCTCGCCCTGGAATCTTTACTTTGATCATCAAAGATGAGGAAAACAAAAACCTAAACATAAAAAACAAAACCCCAAAACACTCTCTCCTTCCTTGAGCTTTCTTCATCTTGTTTTCTCTCCTTTGTCTAAACTTCCTGAATCTGATTTGTAGGACAGAAATGTTCTTACTGCTATGAAAGGAATAGACAAAGTAAAAGCCAAGTCACCTCCAGATTCCAAGGCGAAGTCCACCATGCCGGTGCGGTCTTGTGCGTAGAGCTTCAGCGCGTTATTCACAATGACACGCGCTTCCTGCAAACAAGGACGAAATAACAGAATAATCTCCATGTTTATGGGAAGAGATCTGCAATGTAAAGTGTTCACTGATCTGTCCAGATGTCGGGCGCGGCCTCCGCCTGGTAATACTGGGACAGAGTAAGTGAAGACTGGTGTGTGGAGATAGAGCGAGACATTATACAACTAATATGGAGCCCTAAAGCCTCGTGTATAGGACAGTGTATGTCAAATCTATGACACAGATGCCGCACCAATCTTCCATGTAGATGTCGTAGTCACAGGGCACAATGTTCTCATGGGAGGGAATCGCTGGAGACTTTCAGTAACAGAAAATCTAAAAGTTTTCAGACGTAAATGCACAAACCCAACCAAATGCCCACAATGTCTGACAGTCAGTGAATACAGGACAGACGACACACCAATCTATGTGTCATCCATGGTGTTCACAGACCCATACATTCAAATGAATTGTCAGAGCGATGCAGAGACCTGCTCCGTAATTTGTGGCCCAGACAGACCGCTGCATGTGCTACTGTGTATGGGCCCAGTGAATTACTATAGGGGTCTGTACGTTCATGTGCACGAGTCCTAAAGCTACAGAAAAGCAACAGACGCGTTCCAAGATGAGCCGAGGCGATCCAGCACCAATGAAAGAAGGGGCTGAAGAGTTTCCGAAGTGTCAGAACATAGTAGTGGTCTCCTACCTGCTCGGTGATCCCGGCTATCCCTCCTCTCACTGTCTCTTCCATCATTTGTGAGGTTGGCACTTTCCCCGTAATGGAGACTTGATGTGTGATGTTCTTCAGCAGACGGAGCTCCAGTTCCTGTAGTCTGGCGCTGAAGTCTTCGTTGCTGACATAGTTGGCAGAAAGCCACTGCAGTAAGGCCTCGGGCAGGCTTGCTTGGCTTCCAAACATCCTTTGGACAGATTCTCTCACCCTGGCATCCACCTAATGAGGAGAGACGACCATTGTAGGTGAACAGCTTACAGTAATATGGCGGTGTTGTGCCCGCTCCTGTGTACGGCCAGGTCACGTACAGATCACAAGCCCCTACCTTCTGAAGTACGCAGTCTGGGAGATCACAGCTCGACCTTACAGTCTGTTCTTTAAGGAATTCGGCTTTATACGCTTTAAACTCTCGCTCCAAACTTTCAATTCTTTGTCGTAAAAGATTCTGTTCTTGTAAGCCAACGTCACTGCACATAAGAAGGGAGCGGGGGAGGGAAAAACCTTCAGCAGGTAGAATCATAGAATTGTATCTAAGGCTTAAAAATGGCCGGTCAGGTTCAGGCTGCGGAACCAGATTTCTGCCTAGAAACCACGTGAACGGACCTAGTAATTCCTTTATTCCCCATTAATGCAGAACACAGAATCTGGTGCATAACAGGAGTTGAAATTCATGTGTAAAATCTGCAGTGAGAACAAGCCCTTAGAACCAAGGAGCAAGAAAAATAAAATAAATTTGCAAAAAGCTTGCCTTGCATTTGTCTGCGCTCGTTTCCGGTCTTCCTCGATGGCCTAAAAAGTTGAAGTACAATGGTCAGTACGTATCGTCCCCTATAAATCCATCATTTATCAGGATATCAGGGTGCGGCCAGGGTAAATACCTCCGATAGCTTGCCTAGTAGAGCCTCTAAGTGTAAGAGTCGGGCTTCGTGATTCCTACTGATAGAGTGATCTTCCTAGGAGGAGGGAAAAGAATGAAGGATTATACCCTGTACCCTTGTGTAGCTTCAAACACCATGACCTTGCATTTTAAGCCCCACCCCTTCCAATAAGCCCCACCTACTCGTTGGACAAGGTGCAGAATCGGTTAGTGTGTAACACATGAAAAGGCGTTGTCCCACTAAGCGCGGTTATCCTATACCCACAGGTAAGTGTCACCCTTGAGGAGGTCCCCAGAGATCAGCTATAGGACTGCCCCGCCACTAATTTAATCACGTGTCAAAGTAAACCCCACAGAAAGGATCCTCTGGCTGCAGCAATGCAATATTCTGCAACTAAGATAATTGGGATGTTGTGCCCTATCCATATGAAGAGCAGATACCTTCTGAAGATGGAAAACCCCTTTAACTAAAGGTTCTTCTAAACATGCCAAACTATACTGACAGCCTGCCGAAAGAGAAGAGCCCTCACCGCTGACGTGTCCTGCTCACTGGGCTTCATTTTACCAAGGTGCTCGCTGAGGAGACCAGAAATTAAAGCGGACATGTGACCCTGGTCGTTCATGTGACCGATCTGCTTCTGCATATCCACCACCAGCAGCTTGAGTTTGTTGTAGTCCTCCGCGTGGTGATTCTGATGGGTCGCTATTAAGCCAAATCTCCTCTCCAGTTCTTTCATTCTGACGTCAAACTGCAGCCCGGATTCCTGAAACGAGTTCAGTTTGTTAGATGAGGCCAGGTGTCTCCCAAAAGTCAATTCCTCATTACATATGGATGTGGGATTTAGGAGGAGCCGTCCCCTTAGGCCACACACTATGATGGCATTGCCTGAAGACTTCAATGTCGCAATGCGGCGTCACACAGACCGCCTGTCAATGGAGATGCTCGTAAGTCGCAGGTGATTTGCTCACCATAGACTTCAATGTAAGTGATGTGTGACAGCCCTGAATTTTTTTTTTTTTTTTTTACTATGGGGGCACTCTACTGCATTGTGGGCACTATGGGGGCTGTTATGCTGTATTTTCTTAGAACTAATCCATTACAATAGTGTCCACAGGGTAACTGTTGGTGCCGTCTGTACGAGCCGTGTGTCCTGTCCGGGCAGCAGGTGGAGCATGGAGGGAAAGCGCCGAAAAGTTATCAGAGCTTTTCCCAATTACTAAGAAAGCAACTTCAGACTAAGACGCAGGGACTTCATAGTAAGGGATTTCTTTGCGAAAAAGTGTTTCTTATAGTCTGAAGATACAGCAAGTGGCTTAGAAGCAGATTCCGCCCAACATCTCACAGAGCCATCACTACACGAGTCCTGTATAAGCCGCAGACTTTGTACAACTGTAATAAAATCCATGCTATGCCTATGAGGTTTGTCACTGGAGATGAGATCTTACCTCCTTGTCAGTGCTGGGTATAGAAATGTCAGGCAGTGGCTTCAGGCCGGGGATCGGATCTTCCCTTGTTTGTTCTGTGAGTGTATTAGATCCGCTGAATAAGGGTAGCATGGCAAGCAAGGTGTCAAAGCCCCAAAGCCAGAGACCTAAAAGACAGACAAATGTTCTTATAGTCAGAATTCACATGAGGGGGAACAATTACACCGTCCCTTTAAATATACCTATTATAAACCTGCCCCATAACCCTTCTCATTTAGTCATGTAACTGCTATAACATGACCCTCTTACCACAGGACATGGGATAGCCAAAGGCGTATGCATCATATGTAGGCCCATGTGTCTGCTATAGAACCCTTAGAGAAGAGGAGCCCGGGGCTTGTTACATGCTTGCGGCAACAAACATGTTCACAACAGGGGTTTTTATGCTGTCCAGATCATCCGCACATTTATCATTCATGCCTGAAAGCTGGTGTATATAATGCCTGGAATTTATGGCAGCTGGTTTAGATTTCAGTGCAAGCACATAACCCCAGGGAGGCGACTAACGGCCCAGGGGAGGTGGGTAATGGCTGAGGGGAGGCCACCAATGGCCCAGGGGAGGCCAGCAACGGCCCAGCTCGAGCACCTTCTCAAATCAGTCGCCTCCTCCCTCGCAGGGGATATGAGGACCGGTAAAGTATCGGTCATACATATCCCCCTAGGAGTTATCTTTTTGTGTCATTACAGCAGCCCACACAGATTATTTGTTGGTGTTTCCATAGACAGAACAGCTGCAAGTCCAGCTGTGATGACAAATATAAAACCACAATGTGAACAGTCGCCAGATGACTGAAAAAAAGAGACCGCACTTACCCAGGAGCAGAAGTAAAGGGATCAGGAGGAGCAACGCTTTGGAAATTTTGGGAAGGCATCTAGAAATAAAAGTAAAGGCATTTATCCCAATGCAGAGACTACAGGTGATATCCGGGTTATGCTTCCTGCAGGGCCTGACACCAGATTATCTGAATTCTTGTTTTATACCCCTTCCCCTTTCACCCTGCACTTGGCACAAGGTCCACAACGTATCTTTAAATAGAACTACAAGTGAATACTAACACAGATGGAAGCCGTAAATCTCACATTATTATAAAATCCTCACCTAGTTAGCAAAAATACATTCAACAAGGAAACCAGGGTAGTAAGTTGGTACCAGCCGGTGCCCAGCCACCAAAACATTCCAGATGCCGCCTTTCCTGTAAGGGAGAGATGAAGGATTAGATACAGATTGCACAAAGTGTAAACAGGAGTGAAAGCCGAGCGCTCGTGCAGATGGATCCGCTGTGATAAATGGAAGCATGCAAGAAGACCTTGTGCACCCCGATACCGGGCCCAGGACAGGGCGCACATGGACAGCATTGGTGTGATACAACAGGACGAGCAGTGACCAATGCCAGGACGTCGTACAAGAGGAAGACATTTACAAAAGAGAGGACTATGCATCTTATCAAAACAAAAAGATCCGCACAATGACAAGAAAAGCAAGAAAGTGAAGGAATGCAGAGACCTTTCCAATGCGCAAAATCAAAATAATAACCTGGTGATACAATGGCCAACCAAAGAAACGACAACACCTTCCTGGATACAAACCATCCAGCAGCTCCAGCACTGCGCACCGCTTGCATTAAAAAGTAACCTAAAAACAGAGGAGACAGTCTTTACAAGGTTGTCATATGCAGTGTACAGCGCTGTGATATAGGTTAGTGTTATAACAGAGGGTACAGACGCAGGAGCCGAGTGGTTAAAGGAAAAAGATTTGCAAAGAGGTAAAGAAAGATCCGAAACACCAAACATTGTGAGAACCCCCTTTATGGTGCAGGATCCCCTAGAACAGACTTGGGAATAGACGGGGCAATTGCTAATGGTCCAAATAGGCTCTGCCAGGAGAAGGGCGATTTGTGGCCTCTGCGCCGGGCGAGAACGGAATCGAGGACTGAAAATAAGCGGGGCGTGCATCTAATACGACATGTCTGCCATGTTCGGGCGAGGTGGGAACACGCCTTCTAAAGGGGAACCAAATGGAAAGTTAAATTCCAAGTTCTTTTAAAGGAATCACATTGGCCTCTGATCGGCCACTTAAGCAATGCCCCAATATATTCTCAAGTGCCATTCTAGGTGACCCTACGAGCCATCCCCTGACGCATGCACTACAATCTACAGCACACGTGTGTTAGGAGCATGCACTTCTCTACTACATACGTTCCTGGGAACAATGGCGCCCATAAACAGGCGGGAGGGTCTGAGCAGACCGACATGTAACAAAGGCAGTATAACCAGTAGCCAAACGCCTGCTCATTCCGGGTTTAGGAGTCCAGTGGGCGGCCCTACACAGATAACTGGTGATGAATGTTTAGGACCGCCCACTGGACTCCTAAGAATGAGCAGGGGTTAAGAGAAATAAAATGACAAGTAATACTGAATCTGTTCTCAGAAACCAATCTGCTCAGCTTCTCTTCCATCTGTACCATACTCGAGACAGGAGACATTTTTCGAGGTGATGCTTCCCCTTTAAGGCTTTCAGGACGCCTACTATTTGGGGCATCCGAGTGGACGGCACCTTGTTGGGGCAGGTCTGGAGGGCGAGACGCCGGATCTGATACATTCCAGGAATAATCGCGCACATAAGACATGTGCCAGCAGGCTGAGGGCGACAGGACACGCACCCAAAAAATTCTCACCCATCTACACAAAATGCTTTATTGGACACCGCTCAACCTACAGATAAGCGGGGGAGTCTGTGTGAGGTTTATTATCTGCAGATGTGAAATACAACAAGTCCCTCCGACTAGGCTGGTGTGATAAGACTGCGCCATCCAAGGGGCAAACAAGTAAAGACTCCGGTATTGGGGCTGAGTATCTGTGGCAGACGCCTGCTCTATGCTGACAGAAACGCACAGACTTGGCAGAGGAGGGTAATTTAGGAAAGAGCTCTAGACGGGACAAGATGGGGCGAGTCTGGTTCGGTCATTGTGCCAATGTGGACAGTGGGTGTTAGTGAGGAAAACGGCAAAAAAGTAAAATGTGCAAAATGAACCTGTGTAAGAAAAGAGGTGCCACAAGGACCCCGTCACCCTTGTAGCCCGTGAGGACTGCGTGTGGACAGTGGTGTGATTCTCATGTTGTTTCCTCCCTTTACAGTCATCACCTGTTGGTTATCACAAGAATCGGTTAATACAGATGTAGAATCGCCAACCTAAGGCGTCACCAGACACGTGGCTGAAGCTCCGCCATCTTGTGTCCTAATAGTCCCAGGATATTGCAGAGGAGACAGAGAATAGCACCGAGTCTGATCAGCAATATCACAAGGCCACCGGAGCACCAGCCACTGTATGGCGTACCCCCCCAAATAAGCCTAATACAGCTCATCCCTATATCCATGGTGTTTGAGAAGCTGAAACATGGGGGGGTGGTGTCTCACACAAGTGCCCCAGTAATGTTACCCCATACCACACGCTCTCACATACAGCTGCCTGGATCTGTATACTGGGGAGCGCTCACATCTGACTTTGTAGGTCAACCATGAAAAGGGATCTGCTGTAACCACCTGTTGAGAAAGTAAAGCCCCCTACCAATCTGATAATCACCCCATACATAGATCAGCTATATTCTGTATCACAGACTCATAAAACCCATTTCTGGATTCTTTAGGGTTGACCATTAATATCGGTCTCTTGAAGTCAGACCTTCCTTCTGCTGATCTGGGGGGAGGGGGGATCCGAAGGTCCAGAGAACCCCTTTAATGGCTTAGTAAACCTTTGCTTGAGAGTTAAGACGAACAGAGGATCCTGCAGAAATCCCATCTGCTACAGACAGTGGAGTCCGCCATCTTCTATTATGGATCTCACTGGGGAATAGGGGCATGCGAAAAACCCCTAACGAATTCCATGCACCCCAAGAACTATCTCTGGGCTGCCCCCTCCACGACAGGAGGGTCAGTGTTATCTACCCTGTGTGAGGAGTGACGGACGTGAAGTGTTATCTACCCTGTGTGGAGGCCACCAAGGACGATCATACTTACAAAGAGTTTCTCCGTTCCGATGGAGATGTCCGTCCTCGGTCTGATAGTCTTTCACGTTCATACTTCCACAGAAATTCGAGTGAGCTGGAACATACACACACACACGGACAGAGTGAAAAATAAAAAGCGTCTAGGTCTGGATTTGCATGACACCTAGGAAACCGAAATGTCGGCTACGCCATGGATAGGATTTGCTTAGTGCTGCCACTTATCAGCTCGATTAACATGTCCTGCGCAAGATGGACACTTACAGGGGTTGTGCAGTGAAGGACAAAAGGATACGAGTCAGATCACAGGGCGGGGGAATCAGGAGAATGGGGTCTGAGAAGGTGGCACTCCGTATACTGCCATGGGGGTGCAGACGCTAACATGTGACAGACGTGAAAGGTGCGCTGATGATAGAGGTGGCTGGAGCTTCATTCTATCGATTACTGGAGGACGCAGCAGTCAGATCCCCGGGGAACTGATATTTATCCCCATCCTGTAAATAGGCCATAAGTGTCTATAACATCACAATCCCTTTAAATTAACAAAAGTTGTCAAAAGATCCCACGAAATCGCTGAAATAAAGGATCAGAAGTTCTCCGTAAGTGCTGCACCAGGATCTCCTTGGTAGCTAAGAACAGACTCAAGGAACAAAGATGGCCGATCGCATGATTTCAGTGATTGGTGGAGATCTCAGACCCCTTTAGATATGGATGATCAGGAGATCAGTACCCCACCACCACACCAGTCGTCCGCTTCTGCCACTTGCTGCTCTTAGTTAAGACCTAAGGACAGGTCATCAATATCCAGGAGTTGAAAAAAACCCTTTAAACAAGGATTAAAGGGGTTGCCCAAGATATTTTAAAAACTGTTTTTTTTTTTTTTTTTATTGGCAGGAAACCTTATAACGAAATAACCTATACTCAGCGTCTGAACGTCTCAACGCTCCAGCTCTGCCAGTCCAGTCCTCGCCATCTGGAAGCCACGAAACCGACTGTGACTGATCGCAGCGGTCAAGACAAAATTCAATAGAGGACAGAACCGGCGGCCCGGGCGCAGTGGGCATTCAGAAGGAGAGCACGGCTGGTGAATATTTTATAAGGTTTCTACGTGAAGCTAAAAATCCCACATAAAAGACACAGCGGAAAATAAAAGAAATTCAGAATGACATGATTGAGGGACAGAAGATTTCCAAGAATGCAAATAAGTTTATATTCAGCGATATGCAAAGAGATGAAGCTGAAAATCAGTGCGGTAATAAAGAACGCCAGCGGCCGGGATCACCGACATACTGAACACTGCAGACACAAACAAAGCCCACTTTCCAATTGCCCTAAGCCAGGTGATTGAGAGGTCACACGGTGCAGGGGTGTCACCATATTTAGGTACCTTTCATCTTATAACCAAGCTTCTGTGTGACCATGTGAAAGAGACTGATGAGCAG
Organism: Leptodactylus fuscus; assembly: GCF_031893055.1. NCBI lineage: Eukaryota > Metazoa > Chordata > Amphibia > Anura > Leptodactylidae > Leptodactylus > Leptodactylus fuscus. The sequence continues at coordinate 5,045,102 of NC_134272.1, read as the reverse complement.
AGCCGTCATGGAGGACAAGGCTCTTCTGAGCAGCACCGCTGCCTTGTGCACGGACTGAGGACGTTCTCCTAACAAGAAAAATCACCAGTCTGAACACTACATAGGACAAGTCATTTATGCTGGCCAATAAATCATCACTGTTGGTGCCGCGGACGCTATACAAGCTGTATGGGGACCGTAGAATCGCGTTACACATTGTGCACCTCCATACGGATCATCGCTGGGCCGTCTATGATCAGTGGCTTTAGGAGGCCGTTGGCAGGATCGATAGTACAACCAAAGTCTAGAAACTTTTCTGACAACTAATGCTACAGGAAAACAGAGCAGGAACCATAGAAAGTCATACCTAGAGCCCGCACAGTCCTCCAAAGGTTAAGGGAACCTGTGAGGCTGATTCAGGACACTAAACAACCTGGCAGGTCCTTATGGACTGGGGGGGGGGGAATCGGTGTCCAAATCACCCCGTCTCTCCTCTCTGGAGCTCCCGGTGCCTGCGCAGCTCTTCAGTGAAGCCAAGAACCTAGATCCCAGCTTCATTGTGCGTGTACCTGTGGTCCAACATATGCACTGAAGCCTCAGAGCAATATAAAGGTTTTTTTTTTTTATGGTGGGATTTGGAATACCTCCAGTACCGTGTGTGTTTTGATGTCCCAAATTGCCCTTACAGGTTCCCTTCTTTAAGAGACCCCAATCCCCCCATTACATAGGTCCGTTCTTTTAAATTGTACCAGCCCCTTAAACGACACCGAGCCCTGTATAATGATCAAATAATACAAGAGAGAGGAAGACGGCTGCGCATTCACAGGATGGACTTGGCTGGCACATAAAACACAATGGAAATGCACAAAAGTCATTAAACCCTTCGTTTGTTTTCATGGACTTTGGAAACTCCCGAATACCTCTAATAAAATGTGACCTCCTACTCAGAGAGGACACAGCCCGCAGGACATGATTTTGCATGTGGCTTCTGTAAAGAACGGCCGAACGTTTGACTAGTCAAAAACTCTGCAGCGAAAACAAGACAATCAATGCAAGAGCGGCTACATGAGGACGAGAGCAGAAATCTTACTGGACTTGTAGCTGCGGTCCCGGGAGTAGACTTTAGTAGAGGTGGTGCAGGAGGACGCGGCGGATGCACGAGGTGCGGAGTAAGCGGTGAGGACGTCGCTCCGTTCAGACAGCATGCTGCAGTCATTGCAGGTGTAGCCGTTTACGAGGGAGGTCTGAGTTTCTGTGGTGAGAACGTCGCCATTGCCCATAATCACTGTAGTGTCTGTGGCTGGGGGAAAAGGTTTTTTTTTAAAAAAAATGAGAGGGGCAAGACACGCAAGAAAACTACTTTCCCTTGCCGGGTGTACAGCAGGACTGAGGCCATGTAACCTACTTACCTTTAGGATCGTCATCATCCAGACCTATAAAGAAGAGAAGAGGGGAAAAAAAATAAAATTAAAAAAATTCAGTAGGTACCTAAAAAACACAAGGAGATCGGGTATCAACGTTACATAAAAAGAGGAAAAATTATATGGCAAAGGACGGCCAGAAGCGTGCTGAACGGGGTTGCTAAGCAATCGTGATTAACAGAAAGGGAGCTGTGAAGAATCGCAGCGGTACCAGCGCCGCGCCAATGCTGAAACGTTCCCTTGTGCCTGACAAAATAACTATTCTCTATGGAGGAAAAGCAGCTACAGCCTTGTCTTTCTGCAGGAATCGCGCCCGTCCCCGCTGTAGAACGGTTGACTGAACTGGACGGAAACAGAAGTGGAAGTATAAAAGCCATCAGACTGGTCTAGAAGAAAAGTGGTCAAGAAAATATGAAGCAGCGAAGTCATGGAGTCCGGACTAAGGCCTGAGGCCTCCAGAAGACTTCATATTCCTCCTCCGTGTAACCTCTAATCCTCACAAGTCCCCCCCCGCACTATAGCACTTAATAACCTACATATGAGCAGCTTCTCCCCCCTGTTGAGGCCCATTCACAGCAGATATGAAGGAGTTTCATGCTCAGAATTCCTCTCCACTTTCTGCCGCTCCGGCTGTCACTCACTGACTCCGTTCTATCCAGAGTCTCAGGCTGCGGGTTCGGAGTCGACCTCCCCCTGAATACAATAGCCGGCAGAGTCATGGTGGAATGAGTCCGTGATCTTCAAAACCAGCACCAAATGCCACCACGTGAACACACTATTACGGTCTCCATTCTCTTTCCCTTATAGATTGCAAGCTCTCGTAGTCAGAGGCTTCTCTCCACTTGTACAAGATACTCAGAGTCTTGTATTGTGTCTAAACCTTTTTTATATGGTACTTTAATATAATAATTGACTCTCGGGGATCAAGACACCCAGGAGATATACAAAGGTCTCTTTCAGGTTGCTACAAGACACTGCTGTAGCCCAAGGCTGGCCAACCAGCAGGGTACATAAGGGGTGATGTGCACCAAGAAAGTTTGTGGTAATGAAGTCATTAGGATGCCAGAACTGGATCTGGGGTTAGAGAAGTAAAAAAAAAAAAAAAAAAAAAAAAAAAAAAAAAAACAAAAAACTTACCGTATTTTTCGGACTATAAGACGCACTTTTCCCCCCCCCCAAATTTCGGAGGAAAATGAGGGTGCGTCTTATAGTCTGAATGTGGAGTGGGTTTGCGGCACGGCCGCGCTACTGTCACCGCTGGTTTTCTTCAGCGGCAGTAGCGCGGCAATCTGCAGGCCCCGGCAGCTAAGACAGTCCCCGTCAAATGCTGTAATAGACCGGCGGATGCCGGGGAGTGTCTTAGCTGCCGGGGCCTGCAGATTGCCGCGCTACTGCCACCGCTGGTTTTCTTCAGCGGCAGGAGTGTGACAATCTGCAGGCCCCGGCAGCTAAGACACTCCCCGGCATCCGCCGGTCTATTACAGCAGATGCCGGGGACTGTCTTAGCTGCCGGGGCCTGCAGATTGCCGCGCTACTGCCACCGCTGGTTTTCTTCAGCGGCAGGAGTGTGACAATCTGCAGGCCCCGGCAGCTAAGACACTCCCCGGCATCCGCCGGTCTATTACAGCAGATGCCGGGGACTGTCTTAGCTGCCGGGGCCTGCAGATTGCCGCGCTACTGCCGCTGAAGAAAACCAGCGGTGACAGTAGCACGGCCATGCTGTAAATCCGCTCCTCCTCCGCAGGTCCTGGCAGTCAGTTAGCCCCGGGGCCGGTCCCCACCGGCCCCATACCTTTAGTGATGCAGGCCGGCTCCTGCACGGCGAGGCCGCAGGAGCCGACCTGTTCAGATGACAGCCGGGAGCTAATGAAGGCTCCCAGGCCTGTCATAGATATATATTACTATCGCGGCTGGTCTATGACCCTCCGCGATAGTAATGTATAGAATCTCCCATAGACGGCAATACACCTGTATTGCCGTCTATGGGACTTGCAATCAAATGATTGCAGGTTCAAGCCCCCTAGGCGGGGGATATTAAAATAGTAAAAAAAAAAAAAAAAAAAAAAAAAAACACTTAAAAATTTTTTAATAAAAAATAAAATAAATAAAAGTTCACCTCCTTTCCCTAGAATACATATAAAAGTATAACATTACTGTGAAACATATACATTAGGTATCCCTGTGTCTGAAAATGCCCGGTCTACTAATAGTTTTATGTACAGTGAACGTCAAAATCAAAAGTGCTAAACTGCCGGGTTTTTCTCTCCGTTTTGCCTCTGAATTAAATAAAAGGTGATCTAAGCAATAAACATTTCCCAAAATGGTATAACTAAAAAGTACACCTGGCCCCACAAAAAAAATGCCCTATACATCCCCGTACAGCTGCAGGGTCACCTGTCAATGTGGCCTTGCAGCTGTTCCAAAACTACAACTCCCATATATTAAATATTTTACCATTTTTTGCCTGAAAATTTTTTTTCCCTATTTTTCTCCTCTAAAACCTGGGTGCGTCTTATAGTCCGAAAAATACGGAAAAATACCTTTAGGATACGTCGTCAGTATCAGATCAACAGCAGTCTGACCGTTGGGACCCTGGCCGATCAGATATTCTGATCGGCCACTGTACAGGGATGAGTGATATCTGTGCTGACGTATTGCAGCTCCAATACAAGTGAAACATGGCAGAGAACTTTTAACTCAGCATAGGGCGGTCTCTGTCTTCTGCCCAAGAAACTGGACAGGAGATGGAAACCGGCAGTCATTTTTCAAACCCATTCATTTGATTGGGTGTGCAAAGTGTCTGCCCATGAGCGTTTTATGGTCTCTGCAGCAAAACGCGAAGACCATAAAGCGCTCACAGGCACACACGGTCTGCCGGGTTTCCATCTCCTGAAAGCAGAGACCGGGGTGCAGATGTGAAGCCGCCCACAGCCGAGCACAGAGCAGAGCTATCTGTTTTTGTATAGGTGATAGTATGACCAGCTGAACGGAACGGGCCCGGGTGTCTGATCCCTGACAAACTGATGACTTATTACTATAGGTTTACGCCAATTATAGGAAACTGTCATTACTGATAAATGGCCTGTGTAAGTGTGCATAGGATCACCTGACAAACAAGCAAATCCTTTTTTTTGTAGGGTGATCACTTTTTTTCTGCGACAAGAATGTGGACAGCGCAATAGGTGGTAGGTGGACAACAAAGGCAAACTACACGGCCAGTGGAAGAATTGGTCATCAAGGATTTCTCCTACAAGTTTGGATGGGCGGGTTATATTATGTTCAGGACCCCACTGACAGAAAGGGTCTCATTCTGGCAGACATTGTGTCCATGCATTACATGATTGGCCACAGTGCAATGCCACCTTTTCCCTGCAGGGGGCACTGAAGAAATCTAGGCCTGGTAACAGTCGATTACAATTGGTCTGGATTATTTTACCCCTAATGATCGCACCTGATCAATGCAAAATGCTTAAAGTCATCCTGCCATCAGGAAAAACAGTATCAGACTAATGCCAGGACCTTATAGCGCAGCTTCTACACTTTCACACATTCTTATTCTGCATTGCAGCTCTATGTTCATGAAAGTTTGGATGCAATTATGCAAATTAGATGAAAAGGGCTTTACAGATGTGTCCTCTTCCCTTGACATAATCCCCAGGTCCGTCCTCCATTGCCTGAGCGACGTCTCCCGCTTTGTCACACTTGGTTATCTGCAGCTCTTTCCAGCTAAGTTACATAAGAGAACACAAACTTATTTTCATGAGAATGGAGCAATAAATAATCAGACATATCTGAGAAGTGTAGAAGCCGCCCTAGCAGGTACTGGCATTAGCTTGATACAGATTTTCTTGCTGACAGACTCTGTACATCTACAAATGAAACAAAATCAAGAGGGAGATCTTTTGCGCTTACCCCATAGGTGTCCCACTTCTGTCTGCTCCCGTATAGACGACTCATCTAAGACTGTAGACAATGTGGAGGTATCTGTGACATGTGTGCTGAAGCTGCTCTGGAAGGACGCATTGCCAGCTCCTCGTCTGGACACGCGGCGGCTGCTGGAGGAGGACTGGATGCTGCTATTGTGCCTGTCTTTACCAGACCTGAAGACAAACATTGGGGCAATTTACTTTTTAAGAAAGTATATGGGGACGCCTCGGCCGATTATAAAGCTAATGCTACCATGACATCTGTAGCTGACCAAAGGTTGCCAGGTCGCCCTGCGAAGCATTCACTAGTCAATGGAGTTGTATTGCAATCCCTAGTGTGCAGAGGAGATGCGTTGCGACCCCCAGTGTACAACAGCTGCACCTTCTAGTCACAAAAATATTGAGCAGGGGGCAACTAGGACTTTCGGCACAGTTAGGGGTTGCAAAGCAATTCTATTCACTAACCTTAGTGAAGGACTAACAAGACGTCACAGCCAAGGTATCTACCGAGGCCAGAAAATTAGCTGCAATCAACTCCAGCCTGACCGGCGTAGGTTTAAGTTCTTGTGTCCAGGACCTCCCAAGATGTGCCAGGACTATGAAGAGGCTGCGGCCTGGAGGAGGAAAGTCTACTCTTAAAAAGGGCTGTTGGGAGTCGTAATTTACTTACCTGGTCCTGGGGATGGTGGTAATGTAATTCACAATCATGTTGTGCCCTGGGTGTGTGTGTGTGGGGGGGGTAATCTGCTTGTAAAGGCTGCAATACCAGTAATATATAAAGGAATGGTTCACATGAAGGTTAAGCTCACATCTACGGTGGAATTTCCTTCGGAGACTCCACCACAGATTCCACCTGCATGGAGGACTGTTCTTGGCCTCTTTCAGGTCTTCATGCAGACCCAAATGACAGAAAACCAAGAGCTAGTGTAAATCTAACATAACATTCAATGCTAAACACCCAGTGTTTATCTTATCATAGTTCTATCTTATCTCCATCTTATCACTATGGCATAAACCTGTAAGCAATCTGCTCTAATCTTGGTATTTATAAGGCCCAAAGCATTGCATTCTCAGTGCGAGCTGGAAATAAAAATACACAAGACTAAAGCTACTGCAGTCACGTAAGAGAAGGTCGAGGTCTTTTCTGACAACTGGCACCTTTCTATTGCAGCTGAACTATAAATCTACACCTTCGGATCAGCAGAGGGTGCAGGTTTATGTACACAGGGAGATAAGCTGTGGCCGGGCACATCTGCCAGCTATCAATGGCCAGGGGAACAAAGGTTTGAGTATGGTGAAATCCCAGTGCACATCAGGGAAAGGCGTGCTGCCCTAATACACAGAGGAGTGTCAGACGGTCCCACTGAAATGGGGGAGAACCCAAAGGAGACCTCAGGCATCAGTATAAGAGCCTGCTACAGTTGTACCCGCGGCCTGCACGGCAGGTAGATGCGTCTTATTTACATCGAGTCATTGTAGTCATCTATCAGGACAGGAGAGATCTCGGCGGCCCAGACATTTTGCACAGAAATGATCTCCACTGGATCCAATGGTAACAAATTCTTATCTGCGAGATGTTTGGGCAGACGTATGAAGATGGAGGTTTTCAATGCTGCAGGGCCTCCAATTAGGCGCTCCCTCCACCAGGCCAGCTGCATTTCGCTATGTTAGGTCTTAAGAGTCAGCAAGAAAACAAAGGAATGGATATAAACTATATTGTGAATTGGGGGTCAGTAACCTTCGGCTCTCCAGCTGTTGTCAAACTACAACTCCCAGCATGCATACTGGCTCTGCTGTTCTTGGAACGCCCATGGAAGTGAATGGAGCATGCTGGGAGTTGTAGTGCCGAGGGTTGCGAACCCCTGATGTAGATGGAGCCCCATGGAAGACGTTACACGTTCAGCTATAGTTAATGGACATCATGTAGAATAGATCTGCATCCACCATTAGACGACTTACCTGTTAATTGACCTCTCGTTGGAAATCCCTCCAGAATAAGAGACTGTAGAGCTGAGGCTGCCGTTCAGGAGATCATCAGAAAAGCTGGTTGCCGTGTTGGCTAAACGCAGACTACGCCGCGACATTCTCGGAGAATCAAATACAGGATCCAATTTATGTAAGTTCTCAAAGTCCAGCGCAGCCGAAGAATAACTGGAGCTACAAGAGTGAGGAAGACGTTACTCTCCGTACCAGAAAACCAAAACAGAGTAAAACGTGAGCTTTACAAGGAGTCTTATATTTATCTCTATGAACCAAGACTTGTACATAAGCCGCGATAATCGAAGATGTCACCGGGGTCAGAAAACTGACAGACCTCGGTCAGCGCCATATCTATCACCCATATTGCAGCGCAGTCCCATTCACATGAAAGGGATTGAGCTGCAGTACCAGGCACAACCTATGGGCAAGAGTGGCGCTCTAAGAAATAGGTGACAGTTGGTTAACAAGTGGTAATAAAGCAGAGCGGAGGTCTCCAGGCGTCCGATAATGAGCATGACCTACTAGGCGGACTGCGCATTGAGAGGTGACAAACCGCGACCTAAATTTACAGACTTACAATTCCTTTTACAAGAAGATAGTTATAAAAAAAAAAATTGGGTCAGAGAACAAGGCGCACAAAAGAAAAATGGAAGCAGCTCCTCATTTGATGTATTTTTCTGCCAAGGCGTCGGAGAAGGGGCGGACGTTCTTGTAATGTATTTTATTAATCTATCAAACTTCCTTTTATTTCGGAAACCGGCGGTGAAGTTCCCATTAACAATTCTCTATCATTGCCAGGAGACTTTGTCCATCCATCTGTACTCAATGTCGTACATAGAGCGGACGCATTTACCAAGATGGCGGTCACATCATATGGCCGTATCTCTGGTTATGTTTCGGGTATGATGAGAGATGAGATTCTGAGATGACCGCACCTATGGAAGCCTCAGACGTCACACACTGTAGTAGCCGAGGGCTTATTAACAATATCTGCCGAATAGGATGGCGCCGTACGAGTATACCATATATAAGGTAAGGACTAGGGATTGCGTGTGTAGAACATCTTACAACCTGCAGACCCATCTCCCGATTCTTTAGCCCTGGACTTTTTTGTTATCTGTAAGTCGAACCCCTATCCAGCTGAAATCCTTGAGAACAGCAGCGCCCTCCGAAACACTTGAGGCCTGGCTAAGACATCTCCAAGATGAAGAGCCGGCCGTCTGCATCAATGGCCCGATTATACAGACAAGAGGCAATGACGTTTGCCAACAAGGCCGTAACATGCGGCAAGTGACAGCTGCCAAACACTGGTGGAGGAGAACAAGCGGGCAGTGTGAGGCCGGGCACCTAATGGCGTCCTATGATAGTGTGTGCACAGATCCTCATACAGGAGCTAGGACAGTCACTGAGCCATTATAACCCCACATATATATATATAACCCCACGCAGATTATTCTACACAACAAGAGTCACATTTATAGTGGAGAACGTCTAAAATTGGACAAAAAACAAAGTTCTACAAGTGAGATTTCTCCCTCTGTGGCAGGGAAGAATTTAGGAGGGTGTAGTGTAAAGTGACAAAGCTCAACCATCAAAACCTAAAATACTGCGGGGTCACTGGACACGTCGGGAACGCTCAGGACGTCCATACAGCGGTAGTACAGCCATAACTAAGCTCCCGCCTTCAGTTATTTTCTCTTGTATTAGGGCATGTTCACACAACGGAATATGCAGCTGATTTTAAAGGGATCCTATCATTAAAACTTTTTTTCTTTCTCCCTAGCACATAGGAATAGCCTTAAGAAAGTATATTCTTCTCCTACCTTTCGTTGTCTTCTCCGTGCCACTGTTTGGTATATAATCTGGTTTTCGACGGTATACAAATGAGTTCTCTCGCAGCACTGGGGGCGGTCCTCAGCGCTCAAACAGCACTGGGGGCGTCCCCAATGCTGCAAAAGAACTCTCCAGCGCCGCCTCCATCTTCGCCTGGAATGGCCCCTCTCCACATCTTCTTTTGTCCTGGGTTTCAATCTTCTAGGCCTTGGGCAGAGCCGACTGCGTATGTCTGGGCCACAAGTAAATGGCCGCTTACACCAGCTGTGTAAGCGGCCATTTTTCTTGTGGCCGTGGGCATGCGCAATCGGCTCTTCCCAGGGCTTAGAAGTTTGAAGCCAGTGCCGGAAGAAGACGCGTGAAGAGGCCGTTCCTGAAGAGGATGGAGGCGGAGCTGGAGAGTTCTTTCGCAGCATTGGGGACGCCCCCAGTGCTGCGAGAGAACTCATTTGCATACCGGCAAAAACTGGATGATATACCAAACAGTGGTGTGGAGAAGACATGTAAAGGTTACATAGGGCTGGAATTTGGAGAGGAATACGATGCGGAGGCATCTGGTGAATCAGTCCTATGATACTTTTATTATATGCACGGCCTCACTTTATTAACCCCGTGGTATATGAGGTTTGTGTGTGCAGGTCCCACGGGCCAGTTTTTGGAAGCCTCGAATTCCTCTCCATATTCCGCCCATAATATCAGGACCTTCATTCAGATAAACCCAAAAGCAAGAGAAATTTCTGCAACAAGTTGTCACATGTGAATTCAATCTTAGGTCTTAAAAGTGTTTCCCAGGATGTTTTTATCAATGACCAAGCTTTCAGATCAGCAGGGCTCTAACACCAGGGACCCCCTACAGATCAGCTGTCAGACCCCCATGAGCCCATACTGATCACCTCCCCTAAGGATAGGTCATGACTAGAGCAGATGTTTAATATACACTCTCATTATACAAGACTTATGTGCACGAGAACATCCCAGAGCCTGCGTAATAAAGCAGAAGAAAAATCTGACAACTTTCCTTTGACATAAATCTAAAGCTAAAAAGTGTTTACAATGTGTCAGGACGGAGAGAAGCGAGAGCGGAACCATTAGGAAACCTTTAGCACAGATGCCGAGCATAGTAAACATGTCTGTTCTGTGTTTATGCCGACATACTATCGCTGGGTGGGGATAGACGGAGCGTCCAAGGCCAAAATACTCAACATCTGACTCATCTGCTGCAGAGACGTTGGCTGGGGATGAACTACCGATGCCATGTTACCAGCCCGATGCCATGTTACCAGCTCGGAGATGGGGGAACGCAGCCGACAAACCATTCACGTACCCGGCCCAGAGCTCACAAAGCAAAGACTGCCCTGATCTCAACATCGTCCAGTCTGTCTGGGGTGACATGAAGAGACAGACTGATTGGAGCAAGCGACATCCACAGAAGATCTGGGCTTAGTCTTCCAAGATGGCGGCGGCGGGAACAACCTCCCTGCCCAGTACTGCCTGCAAGTACAGAGAAGAAGGCAAAGGGCAAAGGTCACCCCGAATACTGACGGGATTTACATTTCTCTTTCCTTCATTCTATAACATGCTGACTGCAGACTAGACTGTATTTTCATGGTGACCGCTTCCCTTTCATTCTTATTTTGTTTTCCACGCCAGCCTAAAACTTTTGCACAGTACTATAGTTCCCCTACCAACTTGGAACAAGCATAATAACTAGATGTCATCTACACAAGACATTTCAGATCTGAGTGACCCACCACCATATTAATCTTTACCCAGTTTTATTGCAGCCACAAGTACAATATGGCACCGACAGCACTTTGGTAAATTTATGCAAACATTGGGAATTTCACGTTCTGCACAGAGCCGCCGCCCGTCACTGACCGGACACTCTCATTTCACGGCACCAGCTGTTGTCAGTGCCCGATCGTCACCTTCTGCATGGACGATTATAGCGCGGCTTATGTACATTGTCTGGACGGCCTAATCCCAGGCACCCTCGCTCTAAGCACAGGGCGACAGATGTCACTCTCAGAGAGTTCACGGTGCAATGAGAGGCTGAGCAGAGTCTCACCTTAGAGCATAGGTGTACCCAGTGTTTTCGGGAACACACTGGGGAGGAGCATACGTGTGAAGATGGGAATAATCCATTCTCAGGGAGTCAGATCATGCTGCAGCAAGTAAAAGTGCAAAAGATATAAAAACCAGCATTACAGAGAGTCATAAGACATAGCAATAAGCTGGCCGGACTGGACACATGCACAGCAGGGACGGGGATACTGGGCGCACGCTGTGTATGGGAACACTAAATATTAGATGTTACACATGTTGTGGGATGAGGGACAAGATCCAAATCACAGAGATAACCCAGCAGCATCCGGATACAAGTGGAGGGAGACCCAGGTGACGGCCATTGTCCTAATGTTTATGGTACCGGACAGATAAGTGGCGCCTAGTGCCAGACCGCCATGACGCAGGGAGCCCACATCTCTAGGCAGCGTTTGAGATGGGAAATCCGGCCAGCGTACACACCATTAGTTACAAGCCCCGATTTCTCCGTGAGCACTGGGTCTTAAAAAGGGTCATTCGTTTCTTTGGGCCACGGCACCACGTGGCAAAAAACGCAGCGTTTTACTGTACCCAGGCTACTGAGACACTGAGGGCCAAGAGCGGGGCAGTATAGTTATATATGAGGCTAGGGCTCTCTGCCCCCTGGCATTATACTGTCCCCCATAGCAATGAAAGTTTGTCCCACGTCTAACACTTGGTCTTCCTTTTATATAGTGGGAATGCACAAAAGACAACAGGAGCTTCTACAAGGAAGAAATGTCAGGGGTCAGGGTCCTATGGGAAGCTCTTGTAATTCTGATGAGACCCTCCCCATCACCTCCACCTTTACAGACAGGACCCAAATACTATCAAGTGACTTAAAAGCAACAGTGCAAGCTCCAGACAGGCTAAAAGCAGTTATTGGGGCAGAGTCCACCCGGCCCTATAAATACAAGGATCAGCCAAAGACAAAACAAAAATCAGGACTGAAAAAGGAAGGACCCAGAAGATAAGATGACTGCAGGGGAGCCGACGGCGAAACAGTCTCCCCAAGGCATGAAGGGGACACACCCATGCGAGCCCAGCCTGAGTCATCGCCGCCGTCGCCTCCCGAACACTTCCCAACACAGACACTTTCAAAAGAAAACAAGGAACATGAATATTTAATACATTAGCATGAAATCTCAGAAAATGTCTCGTGTGTATCCAGAGCTGTCAGCTACAGGGTCAGATCGTGTACACACATGCTGCAATGGAGTCACGCTATGCATCATGGGAAATAGTCCGGGCTCGTCTGGGGACCATGTAAATAGATCAGAGTATTAATACGGTCATTGTCTATATATACAGCATAGTAATTCTGAGCAGCTGGATGGGGCGGTGGGTGAGGGCACTCGAGAATAGTCCCCTGGGCAGAACCAGATGCAGAGGATGGACAGGACCCAACTTACTGAGGTCAGGGCGCTAGTGCGGAGCCAACATACTGAGGTCAGGGCGCTAGTGCGGAGCCACACAGGAGCCAACATACTGAGGTCAGGGCGCTAGTGCGGAGCCAACATACTAAGGTCAGGGCCCTAGTGCAGAGCCACACAGGAGCCAACATACTGAGGTCAGGGTGCTAGTGCGGAGCCACACAGAAGCCAACATACTGAGGTCAGGGCCTAGTGCGGAGCCGCACAGAAGCCAACATACTGAGGTCAGGGCGCTAGTGCGGAGCCACACAGGAGCCAACATACTGAGGTCAGGGCGCTAGTGCGGAGCCACACAGAAGCCAACATACTGAGGTCAGGGCGCTAGTGCGGAGCCACACAGGAGCCAACATACTGAGGTCAGGGCGCTAGTGCGGAGCCACACAGGAGCCAACATACTGAGGTCAGGGCGCTAGTGCGGAGCCACACAGGCGCCAACATACTGAGGTCAGGGCGCTAGTGCGGAGCCGCACAGGCGCCAACATACTGAGGTCAGGGCGCTAGTGCGGGGCCACACAGGAGCCAACATACTGAGGTCAGGGCGCTAGTATGGAGCCGCACAGGAGCCAACATACTGAGGTCAGGGTGCTAGTGCGGAGCCACACAGGACCCAACATACTGAGGTCAGGGGCCTAGTGCGGGGCCACACATGAGCCAACATACTGAGGTCAGGGGCCTAGTGCGGGGCCACACATGAGCCAACATACTGAGGTCAGGGCCCTAGTATGGAGCCGCACAGGAGCCATCGTACTGAGGTCAGGGCCCTAGTGAAGAGCCACACAGGAGCCATCGTACTGAGGTCAGGGCCTAGTATAGAGCCACACAGGACCCAACGTACTGAGGTCAGGGGCCTAGTGCGGGGCCACACAGGAGCCATCGTACTGAGGTCAGGGTGCTAGTGCAGAGTCACACAGGAGCCAACATACTGAGGTCAGGGTGCTAGTGCGGAGCCACACAGGAGCCAACATACTGAGGTGAGGGCTCTAGTGCGGGGCCACACATGAGCCAACATACTGAGGTCAGGGCCCTAGTGCGGAGCCACACAGGAGCCAACATACTGAGGTCAGGGCCCTAGTATGGAGCCGCACAGGAGCCAACATACTGAGGTCAGGGCCCTAGTATGGAGCCGCACAGGAGCCAACATACTGAGGTCAGGGGCCTAGGGCGGGGCCACACATGAGCCAACATACTGAGGTCAGGGTGCTAGTGCAGAGTCACACAGGAGCCAACATACTGAGGTCAGGGCGCTAGTATGGAGCCGCACAGGAGCCAACGTACTGAGGTCAGGGCCCTAGTGAAGAGCCACACAGGAGCCAACATACTGAGGTCAGGGCGCTAGTATGGAGCCGCACAGGAGCCATCGTACTGAGGTCAGGGCCCTAGTGAAGAGCCACACAGGAGCCAACATACTGAGGTCAGGGCGCTAGTATGGAGCCGCACAGGAGCCAACGTACTGAGGTCAGGGCGCTAGTATGGAGCCGCACAGGAGCCAACGTACTGAGGTCAGGGCGCTAGTGCGGGGCCACACAGGAGCCAACGTACTGAGGTCAGGGCGCTAGTGCAGAGTCACACAGGAGCCAACATACTGAGGTCAGGGCGCTAGTGCGGGGCCACACAGGAGCCAACATACTGAGGTCAGGGCCCTAGTATGGAGCCGCACAGGAGCCAACATACTGAGGTGAGGGCTCTAGTGCGGAGCTACACAGGAGCCAACGTACTGAGGTCAGGGCCCTGGGGCTGCCATGTTGGGAGCCTTTTATAGACTAGGGGCTGATCAACAACCTTGGCCCATACCTGTGACTCTTCGCTGCTTAAAAATACATACATATACATACATACATACATATATACATACATACATATATACACACACACTTATTAAATATTAGTGGATGGGTCTAAACACAAAACCTGTCTTGTTACCCATAGCAACCAAGCTCAGGGAATGTTTCACTTGTGAAGGCGACAGTTTCTATTCGTGTATATTTAGACACTGTAGACATGTCATAGTGAACTGACACAATTTACACTGTTTTTGCAGGAAAGAAAAAAAAAAAACAAAAAAAAACAAGCAAACTAGATCTGAGTCTCCTTTTAGGATAAGGCCACACACTGCAGAAACGCAGCTAAAATCCGCTGTGGAAAGCGACACCTTTGATGCATTCTTTCCCCGTGTGTTTTACCATTTTCCGCATGTAGTTCTTCAATGAGACGTCCCCGACTTTGCCACTCACCGTGCAGTTTACTGGACCAACAATGTGAATGAGAGATCATTGAACCTCATCTACACATTGCAGAGGCTACGGGGTTAAGGAATGTGGAAGATCTGCATTGTCAGAAATTGCAGCGTGTTCCTTTTAGCTGCGGCATCTGAACTAAACTGAGTAAAAACTTGTTTCCGCTGCTCTTTTTTAGCTGCGTTTAACCATGCGTGGCCAGATCAGAGATTAGTGGACAGATCTTTTACTGGAGTATTGGACAAAAATTTCGACTTCTTTAACAATCGACGAATGATGCCATCGTCTGTGACTGGGATGTCTAGTGACTTACCTTACTGTACCCGGCAGATTCTTCATTGTGGACTTGGGGTTCGGCCAAATTCCAACCCCCAGGTCACATGATCAGAACCTCCCTAATGCCCAATTCGCTCTGCCCCTTCTCTCCCCATCTCACAGGTAATTGACCTGTTTTTTGGGGGGCTGGCTTTAAAGTCAACCAGTCTCTAAGGCACAAGTCAATTACCTGTGAGATCAGGAGAAGAGGGACGGGGGAAACAGAAAGGCAAGTTCAATGCCAGGGCCACACGACTCCCATCCCTCCACCAAAGATTGTAGTGTCACCTTGCGCCTCTATAACTCATATTAGTGAATGGAGTCGCAACATGCTCACCTTTTTTTTTTGCATCGGTCACAACATTCATAATGTGACTCCATTCATTAACATGAGTTCTAGAGACGTAAGGTGACGCAGTGATCTTTGGTCAGACGGCGGTAGGTATTATTGTATGTATTATTGTATATTATTGTCAGCTCACTTCACCTCTTTCTTCTCTCCCCTGCAAGGAAGTTTTTACACCCAACACAGCAGTCACCACCCTCATCTTTGGCCATAAGCCATCACACTATCAACATGTCAGACATTACATAAAACAAGCGCACATGACCACGGACACTACGCTATGTAGAACTAAACACATGCACTCCTACTTACACGCGTGTATGCGTTTCCCTGGATACACAAGAATTTATATCTGAAAACAAGACCAAGCCCCAGCAGCTGCGGAAGCCATTACTACGTGCGGTGACCGGATCACACGCTCCTCGTGGTGAAGGGCGAGGAGACTCAGACTTTCCATAACTGCACAGAATGGCAGCTCCGCACTTGGCTACCAAGCGTTAGGGTACACAGCGTGGCCAACAGCACAGAAAGAGTTAACAAGGGCAGGAGATTTCAAGAACTAGGCCACCGGGGAGAGTAAATGTACCCAGCAGGGGATCTGCTCAGCGAAAACAGGGGACAGCACATACAAGACCATAGCAAGTGTGCGGGACATCTGCAGAGCTGTATGGTGACACATGTCAGGACACAAGGACCCCATTATACAGCCAGACATACAACCGCCTGGTAGTGAACGCTCACATGGTGCAGTTGATCAGTGTTAATACAAAGCAGTATTGGGGGAAAAAAAAACTGCATGCATTTTATTAGTTTTGCAGCTGAAACATTTATTTCCAGTTTCATGTAAAGTCATTTTTTTTTTTTTTTCTTACAACGGTTTTGTTTCTGTTTAAGCTGCACCGTGTAAACGTGCCCAGACACACCTGTATGTATGTATCAGCAGGGTGGGTACTAAAGCAGGTATGTCCAGGTCACGTGCAACAGGCCATAGAAACTTGGGCTGAGTTCACACAATTTATAGCCTTGCATCAAATCACTTTTCCCTGTTTAAGATGATGGATGACAGCCACATGTGAACACAGCCTAAGAAGTTTACTTTGATGTCTATACAAATTATAGGGACATTACGTGATAAGAGAGCGGGTCTGCCTAAATGGGAGAAGACTTAATGGGTCAGAAATCTGCACCTTATATTAGAATTACAAGGCATCATGCCGTCACGTGACAGAAGATCACAAAGTTGCACGAATAATGAGGTGACCTGTAACGTCCCAGAAAAATACAACCCAGCTGGATTTCCGCGTGACTGCATTCACCATCATTAGTTGTGCCCGGCACCCGGCCAAAAGTGGATGCGCTGCCCGAGTCTGCCCAAAACTTCAGAGCGACACGGCCAATAAATACACAAATGTGCAAATAGACATTTCTCCTGGCAACTGGTGGCCTCGGATGTATTAGACAAGCACAGCATACATAGCACTCGGCACGTGCACGTCACCCACTGTTACAACGTTTCACACTTCCAAATATTCCAAAGTCAGATCATCTGGAAGACGCCCCTTTAATAATAAAGAAAAAAAAGTGTCCATGTGGGAAGTCTTGGAGAGCTGTCAGTGCTGTAGGTTACACCTGCACAGTCCGTTATGCCAATTTGCCCAGTGGCATATTTCGGCCATGTCCTCCCCCCTCCCGAGGATCTTCATGCGATCCGCCATAAGCCAGCGCTATCTATACAAACACATTTCTACAAACTGTCAGCTGACGCTTCTGGATACACAAGATAACACCATGCACATGTCTGTCCACAAAAATCGCACAACATGAGGCTCTCCCCAGCCCAGACCCCAAACATGCCCCCCGGGATCCTTCTCAGGCCTCTTTAGGAGGATGCACTGAAGCTTTTAAGGGGCAGAGGTGGCATAGCAACAATCAGCGCCCATCCAACTATTTATAACTGAAGGAATTGACACAAGCACAGCAGTGAATGGAGAAGCAGTAAGCGCAGAAGCAAACCTAGGTCTCCCGGCTCCTGAAGCCGCTGAGCAGGGTCATCTCCTTGTGCTTGTGCCCGCAGCTATGTGGCAGCTCCTTCCATCTCCAGCTGGGGCTGCTCGCAGAAGGGGAAGTTTGGAAGTTGTCAGGGTTTGCTATTCCACACTGCTGCAAGATCCCAAAATGGCTTCCCTGCCTCAACAAAGCCTGAAGGATCAGCCTGGTGTGAACGCCCCCCTCCACGGCTCAGCTGTCCATCTCGGCCTTGCTTCAAAACTATTGGAGGACTGGAAAACAAGTCAGCCCAGAAGATTAGCTTAACCATTCACATGCCGAGCGCTGTCACTTCCACAAATATTCTGGCAAGAGAGGTTTATAGAGTAGAGCAGGTATACAGAATATTATAGATCTGTCATCCTGATTTGTAACATTTATTCTTTTGATATTGTGATTTGGAATATTTATCTTTAGATTCTACATTGTATCTTTATTTTATTTCCTTATTTATAATATTAATTATGCAGTTCTTACTTCCAAACCGTATCGTACAATCATTCCACAGACTTAAATTGCTCATGAATCTTGGACTTGTCTTCATTCAGTCCAAGCTTACTGGTGATTCCCCAGGGTGACAAGTTACTCAGGGACCGCCATGGTCAGTGATCTCTTAAAGAGTCAGAGTCCCCACTTATAACACTTATCCCCACCACATGCACAAAGAATAAGGGTCATTAGTGGGACCAAACTGTTGGCAGCTAGGGATAACACGGTGGCTGAGTGGTTAGCACTGTGGCCTTGCAGCGCTGGAGTCCTGGGTTCAAATCCCACCAGGAACAACATCTACAGGGGTTTTGTATGTTCTCCCCGTGTTTGTGTGGATTTCCTCCCATTCTACTAAGACATACTGATAGGGGAAAAAAAAAAAAAAAAAAAAAAGTACATTGTGATCTTATAAAGGGCTCATAATTACGTTATATATGAAAAAAAAAAAAAAAAAAGTCCTTGGCTATCCTGCTGTGAAGTACAGTAGCCCTGTGACGGATTTACACAAACCACATTCCCAAAAAAGAAAAAAAATAATTTGCTAAGTGGCTTTATACACGCAGCACCCCGTATCTGCAGATTTCGACATGCAGCCAACGTCAGACACCAGCTGGTTTTTTTTGCCAGGTAGACGCATTAGTTCATCTCTTATTAGAAGAACGACCTGTCATTGGAACAAACCACCAACTCTGACTCCTTGCTTTTTCCACACCCTGACCGACTCCTTCACAAAGAGCCATAGTCAGACAGAAGCCACAGAACTCCTCTAATTTATGAAATACTCAGTGGAAATAAATCTGTAACAAATTGTATAATATTACTAAAAATAAGTTACAAAAAACTCCAACTCCCATCAGATATCAACTGTAATATGAAGAAGAACCCAACAGCAGGTGCTCAGCGTCTCCATAGCAGGTGCCCAGTGACTCTACGGCGCCACCACAGGAGGAAAATATATTATATAAATGTACTGAAATCAGAGGGTTAGTCTAAGACCAAATATCTGACAGTCCTGCGCACATATACTGCATGGCGGGTCCTCTATTATAGATACAGATCACAGCAAAGGGACATCCGGACACAAGTTACAAAGCAAAACCATAGGCAGTTTACCATGCAAGTGTATACAGGAGGACACATTAAAACCACGCACTTCACATACACAAGACCATAAGTACAGAACAGTCCTCGAGAGCGCTTCACATACCCCACTACCCATAAAGGTCCAGTCTTTGTAGTCACTCCAGTCACTAGGTGAGGGAAAGACGGCCCTAATAACTCAGTAGTACCTGGAGGGGATTAGAAAGTCTTCTGAGCGACTTCAAATACAATCAGCATCTACAGGACCCAGCCAGAAACCTTACAAATAACCAGACGGGTCTTGTATGATCCATAAACTATAGCAGGAGAATGATGTAGATATCAGTTCTATTGCACTCCGTACCAGAATAGTCCAGCACACCCACCCCCCATTATCAGAGGCGCTCACCATCTCGGTTATGTCAGGCACAACACTGAGGCTAAAGACGAGGGAAACCCCGAAGGACGAGAATCTACAAACTGTAGAGGGGTTACCCAGATAGGAACTGAACAAGAATAAAGAATAGACAGATATTACAGAGTCTTACGGTCAATGCTCCAAGGTGAGGCTGAAGTCGGGAGAAAGAAGAAACCTCAAGACCAAGAGAACGACAGAGACACAAACGCTCCAAGTAAGTGGTCACTGGAGGCGCCAAAAGTGCAGGAATAGATAAAAGGAAGACTATGAGAAATCAGCCGCTCACAGACAGGAATGTACCGGCCCAGAGAACTGACAGGAAGAGAAGAAATATTCCTGCTGGTACCTGGGAAAGCTGGGTGACAAGCAATATTACTGCCTCCAGTACTGCCCACAAAGGGGTCGTCTCCAGGCTTCCCTAAAGCTCTGAAAGTCTAATCTGATTAATTATACAAAGGTACAACTGCAGAACTAGGTACAAGAGCCATTCAGTAGCTTGGAAAAGACGGGTAGAGACCAACATGACCCCATTCTATGGATTACCAGATACTCTAGATTATCAAAGGGAAAAAAAGTTCAGGTCAAGTTAAAAAGAATTAGACATCACCATTCTATGAAATCTAGCGCCACACCCGTCCACAGGTTGTGTCTGGTACTGCAGTTTGTCTCCATTCACTGAGCTTAAGTACCATCCATAACCTGTAGTCAGACGTGGCGCTGCTTATTAAAGTAGTCCTATCCTTCCAACCCTGCACAACTTCTTTAACTTGCTTCTTGAAGACGCTTTGGACTGCACATCTATTACTAGTACTGGCTCGTTTCTTTCCACAAGAACACAAAACGAATGACATAAAAACTAACATTTATGAGTCTTGGACTATTTTCAGGAAAGAAAGTTTCACTGCCTTGTAAATGCAAAGCCCCGGCTCCCCCCGCAAAGATCGAGGAAACTCTGAGTAACACATAAGAAAAGGAAAGAAAATGTTCCTTCGGTACCAAGCCTAATACAATGGCGGCCGTGCCATTTACGGACGAGGGTGGATTTCTCTGCATTCTGCCTTTTCTATGGTTTCCATGGTGTACTAATCACCTGCCAGTAGGAGCTGCCGTAGGGATTTCCACAATGCCGCACTTTGTGTTTCATTTCTGTTTTTGTAGCTTTTTCTATTCAATGTCGAGTATAAAACGTTTCTCTGTACAAGGCGACGCCGCGGGGGTCACCTATACCGCGAGCACACCCACAATAGGGACAACACCTACGGTATGTTTTACAAGCGTCGTACAGAAAAGGGAAGAGGATGAGAGTTATAAGGGGCTCGTATAACCAGTAGGCGGGCGCAGATACAAGGAAACCACAAAAAGATGGTCAGGTCATATCCAGATCTCGCAGCAGATATAACCCCGACACCGCAGAGAGTATATAGAAGACAGAAATCGGATTCCTTCTGCTGCAGGTGAACTGGGGTTCAGTAACAGGGATTGTGCTATATATTAGTTGTGCAGCCTTAAAGGGGTTGTCCAGGAATCTTTATTTAGGGCTGCTCAGGGCCACTTCTGACATCTGTACAAGACGCAGAGGGAGAAGCAGATCTGCGCCCTGTATAGTCCTCAGGTCCCGCTCCTCCAACTCCACTTCAATGGTGGCTCAGCTGCAGTTACAACACTCAGCCACTTTACAGGGAATGGAGCCAGTGTGCACTACATCAGACACGGCCCAACAGCTGATCCATGTAGGCGGCCACCTGGTGGTCCCCTCTGATCACATAAGTATGGCCTTTACTCAAAAAAAAAAAAAAAAAAAAAAAAAAAGATTCCTGGACAGAAACTGAAAAGAGGTCTTCTTCCCCACAATACGTCTGATCACTGACCAGCAGCTTTTGGGCTCCGGTTTGAAGGTCCGTGTTTTATTAATGATCAATGAGGTTTAAACTGCTCAGATAATGGGAAATCCCTATTATTGACCCCATAAACCTTACATTAAAGGGGATTTTAAAGTTAAAAACAGGAGCATCATCCTACAACTCTGGTCCCTGCAGAAGGGATAGATCATCAATATTAGATTCTTGGAATTCTAACGCCCAGCACTGCCGACAGGGGCGTCCTGACCAGTTCAGTTATTGTAGCGGCTACATGCCGTACAGCAGATCTGACCATTCAAGTGAATGGGAGAAATCTATATGTAGTACCAGGCACAGCCACTATAGACTGTATGGCGCTGTGGATGGTAAAGTTGTCACCATGCCAATCTGAACACCATGACCCCATGAAGATGCAAGGGGAGCAGTGTAGGCCATCAGACCCCTACTCATGTGATAGGTCAGGACATCAGTAAGAGATTCCTACTAAATAACCCTTTCACCCCTGGCACAGTCTTAGGCTGCAGTCACACGCTGCGGGTTTTGATAGTTTTTTTTCAACTGACAGAAGAAACTCGGGAAATAAATTTAAACTTATAAATCACAACTAAAACAGCTGCAGATATTTCCAATAACTATGAGTAACTGCGCCGTGTGAATGTACCCTAAGGTGCCGCTCACACTTCACAAACGGATTTTGAGGCAAATTCAGTCCAAAAATCAGGAACCCGGGGGGTTCTGGGGCTGAATCAGACGCAAAATCCAAGGCACGAGCAGCGAGGAGGAATTTTCTTTTTTTTCTCCTGCATTCTGCTCGAGCCAACGTCTCCCATCGACATCAAGCAAGTTCTGGACAGAATTCCTCTGTGTGAATACGCCTGTGGGGTCACCGCCGGCCCTCGGCTGGCCTGTGGGGGTCGCCGCCCGCCCTCGGCTGGCCTGTGGGGGTCGCCGCCCGCCCTCGGCTGGCCTGTGGGGGTCGCCGCCCGCCCTCGGCTGGCCTGTGGGGGTCGCCGCCCGCCCTCGGCTGGCCTGTGGGGGTCGCCGCCCGCCCTCGGCTGGCCTGTGGGGGTCGCCGCCCGCCCTCGGCTGGCCTGTGGGGGTCGCCGCCCGCCCTCGGCTGGCCTGTGGG
Source organism: Leptodactylus fuscus (assembly GCF_031893055.1). Classification (NCBI taxonomy): domain Eukaryota; kingdom Metazoa; phylum Chordata; class Amphibia; order Anura; family Leptodactylidae; genus Leptodactylus; species Leptodactylus fuscus. The sequence goes on along the minus strand of NC_134272.1, from coordinate 5,022,532 downwards.
GGTCGCCGCCCGCCCTCGGCTGGCCTGTGGGGGTCGCCGCCCGCCCTCGGCTGGCCTGTGGGGGTCGCCGCCCGCCCTCGGCTGGCCTGTGGGGGTCGCCGCCCGCCCTCGGCTGGCCTGTGGGGGTCGCCGCCCGCCCTCGGCTGGCCTGTGGGGGTCGCCGCCCGCCCTCGGCTGGCCTGTGGGGGTCGCCGCCCGCCCTCGGCTGGCCTGTGGGGGTCGCCGCCCGCCCTCGGCTGGCCTGTGGGGGTCGCCGCCCGCCCTCGGCTGGCCTGTGGGGGTCGCCGCCCGCCCTCGGCTGGCCTGTGGGGGTCGCCGCCCGCCCTCGGCTGGCCTGTGGGGGTCGCCGCCCGCCCTCGGCTGGCCTGTGGGGGTCGCCGCCCGCCCTCGGCTGGCCTGTGGGGGTCGCCGCCCGCCCTCGGCTGGCCTGTGGGGGTCGCCGCCCGCCCTCGGCTGGCCTGTGGGGGTCGCCGCCCGCCCTCGGCTGGCCTGTGGGGGTCGCCGCCCGCCCTCGGCTGGCCTGTGGGGGTCGCCGCCCGCCCTCGGCTGGCCTGTGGGGGTCGCCGCCCGCCCTCGGCTGGCCTGTGGGGGTCGCCGCCCGCCCTCGGCTGGCCTGTGGGGGTCGCCGCCCGCCCTCGGCTGGCCTGTGGGGGTCGCCGCCCGCCCTCGGCTGGCCTGTGGGGGTCGCCGCCCGCCCTCGGCTGGCCTGTGGGGGTCGCCGCCCGCCCTCGGCTGGCCTGTGGGGGTCGCCGCCCGCCCTCGGCTGGCCTGTGGGGGTCGCCGCCCGCCCTCGGCTGGCCTGTGGGGGTCGCCGCCCGCCCTCGGCTGGCCTGTGGGGGTCGCCGCCCGCCCTCGGCTGGCCTGTGGGGGTCGCCGCCCGCCCTCGGCTGGCCTGTGGGGGTCGCCGCCCGCCCTCGGCTGGCCTGTGGGGGTCGCCGCCCGCCCTCGGCTGGCCTGTGGGGGTCGCCGCCCGCCCTCGGCTGGCCTGTGGGGGTCGCCGCCCGCCCTCGGCTGGCCTGTGGGGGTCGCCGCCCGCCCTCGGCTGGCCTGTGGGGGTCGCCGCCCGCCCTCGGCTGGCCTGTGGGGGTCGCCGCCCGCCCTCGGCTGGCCTGTGGGGGTCGCCGCCCGCCCTCGGCTGGCCTGTGGGGTCGCCGCCCGCCCTCGGCTGGCCTGTGGGGTCGCCGCCGGCCCTCGGCTCGCCTGTGGGGTCGCTGCTGGCCCTCGGCTCGCCTGTGGGGTCGCCGCCGGCCCTCAGCCACCTGGCTTCGATGCTTCTCTGTGGTCTCTATACCAGGCAGGTGACACAGATACTGCAATGTCCACCAGCAGCCCCTCCTTGTACCTCAGCACACCCTGGAGACAGACCACCGTTATGGAGTGTCCCTTTAAGGAGCTTCCCTAGTGAATGAGTCCCAGCTCCCTGCACAGACAATAACCTATGGCGCCATGCTCACCCTATAGACCGCCATAGCGCACATTACTACGTGTTACCTCTCCTCAGCCGCCGCTCCGGCCCGCCACACGGACACACTCACCGTTACTACCCGCCTTCAGCTTCACCTACGTCACTACGCTGGGCGGGGCTTTCTCGCGTATAAGCAGGGGCCGCCCTTGTCATAGGGAACGATGACGTCATCGCGGCGCCTGAGTGGTCACGTGATTCCGTTCCCACTCGTGATCTCACTTGCGGTTTGCTTGGTTCATGGTCACACGAGAGAGAGAAAAGTTGTTGTTTTTTTTTTTTTGTTTTTTTTTTTAAATAAATGGCCGGACTGTTCTGTGTTATTTATTGGGGGGGGGGGGGGGGGAGGGTTGGGGGAGATACACTTCTATTGTGTAGTGAAAGGCTATCCCTTTAATAGGTCACTAGTCACTTAAAGGGGCCATACCCCATCAAATACAGAGATGTATCATCATGCCAGGAATGTTTACTGAGGGCCCTTGTAAATGTGCAGGTACCAATGCAGGGCCTGTGTAGTGTGCACTCACTATTCTTACTGAGTGCACACTTACATGTAGTAGATACTGCTATGGAGGTAGTTACTGTGTATGAACAAGGCCTTCATGTATATACATGCTTTACATAGACAGTGGGGTGTCAGGGGCCACTAGAGAGGTAACTTGAAATTCTTGGGCTCCAAAGCAAAATCTTTAAGGGGCCCCTCAGTTACCATGTGCTATCTATAATAGCATAGACACAAAGAGGGACAAAATGTGGGCGGGCCCAGACAAATTTAGCTCCATCCACTTCTAATTTGACTGCCCATTCCCAGCCATTTCTCATTGGGCACACCCTGCACCCCACATCTCTCCCTTCACAGTACACCCAAGCACCCCCATAGTACACCCATGCACCCCACACACCCCCTACACACAATACATTCATGCACCCCCATAGTACACCCATGCACCCCACATCTCCCCTACACACAATACACCCAAGCACCCCCATAGTACACCCATGCACCCCACATCTCCCCTACACACAATACACCCATGCACCCCACATCCCCCTACACACAATACACCCATGCACCCCCATAGTACACCCATGCACCCCACATCCCCCTACACACAATACACCCATGCACCCCCATACTACACCCATGCACCCCACATCCCCCCTACACACAATACACCCATGCACCCCACATTTCACCCCCTCACACACAGTACACCCATGCACCGCACATCCCCCCACAGTACACCCTGAACCCCACATCTTCCCCTCACACACTGTCCACCATGCATCCCACATCCCCCTCCCTCAGTACCTTAGACCACACATCTCTCCATCTCTTCCTGCACTGCACAGGATACAAAGACACTAGAGATGAGCAAACACTAATCAAAACTCCAGTTTCGAATACCACGCACCCATAGGAATGAATGGACGCAGCCGGCACACAGGGGGTTAAGCAGCCGCCCGCCAGCAAAGTCTGCCTGCCTGCTGCTCCCATTCATTCCTATGGGTGCGTGCTATTCGAAACGGCTGTTTCGAAGTGTTCGCTCATCTCTAAAAGACACGCCTACCTAATCACGTGACCGTCTGATGTCACACGGGTCCTTCTGATTACAGTAGTCACACTTTCCCCCGATCACCGCCTGCTCTTATCCCAGTTACACACTCTTATCTGTTATAAGAACGTGTGGTGATCGGGGGGAAGTTTGTTAATAAGTCAAACACTTCAGGGGCAGAGCGGGACATCCGGTAAGCTGTGCAGGACAGGAGTCTAAAATCGGGAATGTCCCATGGAATGCGGGACGGTTGGGAGATCTGATACTAGAGGTGTCTTGTTATGTTTGGAAGAAGACTTTGGCCCCCACTGCTTTGTATATCACTAGGATAACCTGGAGGAATCTGCCCCCGAATCCGTGGTAGACTGTGTTCCGAATCTGATTTCCATTGAAAGCAATAGATTGCAGAGATCGCAACAAAAAAAATCAGCGTCCTGCTCAATCTTGCCACGGATTCCATTGCTCCTTGCTAATGAGGCAAATTCATCTGGGCCTCATCACCAGAATGTGGATGCAGTGCGATCCTGCAGACAAATACAGCGACAGAAAATGAAGAGGAATTTCTCTTTATTTTCCGCTGTGTGAACTTCACCTTAACATTGACCACTGTGACATCCATTTGCTGACAGATCCCATTCGTTTTCATTGAGTTCATCAGTGTCAGTCATTTTGTGGGCGCGCTGTTCTTGCAATCAGGCTTACCAGGTTCTTATAGTATAAGTGTGAAGAGTCTTTCTTGTAGAGACAGTCCCAGTAGTTCCTTATGCAGTCCCATTCACGAGCGGTTGTGTTAGACGTTAGGCGCTGCTGATTGTTTCCTATCACCTTGTTACCTTAGTAGTGGGTGGTGTTTGTTTCCTTGTCGTAAGGCTTGCAGACTAACCAGTCTTGTTTCCTGACAGCTCTCCTGCACCCAGCACTGAGTCCCCGGGGTCTTCTTACAATGACATTAGCCATGGAGACGCTGTGTCTTGTTGTGTGCTTCCTCATGTCCACCATTGAAGCAGTGGACCAGCTTCCTTCTGGGGTTGATCGGGGTAAGTCTGCAATAACTAAAAGTGATTTTTTTTTTTAAGGAAATGTATCACCAGGACAGACGCAGACATAGTGGTGACAGAGCAACTCTTATCAGTCATCTCATTCTTGAAAAGTCAGTTTTGCCTGAGTCAGTGACATACCCTGAGGCTCCAACGAAACTTTCAATTTCGTCCTTAAGGCCGGGCACCCATGTGGCAGAAACACTGTGGCAAAAGCCGCCACGTTTTACAGTTCCTGCAAGGTGGATGGGATTCTTGCAGAAAAGTAGGTGCAGCGGAAATTCTGCAATTTCCAAAACCATCGTGTTATTGGGAATCGCAGCATGTCGGTTATACCTACGGAAACACCAGAAGTTATAGGTATAATGGAAACAGAAAGTCCACGGAGGAAAACTCTATGGACTGTGAAAGTGCTGCGGGAAAAACCACAAGGTGTTTCTGCCATGCATTTTCCCGCTACGTGGGGCCTTGGCCTTAAGGGTATGTTCACACACCTGAATTGGTTGCTATATTTGAAGCAGATTCCAGTTCCAAATTCTGCTTGAAGAAGCTTTCCATCAATGGGCCTCACTATCTGCTGCTGCTAAATGCTGCGCAGCTACGCCCTGTGCAGGTCTGATGATGTCACACTGCCCCCATCTGACACCAGCCTCCTTCACTTCTGGGTGCAGTGTGACATCATCAGACATGCACAGGGCGCAGCTGAGCAGCATTTAGCAGCAGCAGATAGTGAAGCCCATTGATGGAGGGCCATGCCCCTAAAGCCCCTTTTCTACTCATTCACATAGATAGTTATAACAGGACGATTTTTCCAAAAATGGAGCTGCAGTCCTGAATAAGGAATTCCTCATTGTAAACTGTGCTGACAGCCCTACAAGGTCCTGGGATTAGTTTGTATCTCATTTTTGTGCTGTCAGATTCCCTTAGACATGCCTTGTGCTGCCACTCCGGGTACTGAGCACTGAATAGATATGGCCTTATCCCCCGACACTTCCTTGTTTGTCAGACTGTACAGGAGACATAACAGGTTGTCGGTACATTCCTGTTCATTGCGTCCGTCCGGGATCTGGCAGATCTTAGATTTCACAGGATAACCAAAAGGTCCTTTGTAGCAGCGACTTCAGCAAGGGCAAGGCCGCCCAACCAGTCCTTCGAGGTATTACGTCAGGCAGACTGCTTGTGGTTTTATTCTCATTATTGGATTGTTAATTTTTTTTCTGCAGTTTTATTGTCTGGAATCTAGAAAGAAAACAAAATCTGAATTTCTTTGTCTTGAAGGATTCTAGTCTTGGCCTAGATGCAACATGAAGTGGGTCAAAAAGTCAAGTTATAATCTGTTAGATCGGCATATGCAAAGCTACCTTAACTGGTCACAGGAGACGGAGCAGCTTCATCTAGTCCTGCAGTCATTGCACTAAATCAGGCGTCAGCCTCAAGCCCTAGCTGACTGCCGGCCACATGGTGTGGTTTAGTGCAATGACTGTGTGACTAGATGAAGCCCCTCTTCCCCGTGATTCCTGCCACTTTAAAATTTTAGAAGCTTATAACTTGACTTTTCAGTGACGGTGCCATAGCAAAGGTTAATACTTGATGCTACCCCTGCTGGGTCCAGTTTAGGTTCCCTTTAAAGGGGTTGTGCCATTATGGACATATCCCCTATCCACAGGACGGAGTGTCTGATACCTGTCTGATCGCCCAAATGCAGGGTCCTCCAGTAATCAGGAAGATCAAGGACCCTATGTCCCCCTGAAGCCTCCTTGTTTGGCCTTATTGTTAGGACACGGGTGTCTGGAGCAGCTGTCTGACATCGCTCTGGTATGTGTGAGAGCAGCGACAGCCATCACAACAGCTGCTGGTCTATGAGGAGCTTGTCTGTGTCTTAGGAAGCCTGGCTGGATAAAGAAGTGATTGTGAAGATAGTTAATAGTGAACAGACAGACGTCCACGTGTAAAGGCCGAGATATATGATGTCCTCCAGGGCTGTCACTTAGATCGGTGAAACATTGATGGGTAATTTTGCTGGTCACTGACTTAAAGGGATGTTGATCACCTGTCCTTAGGATCAGTCATCAATATCAGATTGGAGCAGGTCTGATAATCGGGACCCTTGTTGATCAGCCGTAAGCAGATCACCATGTTCTATATGTAATGGTTGTATGGAGTGACTGCAGTAAATCAGCGCTGAATGGAAAATACAGCAATACAGCTCCATCCTTCCATCTCTGTTCTCCAGCTCCGTCCTTCCATCCCTGTTCTCCAGCTCTGTCCTTCCATCTCTGTTCTCCAGCTCCGTCCTTCCATCTCTGTTCTCCAGCTCTGTCCTTCCATCTTTGTTCTCCAGCTCCGTCCTTCCATCTCTGTTCTCCAGCTCCGTCCTTCTCTGTTATCCAGCTCTGTCCTTCCATCTCTGTTCTCCAGCTCTGTCCTTCCATCTTTGTTCTCCAGCTCCGTCCTTCCATCTCTGTTCTCCAGCTCCGTCCTTCTCTGTTATCCAGCTCCGTCCTTCCATCTCTGTTCTCCAGCTCCGTCCTTCCATCTCTGTTCTCCAGCTCCGTCCTTCCATCTTTGTTCTCTAGCTCCGTCCTTCCATCTCTGTTCTCCAGCTCCGTCCTTCCATCTCTGTTCTCCAGCTCCGTCCTTCCATCTCTGTTCTCCAGCTCCGTCCTTCCATCTTTGTTCTCTAGCTCCGTCCTTCCATCTCTGTTCTCCAGCTCCGTCCTTCCATCTCTGTTCTCTAGCTCCGTCCTTCCATCTTTGTTCTCTAGCTCCGTCCTTCCATCTCTGTTCTCCAGCTCCGTCCTTTCATCTTTGTTCTCCAGCTCCGTCCTTCCATCTCTGTTCTCCAGCTCCGTCCTTCCATCTCTGTTCTCCAGCTCCGTCCTTTCATCTTTGTTCTCCAGCTCCGTCCTTCCATCTCTGTTCTCCAGCTCCGTCCTTCCATCTCTGTTCTCCAGCTCCGTCCTTTCATCTTTGTTCTCCAGCTCCGTCCTTCCATCTCTGTTCTCCAGCTCCGTCCTTCCATCTCTGTTCTCCAGCTCCGTCCTTCCATCTTTGTTCTCCAGCTCTGTCCTTCCATCTCTGTTCTCCAGCTCCGTCCTTCCATCTCTGTTATCCAGCTCCGTCCTTCCATCTCTGTTCTCCAGCTCCGTCCTTCCATCTCTGTTCTCTAGCTCCGTCCTTCCATCTTTGTTCTCTAGCTCCGTCCTTCCATCTCTGTTCTCCAGCTCCGTCCTTCCATCTCTGTTCTCCAGCTCCGTCCTTCCATCTCTGTTCTCCAGCTCCGTCCTTCCATCTTTGTTCTCTAGCTCCGTCCTTCCATCTCTGTTCTCCAGCTCCGTCCTTCCATCTCTGTTCTCTAGCTCCGTCCTTCCATCTTTGTTCTCTAGCTCCGTCCTTCCATCTCTGTTCTCCAGCTCCGTCCTTTCATCTTTGTTCTCCAGCTCCGTCCTTCCATCTCTGTTCTCCAGCTCCGTCCTTCCATCTCTGTTCTCCAGCTCCGTCCTTTCATCTTTGTTCTCCAGCTCCGTCCTTCCATCTCTGTTCTCCAGCTCCGTCCTTCCATCTCTGTTCTCCAGCTCCGTCCTTTCATCTTTGTTCTCCAGCTCCGTCCTTCCATCTCTGTTCTCCAGCTCCGTCCTTCCATCTCTGTTCTCCAGCTCCGTCCTTCTATCTCTGTTCCATCTCTGTTACCTTATGTGCTCAGATTGAACTTGGTGGGTTGTCCAGCAGTCCTTGGATATTGGGGTCCTCCAGAATGAGAAGAACTTGTGTCTGCTGTTTGTTAAGGATCCTGAACAGTGAGTCTTATATACTTAGCATTCCTTAATATGGTTACGGATAATGGGTTTTGTAAACCAGACAATAACTTTATGGGGTTATGCCCAGAGGCGAGAACGTGAGGACCTGTGTATGAGCCAGATCGTAGCCAGGCTGGATTACACGTGACTGGTGCTGGATGGGATCACTAGAGATAGCTATATACGACTGCCCCATTGAAGTGAATGGGAACGCTGCCACCACCTGTCATGTCCATACTCAGTCTGGCTGTGGTCTGGCTGAATGCTCCATGGGGGAAGAGGACCCCCTATACTCAGGACTGCTGGGGGTCTCAGTGGACTGCTGCTGATCAGGTATTTATCCTGTAAGCTATGGATAGAGGATAAATACTTTCTATGGCATAGCCGCTGTAAGTTACTTTCATACCTAGGTCCACCAAGCCATCTGTGTGATATATGCAGCAGAAATTCATCATGTCAGCAAGTATATGAGCAGCAGCCATAGTACGACTATCATTAGTGGGGACAGTATGAGAACTGCAGTGGCGGCCATATTGATTCTCCATCTTCTTCTGCACTATGGAGCCATGTATGGCTTATCTGATAATCATACAATGGATGTCCATGGTGGTGCAGGTGATGACAGCCAAATCTTCAGCGTGATCTTTCTTTATCTTTATTTCAGGAACGTACTGTGAAACCTGCTTAGCCACTGTGCAAGGTACGTACTGTCATTGTCACCTCATGTACCGCCATGTATGAGCTGACGCCATATGTGACTTTTATGGCCTTGACTGACATGTCTTTCAGAGCTGAAGAAAACAGTCAAGGTGAATGGAGGAGAGCTTAGTCAGGCAAAGATCAAAGCCGGAACGAGCAAGGTGTGCGAGAGTCTGACGCCTGAAGAGGGGAGTTTAGCAGAGGCGAGGGCGGCCTGTAAACATTTACTAGGTAAGTGGTTATTATAGGTATGGACTACAAACCACAGGTGAAAGTGGAGGAACCAGTATATAATCCATATCATACAAGACCAGCGACCTCTGCAGTGATTGTGGTTGGATGTGTAGGGTGGACACAAAAATAATGTAAGAACATCTAGGGAACTACTGTACAGAACATATGTACGTATACAGCACATGTACAGTATATAGACAGCACATATACAGCATATGTACAGCATATAGACAGCACATATACAGCACATATACAGCATATAGACAGCACATGTACAGCACATGTACAGCATATAGACAGCACATAGACAGCACGTATACAGCATATACACAGCACATGTACAGCATATAGACAGCACATATACAGCATATAGACAGCACATAGCGTATGCACATATACAGCACATATACAGCATATAGACAGCACATATACAGCACATATACAGCATATAGACAGCACATATACAGCACATATACAGCATATAGACAGCACATATACAGCACATATACAGCACATATACAGCACATATACAGCATATAGACAGCACATATACAGCATATAGACAGCATATAGACAGCACATAGACAGCACATGTACAGCATATACACAGCACATGTACAGCATATAGACAGCACATAGACAGCACGTATACAGCATATAGACAGCACATAGACAGCACGTATACAGCATATACACAGCACATGTACAGCATATAGACAGCACATAGACAGCACGTATACAGCATATAGACAGCACATAGACAGCACGTATACAGCATATACACAGCACATGTACAGCATATAGACAGCACATAGACAGCATATAGACAGCACATAGCGTATGCACATATACAGCACATATACAGCATATAGACAGCACATATACAGCATATAGACAGCACATATACAGCATATATACAGCATATAGACAGCACATATACAGCATATAGACAGCACATATACAGCATATAGACAGCACATATACAGCATATAGACAGCACATATACAGCATATACAGTCCATGGGAAGGCAGCAACTCCAAACATTATAGATGACTGCACAGTATTTGGTCCTGGAAATACAGCCATAATACAATCCATATTTCATGGACTTTATGGTCATTAGAGGTCGGCTTTAAGATTTCCGCTGAAAAAGTAAAGTTAGACATAAACTGTATACACCAGAACAGAGCTTAGGCGGACCACTACAATAGCGGACACATACAGAGCCCGACGGACCCCATTAACTATCATGTGATCCATAGGGTGTCCATTCTCTAAAACTGAAACCGCCAGACAATAAAGTAGACCTTGTAGGACTTTTTGTCCTGAGATTTTGGAGACGGAGACTCCAACGCAAACCTGTACGTGGCCTTACATGAGGTTAATAGTGATACTTAGGAAAGGTCATCAATCTCAGATGAGTGGGGGTCTGACAATGAGGAACCCACTGATGAAAATAATTTCACGACCCTTCTCTTATCACTAAGTCTTTATTTTTGGGTCCACCACAGAAGTCTATGGAGATAAATTCGAAGAAGCTTTCCGGACAGGGAATGAAGACTCGCTGGAGGCCAATATATGTTATATTCATACCCGAGCGTGCATGGGGGTGAAGAGGAAAGCCTTTCAGGTAAGTGAACCTCTCTGACTACTGACGGGGCTTCCAGAATCCTCACCTGACAACTGTCTTATAGCTGCAGGCTCAGTATTGGTGGATATTAGAACTAGATACAATGTACAGTGAATGTGGAATATCTTTCTTTGCTTCCCTTATCTTGTACTAGTGTTACATTATATCCAGTCCTACAGGGGCCGTACACATTACATTCATTCTATTCAGGCAGGGCGGGCTGACTACCGAATGGTTAAAGGGGGTCTCCTAACCAGGGGGGCAGATATAGGGGAAGATAAGGATCAGGCGTGTTGGATTTCTACCAGCTCGGCCCTTTTTTGTATGGGAGGGGTGAACTGCCACCAGAGGTGTTCACTTGTTTCTTGATCCTCTCTAAGCTGAGCATGCAGGTATATGGGCGAGAGAGGGTTGGAGAAATAGCTGTTGGACAACATGTAACTCTAGGGCAGCAGGTTTGCTCCTTGGGGGGGGGGGGGAATTGGTGGGAAGGATTTCCTAAAGCAATCAGTATCAGTAGTAGATTTCTGTAGCTGCTAGGGAACATGCCGTGGCGAATATTGGAATAGTTGCAAAATCTTTCCTGATGAGTCACAAGTTAATGCTGAAATGGGTAGAAACTAACTGACAACAAGGATCTGGTGAATGGAGAGAGTTATGTCGTCCGACAGGTCACACCACTCTGTATTAGAGATGAGCGAGTAGTGAAATATTCGAGATTCGTTTCGAGTAGAGCCTCAATATTCGACTACTCGATCGAATATCGAATCCCATTATAGTCTATGGGAAAAAATGGTCGCTTCAGGGGAAACCACTATTCGGCTAAAGGAGAGTCACCAAGTCCAAGAGTAGGAGGAGGAGAGTGGCAGGAGGAGCGCTGTGCAGTTAAAGCGCACGGACCCCATAGACTATAACGGGTCCATGCACTTTAACTGCACAGCGCTTGCAGTTGCACTGATATTCCTATACGGATCCTTGCGGACAGTGTATAGCATTCGGCCAATCAACGTTGATTCTGCTGAAGGCTTGTCTTTGAGGAGGCAGAGTCTAAGATTGGACCACAGCAATCTCCATTGTGGTCCGATCTTAGACTCCGCCTCGTCGCAGATAAGCTTCCGGCAGAACCAGCGTTGATTGGCCGAATGTTGTACACTGTATTTGTGTATTTGTCCAATCAATGCTGGTTCTGAATCAAATCTTTACGGCGAATAGGAGTAGTATTCGAACGAGTACAAGTATTTGGAATACCGTAGTAGGCTATCGAATACCGACTTGATCGAATACACCTCGCTCATCTCTACTCTGTATCATTAGCATATATGAGCTGACACTACGCTCTATAGCCGAGCTCTAGCTAGTCCTTAGGGATAGTTCTATAAAGTTTTAGTTATAATACCTGGCACCAGTATTCACAGAACTGTGACCAGTCACTCAGTCCATCTAAACCAGCTCTTTATAAAAGGCTCTAGCAGGTGATGACTAGAGCCCCCTATAGGTGAGAGCTCCCCAATAGGTGAGAGCCCCCTATAGGCGAGAGCCCCCCATAGGTGAGAGCCCCCCATAGGTGAGAGCCCCCCATAGGTGAGAGCCCCCTATAGGTGAGAGCCGTCCATCATTACAACAGAAGGGCCAATTAGCGGCAATCACTATCAGTAATCTGTAAAGAGAACAGAAAGTGATGGGATTAGCCGTCTGTAATGTCTGTGACGTCTCCGCGTAATCCCATCTCTCTCAGCTTTCAGTTCCAGTTTACTTTATACGCGATTAATACCTGATGAAGGGAATTATCTTCACCGTAGCAGCAGGAATGAAAGTGCTGCTCAGTGTCAGACATGTCATAGACAGGCACCATACGTGTCCATGGACATCCCCTAATACTGATGTGACCTAACCCCAATTCCTTTCTTTGATATATTGCAAACCTCTGCTCTGAGGTGTAAAGATCTGGTCCGGTCTGTGTTGTGGGAATCCAGATCTGTCCTATGATGAAGACTACAATACCTGATGGAGCCCATCCCTGCTAGATAGGACAGGTGAATGGGCTCCTTCAGGCGTCGCTTCTTGGGAGAATCTGGTACTGACCCAAGCAGGTGGCAATGCCATGTACAGAAACCCTTCTAAACAAGAAATATTTGCAAATTTACCCAAATAATATTGACCTAAAGGCCCCCGCGCAGATCTCAAAGGTTACAGCTGCAGAGGTGCAGGAAAAGCAACATGGTGGACATTTTAGGACTGAACAGATGAGGGTTTTTTAGCACCACTCCCTCGCCCCCCAACATCACCTCACTTTCTGGCAACTGCTCTGAATAGGAGGAACCTTTTTTATCATTTCAGGACCAGAAGCAGACATTTGAAGACGGGACCATTGAGGATTTCATAAAGAAACACGGAGACCGCGTCCGACGTTCCAAGCCAATGGCTGCACTTAGTGAAAGTCTCCAAACCGAGAAGGATGAACTGTAGGAATAAGCGGAGTCACGACTTATAAATGTCACCTGTTAGACCTGTACTGTACATAGGTTATCAGATTTTATAAAGCTTAGGTGGGGGATCTGTTTTCATGGACACAATACATTTCAGTGCATGGAGACGACATCGGACATGACCACGGATTTAAACCAATCCCATATAAACACTGCAGAAACCCCCCACAGTGCAAAGTGTCTTGTTTGCTGCAGATTTTGCACACTCAGCATGTCAATGACTGAATTTGGCCACAGATTTTAACCTTTACAACGCAATGGCTGCACCCCGGCCGAGCTGTACAGAAACGGCAAATTGCAGCTTTTTTTTGCCGCAGGGATTGTCTGAGAGTATAATAAACGTATCTGCAGGAGATGTCATAAAATATCAAACCAACAATTACCCACCTGCCACATCCTCTCCACTGACACTCCGGTGGCCCCTGGCAGTCTTTGTTTACTTTACATACATGTGACTACCGTGACCAATCACAGGCCTTAGTGGTCGTAGTCTGTAGTGGCTACCATGACTGCTGAGGCTATGTATGTATGGTGCAAATCCAACAGAGATTCGGCACGCCCTGCATTGGTTTATTTTCCCTATGGACAACCACAAGAGATTTGTATACCAGTCAGTAATGGCATATACCTAGAATGAAGGGGTTAAGTGTAGCACTCCCTTGGGATATCCTTTGTCTTCACCCAATGCAGCGCCGTACATAGGCCGCAGCCTGGTCCTACTCATCAGACTCTATAGAAATATAATCCCCTGAATAAAGGCTTTTAGGAGCAAAAACCGCCATACAGACAAGGCCTCATGTACACATCTGAGGGTGCAGGCCGAGGGGGGCCGATTTCTTAAAGGTTCATGCGAGTGTCCTCTGTGCTTCATTCACTCCTATGGGCGGTTCCTTCCTGTTTAGATTTGATATGATGGTGGAGAATAAGACCTGTTATATAATTATCAGATCCAAATGGAGCATTGGGCCCCGCTCAGACACTACACAGGGTCATGGGCATGTTGTCCAAGTCTATATGACTTATTAAGTACACAATTAACCATTTGTATGACCATGCCATGTCTGTCACTTCTCCAGGAATAGGGATCAGCCAGCCCCATCCTTGGAATCAATCGGGGACCCTAATGGACCATTTCCACTCTGTACAAGCCATAAAGTTGTATCATGGGACATCTCCTTTAAGTCTCTTGAAATATTTGGATAATATTAGGCTGTAGATGTGGTTTCATACAGTAAACCGAAGCAGATGTGGTTTCTGAGAATCCAGTTGTTTTTGTTACTATAAAATATTTCCCTGTAATAGGAGAAGTGCTGGTTATATTGTAAAATCCTACTAAAAAAGGAGATGTTACCCCCTGACATGGAGGGATCGGAGCCGGGTAGAAATGGTTTAGACGGTACAGATAAGTTATAGAAGCAATGTGATAGTCAGGACTTTCTGGAAACATTTGAGTGGTGCAAAGGGAGGTTTTGGCTAATCCCTGATAATTAAGAGCTCCGACAATAATGCGTCCCCGGCTGTAATCGGTGAGGAAACCTGGTAAAGGGTGTTGAACTTCACTGCAGCGCCCCCACAGGGGAAACAAAGCATTACACAGTGTCCATTCAATTCCATGGGATGTATGTGTAACGCAGGACAGGAGGGGTCCTCCATAGTGAGACATGCTCTGTGACAGCGATACACTCTGTCCAGGGTTCTCATCCCACTCTATGGAAAGGAGTCTACCAATTCCCACATCACATTAAGGGCCCTTTCCCATGAAGTTAAAAAGACTCCCATTTATTTCAACGTGTAGCGCGCGTAAGACGGCACCCATTGAACTTAATGGGATTCTGTTTTGAAGCGCTCACTCTGACACGCATTTACGTGTCAGATTGAGCACCACGCTACTTCGTGCGAACGGGCCCTTAAATTAATTTTCCCAATGATGATCTATCCCCCGGCAGGTCACAATCCGAACCCAACACAGATCATCAAGTAATAGGAGCAGCACCGCAGCCCTGTCCGCTGCATTGGGAAACTGCAACCCCATGCCTATTACTTGTATAAGCACCACCATAGCAAAGGGCTACTACAACAGATCGTGTGCAGGGGACGGGTGTCGGGTCCCAATATAGGTGAGTGATCACTATAAAAATGTAATCAGGGGCTGGACAACCCCTTTAAATAGATATAGCTTTGTTGTTTCACAATGCAAAGTGGATGTAGATATAGTCAGCTTTTGATCTTTATGCACCCTGGGGTGTGTCTGTACCAACTGAAACACAATGGCAATGGCCCCTTATTACTAAATAAAATGTGATTTAGGGTATGGTAGACTCCCTTTACCTTGAGCGACAACACTGCATGATTCCTTTAAGAGTTTGTTGAGTTTATGAGGTTTTGGTGCCAAATCTGCTTATATAAAAACAAAAGCCCATCATCCGTATACAAGACCAGCAATGTAATACTGTCTGATCTCCATACAAGTCCTGTGACGCCACCTATGGGCAATGCTGAATGTCTTAGGAAAAGAAAATCTTCAGCTTATTAAATACATAGATTCAGAGATTCATAAGAAAACCTGTTTCTCCGGAGCTTACAGCAGCCTCTGCCACTGACATATAGCTGGATTTATAGCTCGTGTTTTTATTGTATATCCCCGGTTGTCAGATATCTCTGGAACCTAGTTGGAATGATTTCATTGAACGGGAGGCCTAATAAAAAGCAGCGCCATAGGGCAGGTTTATTCAGGTGGTAGCCACCAGTGGCATATAACACAACAGTCAGCCATGTTGGCGTTGGACATTTAGGTCACCGTCATTCTGCATAGGGAGATCTATTTTGCATCCTCGTCATCCCAATAGAGGCACTTTGGATATTCACAGCATAAAAGGTTAGTTTTTTTTACATGACAATAAATACATATATAAAAGAATATTCTGGACACATAAAACAGATGACATGGGGGACAGGTGACAATTACGTAGATTCACCGCCTTGATGCATCTGGATATGTTGGAGGAGCTGATCACAATAGACCGGGGTCCTGTGCTTGTGCTTCACGGCTTCAATTTCTTGTATTAATACTGATGGGTAGATGACACTCGCCTGCTGGAGAACATCTGCAAGACACGGAGCGGACACTGAAAACAGGATCATGGTCTAGGTCAGGGGTAGGGAACGTACGGCTCTCCAGCTGTTGCAAAACTACAACTCCCAGCATGCATACTTGCTCTTCTGTTCTTGGAAATCCCATGGTAGTGAATGGAGCATGCTGGGAGTTGTAGTTTCACAGCAGCTGGAGAGCCAAAGGTTCCCTACCCCTGGTCTAGGTAATGGGCTGAAAAAAATTTATCAGGTGCCTGATGCTGCCCCATCTAACAACAGGGTGTGACAGGGTGATATGAATATATGTGATATATATCTGTGTTATATAGGGTTTTATTATTTTGAGCAGGGTTCCTGAGTAAAAAGCAGAATAAAACCCTGCATACACAGTTACTGACAGTTCTCTTGTATCAGTGTATACACAGAAGGTTGTCAATCACTGTCTGGCTGGGGTAGTCAGGACTCGCACTGTCTCTGTAGGAGTCCTGGTGGGATTTACTCCGCTTTTTATTCTCCTACAAGTCATACACCCTACATATGACGGGCTCCGCTTTCTCTAGCATATTGCGCTCTCAGACAGGGCAGTAGAAATCACCTGATAGATGCTGAAAGCCAAGAACAACCTATATATTAGATGAAACTGGTCACAAAATATCACTGCACCCTCTACATGGTGATTACAGAAGGATCTAGAATTTACTGAGATAATTTCACAAAAGCCTGACAAAAGGACGGGACAGTCCGAGTCTCAGAATGAAAAGTTTGTGTCCAGAGAAGCCAATCATGTGGAGAGATCTTAATGTGTCCTATAAATAGAGAGCGAGCGCACCTCAATACATCACACAGACAGGCTGGCGGATGGCGCTCATTTGAATTTTGGTAAGCTGCTGCCACCTAGAGCCACTTATCTGTTACTGCATACAGTGTGTAACAAACGTAGTATACTGGGCATAGACACTGTACGTGTATATGAAAATATATATATTCTATAGATATAGATGAGATGTGATGTCACTGCATGGCAAAATCCCCCTCTGTTGTATTCATAGGATTCCATTGGCCATGTCTAGTAACCGATAACATTGACAGCTACAGATCTCAGCAAAGCTTAATAGTCCAATATGGTGCAGGCAGGACCACCCCGGGCTGCTGCAGCCACCTCATACTACAGATGAAGCTACAAGGAGCGAGTATTATGTACTATAGTCCGTCTTTGGCACTTAGCAGGTTAAGAGACACAGTTACTCCATTTTGTGACATGTCCTAGTTGCCATGATCGATTGTCTGTATCTGACAAGGTGCCCAGATAATAGGTCTATTTTTTCCCCTTTAAGCACCCCATCACATTATGCCACAATGATTTATGGATGTAAATAGAGCCAGAGCGGTCCGTACATCATCCGCGGCAGCGCAGACAAGCAGCAATTTGTACAACAGATTAACATGGACCTGTCATCCGTCATCAAACTGGCTGGCGTCTCTCAGACATCAAATGATGGTGCTAAAAACAGAAAGTGCTGGATAAGGGAGAAGTGTCGTACTCAGTGGGGGTATCACTGCTCATACTCCAATAATAAAAGAACAGGGGTCCCTTGTAACTGGTTGGCAAGCCCCACGCCAACCATGTCTATGGAAGGGTCAGAGACAAGTGAACGACAATATTCAGATATTTCCATCAGTTCCCAAGAGTAGAACAGAGCCGCAGATGCCTGCACAAGCGAGTGCAAGGAACACCTGTTCTTGTATTAAGTGTTTGTACAAGTGGTCGACTCCCATCATCACTAGCGCTGAGATGCAATGCCACTTATAAAATATGGACTGGTTGTTTTCCTCGTGCAGGATAACTCCATAAGATATCACAGATTAGACAATAGACTCACCTAGTACTGTAGCCTGGAGAGCAGTATCAGAATCATCGAGATGCACAAGGAGACAGCGGTATAGGAATTCCAGATGACCCCGATACGTCGTCCTCTCGTAGCGGTCGTCGATGAACTTAAACCATAGAGCCAGTGTTTTAGCCGCCGTGATCCGCACTTCATCGGAAGCATCATCGAGACGCTTCACAAGTTCTGTTAAGACAAGTTTATGGGTTAGGTAGGATTCCATGATAGGATTGCAGAGACTTTGACTTACCTTATCCTATGTATTTGTATATGTAGTTGACTACTGTGTACTTGGCAATGTCTCATATGTAATAGTTCTAGTCCATGTTCTTAATACAGAATAATATACAAAGAATAAATAAACACCAAAAGTCAAGTGACTTTGTAGATACGATGTATTACTTATCTTGTACTGGTCCTGTATTATAGTTCAAAGCAACATTAAAAGGGGTTAGCCGGATCCTTAGGATAAGCCATCTATACTAAGTCTGCGTGGATCCGACACCCAGGCCCCCCACAGATCAGCTATCAGGGCACCATGGCTCCTGGTAATGTGGACATGCAGGGAGCCACACTGCTCACTCCCGGTACAAAGTGTAGCAGCGGGCTTAGATACTTCAATGGTGCTGCTGTACCTAAACCTGCCAATACACTTTACATGTTGAGAGCCATGCTTCTGACTCTCCATACAAACACTACTGGGAGATACCAATCCCAGCACCATCAATCCGATGTCTAAGAACAGTCCATCAAGGGCTGGAGAACCTCTTATCCTCCACAACATCCTCTAGGCCTGATTCGTGCAGGGCCTGGGTGTCAGATCACATATTGATGGCCTACCCCGACAAGGTCTGCTGACTGACTGATGCATTTGAGGTTGGACAACACATTTAATAATGACCTTGGTAACAATTTTCAATGTCAACCATCAGTACTGCAGCATGAGCGTATGGCCTTAAAGAGGACCTTTCACCGATTTGGGCACAGGCAGTTCTATATACTGCTGGAAAGCCGATAGTGAGCTGAATTCAGCACACTGTCAGCTTTCTAGCAATATATAGAACTGCCTGTGCCCAAATCGGTGAAAGGTCCTCTTTAAGAGGTGCATAAACTGCTCTATGGATTGCACTGCAGAGTCCTTGGCAAATCTGCATGTATCACAAGAGCTTTTTCTGGATTTTGCTGTGGATTTTACCACCCTATACTGAAATGGACAAAATCCATTCTGAAAATCCAGAAACAATTGACCTGCGGTGGGACTTTGTTTTCTCCCCCCAGTGTGTAGATTTGCAAAGAAGTTTCACTTTGCTTTAATAAGCTGCAGATTTTATGCCTGCAAATTTGCATTGGACAAATAGCTAGTGCATCAATTACATGTGAATATGCCCCAAATACAGGCTGCAAATCAGGATCAGTACAACATAAGGCAATTGTGTGAAAGTGAACAGCTGCCTCCTTACACAACACTAAAAACAGACAAAAATATACCGGGGTAAATCTTGTTCAGTTTATCTGGATCATAGTGTTGTCCGCAGATTCCCAGGAGAGTCTTGATAATACGACAGGACACAAGCCGGCTTGTCTTTGAATCTTCTTCCAGAGTAGCGAGAACCTGGGGCATCAGAACCTCCTGTACCCGGAGAATCTGCAAGTTACAGAAGGGAGGGAGGGGTGTCAGGAAATGCAGACTGTCAGTAAAACAAATGGGTTAAAGTAAAGCACAAAGGCTATCATTGCCAAGGCCTGTTTGGGCCTGGAAGGGGTTATCCGTTTGCTCAGATTGATGGCCTCTCCTCCTGATGGGGCATCAAAATTACACCCACAGGGGTCGGACACCCAGGATCCCCACAGATCATGGGATCAGTGTTGTCACTTTGAAGTCTATGGGGCAGCGCTAGAGAACCTGACTCATCACTACAGTTTGTACAGTGAGCGAGTAGTGCCGTTCTCCAAGCTGTCTCGGTACCGGCTGATCTGCTGGGGAGCTGCTAAGAATAGGCCATCCATCTAAAAAAACCAAATAACCCCTTCAATGATGCACTTTTTTATTTCAGCAATCATAATTGCAGTTTTCATGCAAATGACCATAGGAGGCTTTTCCATGTAGGAAAAATGTATTTTTGGCAGTGTTTGGGGTACATAAAAATTACTTTGCATTCATAGCACTTTTTTTTTTTTAAAGTGCAAATATTGCAAAGGTTTCCCTGCTGCGAGTCCAAAGCAATGCCTTGGGTATGGGTCATCAGTATTACAATCCCAGAAAACCGCTTTAAGGGTCGGGCGACACACGGTGAATCACAGCAAAAAACAACATTGCAGAAAAATTTACATTTTTCATTTTGCCTCCCTCCAAATACCCCTCTGGGGAAAATACAGGGTTTCTGTAGATTACAATAACCTGCTGTGTATTCTGCAGCGATTTTTCCTGCAATGTGTGGTAGAGATTAAACAACATTTCATTTCCTTTGCGTAAGCGCCGCGTTGTCCAGTCCAAAGGGGTTTTCTAGGTTTTATCCACTGATGGCCTATACTTGGGATAGGTCATGAATTGATCAGCGGGGGGGCTGACACCTGGGACACCACGGAGCAGCAGTTGCGGGGGAAGGGCAGGTGACATTATGTCCTCAGTCACATATTAGCTGCATGTACTTTACCTCTTCACGTGAAAGGACCTCACTCTGTAACAGAATCCAGAGACAGGAGACGGCGATGGTCCGGATGGCTCCTGCGGTCCTCCCCGCCTGCCACTTCAGGTTAGGAACCAGAATGTCCCCAATGACAGTTTCAGAGTAAAGATGGAACTGCCTGGTAATGAAACGTGCATAGGTTTAGATGGGACGCAAAACAGGATAGAAAAACCCAAAGCTACAAATCTAATCATAAAAAGATAAATCCAGGAGTTGTCCTCTTGTAGGAAATCTTTTATCGGAGCCTTAACAATGCCGTTACTGAGCTAGCAACAAACCCAAATCCCTTCCCCTATTCCTACTGCTGTGTGTAAGCCTATGAGCACGGCCCCTGTCCATCTTGTGATGCTTATCCATCTATTTTTCTGTCGATGGCGTTGCCTGCTGCAGGTTCAGTTTATATAACTGTGTTATGTTATTCTGTAATAGTGTCCAGTAGGGGGCGCCTCAACACAAATTATAGCAGACTTAAAGAATGTAGTGAAATACCAAAATATCTAGGAGAAAAGACATAAATGTAATCCATAATATCACAGTTACCGGCTATTACAATAAGGACATACTGTATAGTGTATTACACAGTCACACACATCAGAGGCACACAGGCGGGATTTTAGGGCCCTTCATGCTGCTGAACGGGTGCTACGGGCTCTGCAAACTTACAATGTACTGAAACCCAATCTGACTCCCTGGCACTGCGGCCCCAAGTCAGGTAACCCCAGTCAGTAAGGTGTCTGGTGTGACCACTGCGTAGATAAGAGGTCTCACTGGTAGCTTTGAAATCTCTTCTGTACGTTAATATTACTCCAGAACTTGGATGGGTGACCTAGCCTTACATCAAAGGAGCTGCAGTGAACCGGAACCAGCACAGCGCCATACACTGTGCAGAGGCCAAGATAGGTACTGCAAGCTCAGTCCCATTGTCATACTATGTTCTATTTAATAAGGAAAAGTTAATGTTGTTATTTCATGTATCTTGGGATAGTGAACGCTGACAATGCACATAATGTAACTTAAATTGCCCACTCTATACACCCGAAATACAGCTGGAAGAGTTGTATTCTATTCCTAGCATACAGAAAGGTTGTCAGTAAATTTGCGAGCACCAACTGATAATAAAAGGGTCCATCTGTACTCATTGGCATCATCCTATTATAACACCCAATGCAATGTACATAGAGGAGGAACCTGCGGCCGATCCTCCCTATTTAGCTGCATTGGTTATCGGCAGTACATCTCTGGTCACACAGGGTGCTGTGCTACCGATTGTCTTGTACGGTGCAGGAGCAGAACCATGACATGGGCCAGTTACTAGCGTTCCTATGAACACTTGTTCCAGACGACTGAGCCATGTAATAGACTCCTTTTCCGTATTTTAGGTCTCAAGTTTGCAAGCCAAGGGTGTTGGTCCTTCCTCTCCCCCAGAGCTGCAGCGGCGGTGGCCTGTGCATTGTTTCTCATTTCTGTGTAGGACAGAACAATACGCCTTTCAAGCATTCCTGTCTGAGACACTATGAGAAGAGCCCAAATTCTATGAATGAGCGCTCATTGTTTTGTAGGGCGAGAGGGATTGGGAATCTCGACAAACCCTTTGGAGTTGACGGTTTCATTGGCTTTCAGCAGGAGTTTGGACAACATGGTGAAGAGTTTCAGTCGCATCTGAGGCTCTTTGTCTTGTTGAAGGCAGGTCTGCAAAACCGGCATCAAGAGATCGAGACGCTCTCCAAGGACAGGGCCTGGAAAAATACACCAAGTCAAGTAAACCGGTATCATTATCAACAGCAAGGTGCAATAATCCCAGTGCTACACGTTCTACACCCACAGAGACAGCACCCCCTATCTGATCATAGAGGAATTAATACATTACTGGACGCTCAATAAAAGGCTACTAGGATTATGTCAGTGACATTAAAGGGGTTTTCTGGGACTTATCCTTAGTATAGCTCAGGTGGTTGAAGCGGCCGCAGTCTTTGGGCAAGTGCTGATCCTCTTCAGGGAATACCAAGCTCAGTGCCGTATATATTGTATGGGCTTTGCTTGTTATTGCAGTGTCATTGGCACAGAGGAGATAACTAATCTGTGGGGGTCTCAAGTGTCAGACCCCAATGGATCAGATATATAGGATTTATCCTAAGGATAGGTCATCAATAGGCAAGTCATAGAAACCGTCTGCAATGAATAATTGATGGCATATTGCTAGGACAAATCATTGTGCAAGTAAACTGCAATGCAAAATGCAACCTCCGGCAAGGGAACAGGGCAAGCTGCCATTCCTTGCACCACCGAGTATCAGCGAACCTTCATTCATTCATTGGATTGATGCAAATCAGATAGATAAGACCTGCACCGATCAAAGTGACGGCATATTTTATCGACATGTCATCACGTTATAAGATGGGAGTAGTCCATATAAAGAGGCAGACACAAGCGTCCGATTCCAGGATTCCCATCTCCTCTGCTTGTTGAACATGTACTCTGGTCCATCTGTGATGGAGATAGGCATGTAGCGCGCTTGAATATCTTCAGACACCCCACAGACCTTGAAAGGAGCGGCAGGACGCATGTGAGGCACAAGACACGAAGCACCTCACCCTAAGGTCGCCGCTTCCAAATCATATGCCTGAGCTCAATTCACAGGCTCCGCCGTAACCAGAGGCACAAAACACTTTCGTGTCCTTAATAAAGACTTGACCTTGGGACATAATCTAAGGAATATTGCAAAATAAGTCTTCCTATTAAGTAAAAAAAAATTAAAAATCCAGGCCAACACCTAAAAACAAAGCGGGGCCTGAAGATTCAGGGCAGGAATGTCAGGGGAGAAAATTTATTTTCATGAGACAAAGAACAAGGAGTTGGGACAAATACACGTTAATTAGTGAAATTAATCTTTGTCTTTTGTCCGCGGGGTAACAATTACCGCACGGCGTGCCAGGGAGAGCGGTATCTGCCCCCAGGGCCAAACGGGCCGAGCATTCCTGAGACACCACAACTTATAAGGATGCGGAGCGGGACAAAGGGAATACTGTGCTGTACTGGAAATCACTGCATGGAGTCCAAAGGCAAGTCGTATAGAGCGGGGAGATGTGCAGGGTAACGGCGTGGTTTAGCACGCACACGGGAACGCTATACAAAGTCTATGGGACTGTGGGAGGTGGGTGAGTGATGTACTGGGCCCGCTCTCATGTGAATTGGGCACTAGTGCACATATCCCAATCAGGCACACAATACCAGTTACCCCTTACCCAGTGGTTAGGGGAGAATTTACTGGAATATCCCCCGAGCGAAGGTTGAAGGGTTGTTCAGTTTAGAAAACCCATTTTCATGTAGACAGGAATGAAATGCTGGAAAAAAAAAAATCTGCATCATTTCCACAGCGGCAAAAACATACAAAATGGCGCCAATTCTGATGCGGAAATCTTAACAAAAATGCTGCACTCTACAAAAAGTCACTCTGCAAATAGGAATTAGAAACCTCTTACCGTTTTGCGTACGCAGCTCCAATGCAGACCTATGCATCCCTATACTACAGACTTCGCATAATCTTGGTGTAGTCTGGCCCTGAAGTCGCACCCCCTTGACATTTGCCCCTTACGTTTCGAAAACCTCACAGAGGTACGTAATTCTTCCCAGAGCTCTTACCAGATTCAGAGACGAGGACCTCAAATTGTAGCCGCTCTATGGAATAGCTGGTCCAGTGCTCGTGACCTCTGGACGCCCAAAGCATCAACGCTTCCGTGTGCCGCCTGTACAGCCCCTGGCGTCCGGTCACACCTTGTACCTCAGCTAGTGACAACATTACACCTTGAACCTGCAAAGAAGGACATGGCCATGAATAAGAGCCTTGGCACATTGTATAACCCCAGATTATTATGCAAGGACTCCAAATATATCAAAGGCAAGTGTGGGATACGTCCAAGTGACCCCCGTACAAAAATCCACATGAAGACAAATCTGCACGGAAATTTTCCAATGCCTATGAACAAGGTTGTAGAAGCCGCATTCCCCTACGTAGGATGGGGTTCTATGCTCTTATATGTTGGATTTCACATGGATTTTTGTAAAGCAAAGGAACACAAATGGATATTCTTTGCACAATAATCACAACATGAGTAGCTGAGAAAATTGATTGAAATAAATTAAATTATAAAGGACAAGATGGGAACCTCCCCCCCCCAAAAAAAAAAAAACTAAAAAACTAAACTAATAATTTTCCAGCAGGAGATGTGAATGAGGTTACTGAAGGGTGTTTGGGGACGGTGTTCTTGCAAGCTGTGAAGTCTGATTCTGCAGCAGAACATTACATTGCTGACGCTGCGTCTGCTTTTCAATGGTCCGACAAGGGAAGATTGATTTAGCGCTGGTGGTGGATTCAGAGGATATACATTACATATCTGATCTTATGTCTGCGGATCACAACTTTATGGTCCCTGAATAAGAACAGCATGTACAGCAGAAATGTATTAAAGGGGCTTATCGGAGTCAGAGGTCTCGGCTGTCATAAAATGTAAGTAAATCTGTGTGTGCAGAGGATGAGATGTCAGAGGAGACGGGGCATTGTCATCAGCATGGACAGCAAGATATTACAGGTCATATAGTGTTAGGGTCCGCTCAGGAGTCTCAACCCTCGGCCAGTATACAAAGAGCATTACATAGTCTGCCCATTGATTTATATGGCCATGCAATGCTCAGCTTCCCCTGTGGTGGCGCTGCAGGAAAATCCTCTGTAAGACATACTAAGACACATCACTGTATGTACTATCCCTGTACTGTGACATCACTGTGTGTATTATCTCTGTACTGTGACATCACTGTGTGTATTATCTCTGTACTGTGACATCACTGTGTGTATTATCCCTGTACTGTGACATCACTGTGTGTATTATCTCTGTACTGTGACATCACTGTGTGTATTATCTCTGTACTGTGACATCACTGTGTGTATTATCCCTGTACTGTGACATCACTGTGTGTATTATCTCTGTACTGTGACATCACTGTGTGTATTATCCCTGTACTGTGACATCACTGTGTGTATTATCCTGTACTGTGACATCACTGTGTGTATTATCCTGTACTGTGACATCACTGTGTGTATTATCCTGTACTGTGACATCACTGTGTGTATTATCCCTGTACTGTGACATCACTGTGTGTATTATCCCTGTACTGTGACATCACTGTGTGTATTATCCCTGTACTATGACATCACTGTGTGTATTATCCTGTACTGTGACATCACTGTGTGTATTATCTCTGTACTGTGACATCACTGTGTGTATTATCCCTGTACTGTGACATCACTGTGTGTATTATCCCTGTACTGTGACATCACTGTGTGTATTATCCCTGTACTGTGACATCACTGTGTGTATTATCCCTGTACTATGACATCACTGTGTGTATTATCCTGTACTGTGACATCACTGTGTGTATTATCCTGTACTGTGACATCACTGTGTGTATTATCCTGTACTGTGACATCACTGTGTGTATTATCCTGTACTGTGACATCACTGTGTGTATTATCCTGTACTGTGACATCACTGTGTGTATTATCCTGTACTGTGACATCACTGTGTGTATTATCCTGTACTGTGACATCACTGTGTGTATTATCCTGTACTGTGACATCACTGTGTGTATTATCCTGTACTGTGACATCACTGTGTGTATTATCCTGTACTGTGACATCACTGTGTGTATTATCTCTGTACTGTGACATCACTGTGTGTATTATCCTGTACTGTGACATCACTGTGTGTATTATCCTGTACTGTCCTGCACTTCTTTCTGCAGCCGATGACATTACAGAGCCTTATAGTTACTTCTTTAGCTCCTGCACAAATCCTTATAATTCCTATTTCCTCTTAGACACATCTTGGATATTTTCCTCAGTATAGCCGGCCATATCACAATGTCTATTGGCTGAAGCTATCACATATAATATATTTCGTGTATATAGGGGCCTCTGGACTCTCTCCCACTGGAAAATGTCGGTGAGAAAAGTCTGATCCCTCTGGTCTTGGGGAGATAAAACACAGTTACAGATGTCTGGCGGAGTTCTTCCCCCCCTTCATGAGAGATAGTGTACGGCTGACAGCTCTCTAATACGTATCGCCAGTCTAATATATATATGTTGGCGGCCATAACACCAACCACTGGGTTATTACTCTACCAGAGCTGTCTTTGCTGTTTCTCCTGTTTGCTGTATCAGTGACCAGCAGGGGGCAGTAAATGCGTGTACAGTTGTCTATGCTGTTTTTATGGCTGCTATATACGGTATTAACAATGGACAGAGTTGAGCGGGAACATTACCTTCTCGTACAGGGTTTCTGAGGCCGGGCTGGCGAGTATGGTTACCAGGACCTTCATGCACTGCAGGCTGACTTCTGCACAGTACTGCTGGTATATAGCGATCATGGCCTGTATACAGCACAGTAGCTGCTCCAGGTACAGCACCTGTCAATAGAAGACATAATAGAGGAGCCATTGTTAGGAAGCTTAGATGAGAAATATAGATATTGTAACCCATCGGTGAGCCCAACTCGATTAAAGAATAAATGATCCTTCTCAGTCGTCACATGCCGCGCATACCGCTCGCATGGCCAAAGATGGACGCTTGAGATTAGTCTGCAGCACCGCCGCCGCGCACTTACCTGCACCTCCGATCATTAGACATGATATAAACCGTCACGGCGTAAGGTTACATATAGGAACCGACAGACCGTCTTCCCTAAAACACTTTAGATGCATCAACGTTGGGGCAGATTTCTATAAGGCAGAGCAGTTTTTGGTTTTTTTGCAGTAAGACAGGGGTGTAGGACACAAGGCCCAAAAAATGATTTGTTGTGAGCATGTACATGTATACAGCCTGGACAACAACTAATGGTTTCACACTGAAAATTATTGACCAAGCCTTAGAATGGATCATTCATTTAAGATGGGGGAGGGGCAGGATACATATTTTAGATTAGGCCGCCCAGAAGCACATTACTTTGCCCTCTTCTGTGCCTGCACCCAACACCTAAGGATTTATTTCCCTGCCATTTCCATGGAGCCGATCACAGCTCGCACCACTTGGCATGGCGAGTAGGTTATCAGACACGAGACGCCATGTAGATTAGCCGGTGGCTGTGAAGTCAGAGCGAGGTCTCCCCTACCTATGTTCTCCGGTTACATAGGTTTAGGGTATGGAGTCGCTGACGCTCACGTTACACCAGCGCAGCTGCCGCTTCCCTGGGGTTTGTGTGATCTTATTAAAGTCGTTGCATAGCAAATGCATTAACAAGGTCTGCTGTAATCTCACTTTCCTGAACATAAAACCACCCTAAAAAAAAATGAAACAGACTAATAGCGGACAAAGGGTAAAATCACCGCCTTCAGATAAGTTTGTAGAAACTGCATTAACGATACTAGAGCAACATCCGCCGGACCTGCAAACATCACCGTGTACAGCCGATACCTCCGAGGCCACAACTAGATTTATTACAACAGTTACCTGGTGAGAGTTTGGCGCATGTTTTTTTGCACTATAAAATGTTGCAGAGGGTTGTCGAGCTAGGGCAGGGCATCTTGGCCCTACACATTTACTATAACACACCAGAAAAATGGTGCGAGTTATATCTCAGCCCTTGACTAGAGGAGACTTCATTTATCATGCACTGCACCTGCGGAGCATCTTAATAAGGCGAAGCTGTCTGCCCTAATAAACTCCACTGCATACTATCTATCTATCTATATATATATACATACATACATACATACACCATGCACCGCTGTCCACAACTGGACCGTGAACCTTGCCCAGTAATATTACTATGAGCATCCTTTCCTTGCACAGTTATGTCACTACTGGTCACTATAACCCGTGACCTCATCATGGACCACAACTGGCCCCCATTATTTGCACAGTGACATATCTAGCGATCACATACTGTGCAGGGTGATGTCACTATTGCTTGCAGTCAGCTGCCGTACCATGCACAGTAATGCTAACATACCTTGCAAACGGATTGTACCATTTGTCACAAACAACCACCGTACTTTTGCACATGAACATGGAGATTGTGGTTACTTGGAGCGGTTATGGCAGTCACGACACTACTGAAATTGTAGTCCAATCTCCAGGCAGAATGCTATAGAGCAGATTTGCAGGATCAGCCTTCATGGATGTTCATTACGCCCTCCCATCCTCCAGGTGTGCAAGTCTGAGCCCTACACCTGGGAACCTCCATTGCAAGGGCCTCTCGAGATCACAGCGCCCGGTGTGGCCGATGACATGGGGTGCTGACACTACATCATTCCTAATTGATCATTTCATTTCCCTGACATGACTGGGTTAGTTCATGCTGCCAGCCTGGATTAAGCTGTGTGTATAGACAGTCTATCAACAGCCCCATATTGAAAGAGCTCGCCCTATTCCTTAAAAAAAGCCTTCAATGTCCGGCCCTTCAGTAGGGGGCTGTTTGCTTTTTCATAGCAATACAATATATACACAAAAATACTCGGCTCATTATCCCCCAATACATCAACACATTGGAGATTGCTAAAATTACCACTGGCTGCTAAACAATAGGACACATTGAGATTTGCTCTTTAGATGGGGGATGATTAACCTGTAAGGATTCTTCTGGAACAAAATCCTTGTGAGAAGCTACAATAAGAAAAAATGGCTTTCAGATGTATATTACATGGAAGGAATCCTGTCGCTGACGGCCGCTTCTTACTACAATGAGATACTATGAAGCTTTACAGGCTGAGAATACTGGGACGCTGTTATTAATTGAGAACTTCTCCCTAGGACATGTCATCAACGTCAGATCAGCAGGCGTCAGACACCCAGGATCCCCGCTGATCAGCTGTCTGACTGCAGTCTACGGGTGTGCGCTGTGGCCTTTTCACTGAATACCAAGCACTGCACCGTACACTGTAGTAGCGGCGGAGGTTGGGGTCACAGGTTAGACTGTATTGATTATCACCCCCTTCTTACAGAAATCAATATACAATGTTTAAAGGGATCCTATCATTGGATACACTTTCCCCCCCCTCCTCGATAACACGTAGGAATAGCCTTAAGAAAGGCTATTCTTCGCCTAACTTTAGATGTCTTCTCCGCGCCGCCGTTTGGGAGAAATCCGGTGGTCTCCAACCTGTGGCTCTCCAGCTTTTGCAAAACTACAACTCTCAGCATGCTTGACCACAAGCTAGAGACCCCTGAAGTACATTATTTATGCAGCTGTCATTGGCAATGCCTCCTGTCAAATGCAACTGTTGGCTGTGGGCCTGTGTAGCTTGACTCAAGGTGATCATATGATCTCTCTCTCTGCAGCGCTCATATTAAAAAAGGGTTGTCTGCAATGGGAAAATCACCCAAAACACAGGAGGAGTCAGCTAAGTGTGCAAATAAGTCTCTGCTAGGCTTTAGACTATGATGTAGCTGACCTGCACTTATGTGGAGTAGAGCTAAAAAAACAGCGGGTATAGATGATAACACTTAGCAGCCATATTGGCGACTGGGTAGGGATTCCATAAAGGTTTTGTAGACCTCAGCTGACTCCATCACATTTGTTTCCATAAACTGGTCTCACAGTGTGGAGCAATGCAATGCATGCAATGAAAATACCTTGTGGCCCTCCAAGGCTTTGCTCTCCATTTCTTACCTTCTCAGACCCCTGACAGATCTCACTTTTGGAAATGACATCAGCGATACGATGCAAATGTGGCTTTAGCACCTCGCAGGAACTTCCCCGAATAAATGCTGCCAAGACCGTGAGGTGTGAAGATAGGGGAGACTTCTGAAGAGCCGGCAAAATCAGCTTGAGGAAAACTTCGGGATTCACGAAGGAGCCGATTAATTCTGCAGCTTGTATGCTCTGAAACAAGAGGTAAGAGAACAGGCTCACAAGCAGGTCTACGAAAAAAGGGAACCGGTCGGCAAAAATAAAAAAAATAAGATGACATTATCATTCCCATTGTGTACAAGTGGATTTGAGGCAGGCAATAAGGAGTCAATTTTACCAATCCAAATCTGGGTCATGTGTACATTGGCACGACTGGCAGGGTAAATAATGTTACACGTCTGTGTCAACACCACAGTCCAAAAGTCGGGTTCTGGCGCGGGGAAAACATCCGGCCGTGCAGGGTCACTTATAACCTGTATTAAGGCTCTGCTGTACTGAATACAATGACTGGTGTACATCACAGAATCTGCCAAAGTGCAAGATATGTTCACACAATGTCACACTGTCAGCCCCCCAGATAACATGCAGGGTGCCATAGTACCCCTTCAATCCCTGGAACCCTATGCAATGCCACCCTGCTACCTGGACCATCGTACAGTATACAGCTGTTAGCATCTGTAACTAGTACATGGATTGCAAGGGGACCCTTAAATCCCATTCAGAGCGTACACAGCACCCCCATCTATTAGGTGTAAGTGGCTTGGGTTGAAATAACTAATCCTTATAGAACAGGGAACCCAATACCAAATAATTTAGGCACTGGGGGTGATCGCTGGTAAAGACATGTCCTGGGAATGCTGCGCATAGTTTTACGAGCCGTCACCGCGCTCAGTTATAGATCTAACACCTGCAATCCCTAATAAAAGAAAACCTCGGCCTTTATAGTGGAAATCCGCTGACATCACAGAGAATCCCTCCTCACCTGGAAGATTTCTCAGAAAGTCACAAGATATATACAGAATCGCCAATCAAACCCCTTTTTCATCAAAATTACGTCCCGAACATGATATTCTATGTACAATGGACACAAAAGGCAGCAGTGTGAATGGTGGCGATTGGATCGAGGACGAAATGCAGGAAATGGAGATCCCTTAATAATGGCAGCCGTCATCTCTGTCATCACAGTCCTCCATCTTGTCACCTAAAGACTATGGACAAAGTAAGAGTCTGAAATATTTCAGCGATGACAGAGATGGTCTGGCCCCAAACTGATTTTATATAATGATGACCTACTCACAGGATATGTGGGGGGTCAGACACCCAGACCCTATACAGATCAGCTAATCCAGCAGCGTCAGGACGCTAAAAGCTATAGCAGAACATGAGGTGCACGTGCAGGCTTTGCTTGTTCTGTATATACAGGTATATATAAATAAATATGTATATAGGTTCATTTCACACCACAATCCGGAGGTCAGACACGATTTCGCAAGGCAGCCTGGATTTTTAACAGAAGATATTATACAGGTGATAAAAAAAATAAATAAATCAGGTCTGAAAAATATGTCAGAGAAGGTTTTATATGGCTCCTTGTGGAATTTTTCCTCTTGATGGGTCTTCCCACCCTGGAGACATGTTGTAGTTCACTGCACAGTTCGCTCCCCACTAGTCATAACATGGTAGATCCGAGCAATGGGCCAAAATAGTAAATCATAGGAACGGACATTGTGCAAGGCCTTGCAAAACAAGCTGTCCTGTAAAGCTGTTGGATTAGGGTTGAACCGCAAGTTTCCAGGTTGCTCCCCCCCCCCCCCCCCCGGGTGACAGCACAAGTCGCTCCGGCCCCCTCCTTTTCCATGTGCGGAGGTGACTCAGGCTCAGAACCTGCCTAGAAACCTGAGGTTTGATATAAAAATACAACCCGTGGAAGTCTTAGAGCACTCTCTGGATAACACCTTTAATAGCCATTTTTAAGTACACAGGCTTTTTTTGCTTCCATACAGCCCTCTTAGCATCTCTCCTATTCTCTTACACGGGTGGCAGGCTCTTAACAAAATCAGTCTCCTTCCCCCTCTGGCAGCTGACAGCACAGTCCCTTCATACCTCCCTTACAGATGCGGTCTTCTCAGTTACACCTCCATACTACTGCAGAGGTTCTGCTGGTTCATGGACAAGCACAGAAGAAAGCCAATTCTATTGGCAACTGAGATCTGGATGTGGGAAGAGTGACCCTCTATTTCTGTACTGTAGATTTTTTGCTAATTTTTGATGCAGAATCCGCACTAAAAATCTGCAACAAAACCATCATATATGACAATAGCTAAGCATGCTACACTGATGAACGCAACATGGGGAGACCGTACATTGTGCAAACCACTAACTCACCTTGTGAACGACTTTCTCCTCTTCATCCTGACATGACAGGTATAAGGTGCTCAGTAACAGCTCCATGTGCTGAGTGCTATGATCTTCTGCATGAAGCAGTAAGACTACAAGGAGCTGCGCAGCTTTAATCCGAGTCCCAGCTACCCAGTCCGTTATGTCGTGACTAACGGCGGGAAGAATTTTCGAGAGATTCCTGAAGATTAGCTCACGACATCCCAAGCCGGGTCTCTGCACTGAAATGGAAATGTTTATTTATGAAACAAACAGAACAGAGGTGTCAAATTCAGTAAAATCCCTTAGATATGACATGAGCAGGACTTATTAGAGAAGCAAATAGAGCAGGAGCCTTTCACATCCTACACAAGTGTCAGAAAAGTAAAGTTATCGGAGTTGAGCAGATGATGGGTACTGAAAACAAGCAAAATACCATGGCAGTGCATCTCATGGCTTCTCCAATGATGTCCTGGTAAGGCTTCACCAATGGCGACATCCTCAATAAAAACTACTTTGATTATTTCTGCAAATTAGTTGCATAAAGTCATGGGGACGGAGTGTTCGCTCTACATGTTAAGGTAACTCTGCTCCTCCACTGTATTGAGCCAGCCCAGCCACTCTGATGGCCCCGGCCAATTCAGTTATTCAGCAGGGCCCAGTCAATGTGGATTAGTGTGCAGCGAAGCCAGGAGTCCTGCATACGCACCAGAGTGATGGCAGCGTCTCCAGCACGTACAATGAAGTACTCTTAGTGTCAGTGCGCATATGTCCAAGTTGGCTGGGTGCTGCTGAAACACAGGTAAGGCTTGTTTAGTGGACATCAGAGACTGTGTGGGCTCCATACAATGGAGCAGAAAACTGGAGGCAAGCTTAACCTGACTTTACTCACTTGATCTCCACCCTGTGACTTTAGGCAACTAATTTGCACAAATAGAAATCAATGGAGAAGTTATGAGATGCACGGCTTGGATTGGGTATGCAAGAATCTGCTGACAGTTCACTTTAGAAGGAACCTGTCAGCTGGCTCGGGACCACTAGGCCTCTAAGCAGCTGGGGCGTAGGGTCCCAAACTGCTGTAACACATGAGAGACATGCAAACTGCTTGTAGTGAAGCAGTGGTCAGTGCCCATGTGCCCGACATAAAGGTGAAATGTTGCCCTCCCTCTAAATATTACCCTACACCATCCTCTATTTAGGAGAAGATGCTTTTACAATGGCTGCAGGCAGAAAATGGAGCAGCCGCCCCTCGGATTCATGGTAAAGTGGTGGTTACCATAATAGTAATAGCAAAGCATCCTTTACTCAGAGAACTGTGGCACTGACATCTCTCTATATAGATAACTGCAATATATTCTGCTAATGAAAACTCACCTCCAGCTGGATACAGGGTGGGACACGGAGCACTGAAATCCATCTTATCTTTCAGATCATCTTCGTTTTCTCTTTCCCACTGTAAACCAACTTTTTGCCAATAATTAAGAGCGGTCTGTCTGAATTTGAGAAAAAAATGAAATAAAAAATGAAATAAAATAAATATACACACACATACTATGGATATAAGTATTAGTGCTAAATGTTTCCAAAATGTGGCAGAATAAATATGAATGGGGCTTAAACAGTAAAACTGATAGATAGATAGATAGATAGATAGATAGATAGATAGATAGATAGATAGATAGGAAATAGATAGATAGGAGATAGATAGATAGAAAATAGATAGATAGGAGATAGATAGATAGAAAATAGATAGATAGGAGATAGATAGATAGATAGATAGGAGATAGATAGATAGATAGATAGATAGATAGATAGATAGATAGATAGATAGATAGGAGATAGATAGATAGATAGGAGATAGATAGATAGATAGGAGATAGATAGATAGGAGATAGATAGATAGAGAGATAGATAGATAGAGAGATAGATAGGAGATAGATAGATAGATAAGAGATAGATAGATAGATAGATAGATAGATAGATAGATAGATAGATAGGAAATAGATAGATAGATAGGAGATAGATAGATAGGAGATAGATAGATAGATAGATAGATAGATAGATAGATAGATAGATAGGAGATAGATAGGAGATAGATAGGAGATAGATAGATAGATAGATAGATAGATAGATAGATAGATAGATAGGAGATAGATAGATAGGAGATAGATAGATAGAAAATAGATAGATAGGAGATAGATAGATAGAAAATAGATAGATAGGAGATAGATAGATAGGAGATAGATAGATAGATAGGAGATAGATAGATAGATAGATAGATAGATAGATAGATAGATAGGAGATAGATAGATAGATAGATAGATAGATAGATAGATAGATAGGAGATAGATAGATAGAGAGATAGATAGATAGATAGAGAGATAGATAGATAGGAGATAGATAGATAGATAAGAGATAGATAGATAGATAGATAGATAGATAGATAGATAGATAGATAGATAGGAAATAGATAGATAGATAGGAGATAGATAGATAGGAGATAGATAGATAGATAGATAGATAGATAGATAGATAGATAGATAGATAGATACTTCAATAAACATTGAAGGACTTACTTGATATCAGGGAACTCATCTGTAGTGCTGCTCAGCAGGAGTGGGATCAGTTTATGGAAGTAGGAATATCGATCCCTGAGCTCCAGAAGCCAGCTCCCAACTACAACAGTCACCGCTTGGCGAACCTGCAAAATAAAGCAGAAGACGGCGCCACTTCAGGACATGAATATATTACAGATTTCTGGCCATCTATAATGTGCTATAACCATACACCGAGGTACAGAACAAAAGATACAGCAATGAATAGGTAAAAATCCAAAGAGGTACAAGAGGTACAAGCTGGCAGTGCAAAACAGATGATAACATGTTATTGTGCACAGTTTTTGGCAAGTCTGACCAAGCAGATACTAATGCATTTGCCAACCTGGGTTTCCATGTAGAAGTCAGTGGTTAAAGGATGCCTGGCATCAGGTTAGTGCTCTGAAGACAAACCAGGACATGAAGTCACATGATCACAAAACAATGGGCAATATCAAAGAAGGCCCCAAATAACAGGGTGTTAAGTCAGGTGATGTTACTGAATGGACTGGTCATTTGTTCCATCTTTTGCCAAGGTGCATGTCACCCTGCAGCAGAGGGATGGGGCGGCTGGTAGACACCCTGCACAATGACCCCCATCAGCAGCTGCCCTGACACATCTAATGATCAGGAAGTCAATGCTTATTTAGACTCCTATACCCAAATTAGTAGGGATTCCCCAACAACAGATTTTTTTTTAATAGGGAGTTCCACAAAATGACAGGCTTTTGAAACCCTGTTCGAATGTAAATGGTGGGTCCATGTGCACCCCATGTGTCTGGATATTTCCTGTGGTCACGCCCCAGCCCTCCCCCAAAACCTCTGCTCATACAGCATTCTCTGACAAGGGGAACATCCATGAAAAGTCCCTTTAACATTTGAGTGCTGCATATGACATAGGTCATTATTCCTTCCAGATAGGAGTACGGTTAATAGAAAGTAATTGCCCCCAATTAACAGTCGACGCGTTGATTACTAAATAACAGCTTGTTTTGACTGAAAAACTTAATGATGAAATTGTTGGATGGGAGTGAAAGGTATTTGCTGGCATGTGACGCTTGTTATGCCAACCAGCCTACTGAAGAGCTTCCTTTTTGGCAAGCGTCGCCTCTGCCCACTCGCTACAAGGGGACCAATCTAATGATTGAGAAATCTGTGACAACAGACCCATCGTAACCTTTACAAGATGTGTGGGGAAGGAATGTGGAGCATGGCTGTACAATCGCTGCATATAAGCATACTACAGAGCCCTGAGCTACAAGGCTCACACTCAAAGAGGTATCGGGTACAAGATAGCCCCCCAAACCAAAAAAAGTGCAGTGTGATGGCCTTTAATATTAGTAATACATCCAGACTGACTGATGCTTTCCTTCCATAGAGCAATGAGCCAACCAGCATTTTTCCTGGTTAATTGGTCCACAGGCGATCTCCTAATAAAGGGAATGGGCTTCTTCAGGGAGTCTATCATCATCCTCCTTTGGGTTTATATATGCAACAAAGTCAGTGCTGGTTCTAGCCCCAGGTTGTGTAACTGGAACCAGCACCCGGCCCTTGAATGGATTCCATCACTTCTCTCCTTTCCCGTGTGAACAGCTAGGTACCTGTATTATGGGAGCTTTCTGAATACATCCTTGTAATAATACAGCCAGTCCTCATAGTACAGGTAAACACGGTGAACACGGGAGAGGAGGGAGGGGGCAGAGCGGCCTGGGGCTGGTTTCGATCACATAACCTGGGAAAGAGCCGGCCCATCACCCTTGGGTTTGCCAAATACAAAATCCCACAAGAACTGCTGACAGACTCCCTGGAGAACAACTCCTTGAAATATTTCTGGTGAACCACTAGTGAGTTCGCAGGGCTGTTTTTCCTATTCAGGGTTCCAAGGTCCAATACAAGAAGTCCTCTGTGTGAATGGAGTTGTAATGCACACACAGGACCCCTCCATTCCCTTTTATGGCACTGACATATATAGCCAAGTGTTCCTTCAGTCCTACAGAAGTGAATGGGATGGAGTACCTTTATGTGCATTACCCCACTATTCACACAGGAGACACTGGGACCCCAATTCTTTTTAATGTAG
Organism: Leptodactylus fuscus; assembly: GCF_031893055.1. Taxonomy (NCBI): domain Eukaryota; kingdom Metazoa; phylum Chordata; class Amphibia; order Anura; family Leptodactylidae; genus Leptodactylus; species Leptodactylus fuscus. Next base: position 4,985,237 of record NC_134272.1, on the reverse strand, counting down.
ATTGTGAGCCCCAAATAGGGATATAGGATATAGGGATCACAATGGACATTTTTTTCCCTATCAGTAGGTCTTTGTAGAATGAGAGGAAATCCACACAAACATGGGGAGAACATACAAACTCCTTGTAGATGTTGTTCCTGGCAGGATTTGAACCCAGGACTCCAGCGTTGTAAGGCTGCAGTGCTAACCACTGAGCCACCGCGTTTCCCCACTGGGACCCTAATTCTTGTGACTGCTGGAACTCATACATTTAATCACCTACCCTGTGCATAGGAGAGGAACACTGTTTATGAGTTGACCCCCTTAAAGGGAGTATCAGGTACATAATGACTTCCAAACCAAGGTTTGTGACCGTTAGGTTATGTCTCTGCTGGTCTGAAAGGCCTGCTAAGGGCCGGTTCACACCTGCGCCCGGTCTCCGCTTTGCAGGATTCCATCTTCTGCCCGAGAAACTGGACAGGAGATGGAAACCCGTCAAGTCAGTTTTCAAACCCATTCACTTGCCCGTGAGCGTCTAGTGCTTCTCTGCGGCGAAACCGTTTTTTTTTTAACCGGACACAAAGTCCTGCAGGTCCAACTTTGTGTCCGGTTAGAAAAAAACGTTTTCGCCGCGGAGAGTCAGGAGACGCTCACGGCCGTTCACTTTGCAAACCCATTCAAGTGGGATGGAAAACCGACTGCCGGGTTTCCGTCTCCTGCCCAGTTTCTCAGGCAGAAGACGGAAACCCGCAAAGCGGAGACCGGGCGCAGGTGTGAACCCGCCCTAATTGTTTAAGAAATATTTGGACTGTATCCCTTTAAGATGTATTTCACAGATATTACCCACCTGAGGTGAATCATCAAAAAGTCTCTGGGCTAAGTGAGAGAGAACATCATCCATAGGCTGTGCATTGCCATACTGTATAACAGCTCCTGTCGCCTGGATGACAGCTATACGGACCTTAGAGTGCTGGTGGGAGATCGTCTGCATCAGAGGTTTAATGAGAGATTCCGACTGCATGTGGAAATGTTCTGAAAAATAATATCAGCGAGAAATTAAAAAATAAAAAAAAGATTTTATTACTCCAATGCATAAAGAATAAACAAAAGAAGTCACTTCAAAAGTCTTGAATAAAAATCTTCCACCATCTTGTGTCTAAAGTTATGGCTACCCTATGTCGTCTGATCCTGCCGTCACGGTGCATCTCCTCTGTCGAGCGCTTCTTGCTTACGTAAATTCGGTAGGTCAGCAGAACATAAGAGGCGCAGGTATAGGACTGTAAGATCAGTCTACAAAACCATATTATTTTATACTAACCATGACTATACAGAAATGTCTGCTCTATACCCGTCTGCACCAGGGCCGTGGAATCAATCGGGATCAACTTTAAGACTCGGGGAAAAAAAAGGTTACAGATTCCGGCCTCAAAATAAAATGATTGTTTTACAATTTTTAATACTGTTTAATAATTAGATGCAGAAATTGTTCTACATTTACTATATCAGGAAGTCAGGCACTGACATTGCAATGAATTAGGGGATCTTTACGGCTTCTGACAGACCTTGGTCATCAGCCACTTATAACAGAGTCCGTCCTGCCAACTCCACAGCCCTGGTCTACACAGTCTAAAGCAGGGGTAGGGAACGTTCGGCTCTCCAGCTGTTACAAAACTACAACTCCCAGCATGCATACTGGCTCTGCTGTTCTTGGAACTCCGATGGAAGTGAATGGAGCATGTTGGGAGTTGTAGTTTCACAGCAACTGGAGAGCCAAAGGTTCCCTATCCCTGGTCTAAAGGGATCAGCAAAGAGGACTAAACGTGGCCTCAGTTGTGGCCATCCCTTCCCCCCCAGTACTCATCTGTCATAAGACTCTTGGAATTCTTTTTGAAACAGGATTGAAGGGGAAGTCATGCGCATGCTCGGCCATACTCTCGTCACTTCTGCAGGATGTCTGGAATAGCCATCTAAGTCAGTGCATGGAAGTTTATGAAGCAGTTTTCACATAGGGCACTCAGGTAGTCCTTTCGACATGATTTCTGGGGGTCCCAGCAGTTAGACCTCCACCCATCACACATTTAAGCCCTATCCTGTGAGTAGTGAAGAAGTGATAATACCCCTTTTACAGGAAATCTATCATTGGCTATAGTGATTTCTTACTAAACATATATCTGCATGGCCTTTATTCCAGGCATACCTTTCATTCATTGATCGGAACCGGCGGTTTTTGAATTAGACTGCTTTTATTGATATGCTGACTATCCAGCCATCCCTGGCTCTCACCTCCGCCTCCTCCTTTACACATATCACACAAGCGGTGCCCGGGGAACACAATAAAGACTTCCGGTGCTACGTGCTGGATAATTTGCATATCAATAAAAGTAGTCTAATTCAAAAACACTGGCGATGAATGAAGGTTTGCCTGGAATAGCCTTTCTACAGTCTATGCAGATATATGCTTAGTAAATCATCACTATAACCAATGATAGACTCCCTTTCAATGACAAAAGACATTCTGGGTCACAATTTCATTTTTCCACTGCATAGTGTCCTATAACTGTTTCATCTCAACTTGACTCATGTACTATACATATAACTTGTCCTCCACTGAAGAAAATACTTCATATAGTCCTTTGCCATCCAAGTTATAACTGATCAACCCAGCAGTGTTCGGTCTCGTGACCTTCTAGTATGATTTTGGCTTTGGTACCTAGTCTAAGGCCTCACGCACACGACCAAGCGTTGCAGCCCAAGGCTCATCTGACTTGTTTTGCGATGCTCCAATCCATTCCAATATTTATAAAGCAGGTGCTATAAAATATCAGAACTGAACCAAACGTCAACAGAGCCTCGAGTTGCACAAGCAGTCACATGCACGAGGCCTGCAACAAGTGCTGAAAAATAACACATACTTTACAAAAATACCATGCAGTGGAAATGGGGCATTGGACACGTGACTGCTGCCATGTTTACTCTTACCCTTCCAGTCTGTCACCCCAGTTCCTAGAATCTGTTAATAGCCCAGCCTTCACCGATTTTGGCACAGTTGTCATTTTTTTCTCTAGCCCCCACCATTCACGAACAATCACTGTGATTCAGAGGTCAGAATTACACCCCTTACCCGACAGTACAGTGTCTATATAGTATACTAAGAACCAAAACTAACAGCACTGTATTCAGTGCTGTTAGTTTTGGTTCTTAGTATACTATATAGGCTCTGTACTGTCGGGCAAGGGGTGTAATTCTGACCTAACGGTGGGGGCAAGAGAAAACATTCCAACCAGAACTGATGCAAAGAACTGGACTTGGCAGAGGGGTGAAGGGCCCTCGTTAGTGACAGATATGGCGCTGGTGGCCACCACGTATTTGTCCATGGACAGGACACGTCTATGGGCTGTACCATTCAGGACAGGGGAAGATCTATTTATTAATTAGGTTAGTGAGAGGTGCCGCACCTTCATATAACGTGCAAGATTTTGGTTTGTAAGGTTCTTTACGGGGTATAAAGCCTTGGGTATTGTGCAGATCATATTTTTTTGGTTACAAGTTGTAGTACGATTTCTTTATGTTCCTGGTATTATCTGAGACCCATATACAGTCTGATTGGGGGAGGGGGTATTTATATATATATATATATATTATTATACTTATGCCCCCCTGTATACCCAGCTCCATGTCTATTACCTGGCACGCTCCGGGCGTAGTTGGCAGCGCACTTGCAGCTTTCCTTCTTCACATCAGGGAAGGGGTCCACTATGGTCCTCTGCAGGATCCGCACCATTTCGTCCAGGTAGGGGCCCAGCTTCTTACCACTGACTTCCACCAGGAGGGTGAGCAGCTCGGCCAGGCCCAGTCTCAGCTCCTCAGAAGGCTCCATGATGTCAGGCTGGCCCAGGCGCTGGGTGATGGCGGGCACTAGGTATGGCAGCGCCTCCTCCGGCCTGGGCACGCTGCTCACACAGTAGGTCAGGGTCTGGATGGCGATCTCCCTGCACTTCTCCATCGGGTCGCACAGGCACCTGAGCAGCGGCTTCAGCAGCTCCCCGAAGACTTCCTGCAGGGCCCCGCTGGAGAGGCGCTGGTCCTCGGCTTCCTTCTGGATGGAGGCCAGGGCCCGCTTCCTGGTGCTCTTATTGCCGTCACACAGGCAGTTGAGGTGCCGGGCCACGGCCTGAGACACTTCACTAGCCGCACGCTGCTCACCGACCGCCGCCATCTTTGTCACCCCTGGTAACCAAGCGCTTCTTCCTGCACAACCAAGCAACGGCGCATTCAAGTGCGCGAAACTTTATCAACAAGCGACGCGAAGTCAACAACACGGAACACGGCGTGTCACAGTTGCTAGGCAACCGCTCCTCGGACCAATAATAACGAGACGCAGCAACCAATCACCAATTAAAGGTTTACCCCTAGCAACCAATCACGACCTGAAAGATTATGGGCCTGTGACGTAACAATCCCCCAAATACAGCACTGGAGGTAACAGGTCATAGTTCACATGTGGCTTCAATGGAACATTCAACATGTTTGTGACTTGCCTGGTCATGTGACTGGCCGCCATGTTGTATGCGGTGCCATCAGCTTTCAAAGGACTGAAAAACGGACAGAATGTGCGTCACGCTACACGCACCGCGGCGAATACACGTATAGTATATAAGCTCCACCCACTGCGGCTTCCAACATTCCCATCAATGTCTCTTTGTGCCCCCCAGACAGTATAACACCCCCCATAATGGCCCTGACAGTATTACACCCACCTCTAATTGCCCCCACAGCAAAGTCCTCATCTATTACCCCCACTGTATACAGTACTCGTCCAGTTTACCCCACTGTATACAGCACTCGTCCAGTTTACCCCACTGTATACAGTACTCGTCCAGTTTACCCCACTGTATACAGTACTCGTCCCGTTTACCCCACTGTATACAGTACTCGTCCCGTTTACCCCACTGTATACAGTACTCGTCCCGTTTACCCCACTGTATACAGTATTCGTCCCGTTTACCCCACTGTATACAGTACTCGTCCCGTTTACCCCACTGTATACAGTACTCGTCCCGTTTACCCCACTGTATACAGTACTCGTCCCGTTTACCCCACTGTATACAGTACTCGTCCCGTTTACCCCACTGTATACAGTACTCGTCCCGTTTACCCCACTGTATACAGTATTCGTCCCGTTTACCCCACTGTATACAGTACTCGTCCCGTTTACCCCACTGTATACAGTACTCGTCCCGTTTACCCCACTGTATACAGTACTCGTCCCGTTTACCCCACTGTATACAGTACTCGTCCCGTTTACCCCACTGTATACAGTACTCGTCCCGTTTACCCCACTGTATACAGTATTCGTCCAGTTTACCCCACTGTATACAGTACTCGTCCCGTTTACCCCACTGTATACAGTATTCGTCCCGTTTACCCCACTGTATACAGTACTTGTCCCGTTTACCCCACTGTATACAGTACTCGTCCAGTTTACCCCACTGTATACAGTACTCGTCCAGTTTACCCCACTGTATACAGTACTCGTCCAGTTTACCCCACTGTATACAGTACTCGTCCAGTTTACCCCACTGTATACAGCACTCGTCCAGTTTACCCCACTGTATACAGTACTTGGCCTGTTTACCCCACTGTATACAGTACTAGTCCCGTTTACCCCACTGTATACAGTATTCGTCCAGTTTACCCCACTGTATACAGTACTCGTCCCGTTTACCCCACTGTATACAGTACTCGTCCCGATTACCCCACTGTATACAGTACTCGTCCCGATTACCCCACTGTATACAGTACTCATCCAGTTTACCCCACTGTATACAGTACTCGTCCAGTTTACCCCACTGTATACAGTACTTGTCCAGTTTACCCCACTGTATACAGTACTTGGCCCGTTTACCCCACTGTATACAGTACTCGTCCCGTTTACCCCACTGTATACAGTACTTGTCCCGTTTACCCCACTGTATACAGTACTCGTCCAGTTTACCCCACTGTATACAGTATTCGTCCAGTTTACCCCACTGTATACAGTACTCGTCCCGTTTACCCCACTGTATACAGTACTCGTCCAGTTTACCCCACTGTATACAGTACTCGTCCCGTTTACCCCACTGTATACAGTATTCGTCCAGTTTACCCCACTGTATACAGTACTTGGCCTGTTTACCCCACTGTATACAGTACTCGTCCCGTTTACCCCACTGTATACAGTACTTGGCCTGTTTACCCCACTGTATACAGTACTAGTCCCGTTTACCCCACTGTATACAGTATTCGTCCAGTTTACCCCACTGTATACAGTACTCGTCCCGTTTACCCCACTGTATACAGTACTCGTCCCGTTTACCCCACTGTATACAGTACTCGTCCAGTTTACCCCACTGTATACAGTACTCATCCCGTTTACCCCACTGTATACAGTACTCGTCCAGTTTACCCCACTGTATACAGTATTCGTCCAGTTTACCCCACTGTATACAGTACTCGTCCCGTTTACCCCACTGTATACAGTACTCGTCCAGTTTACCCCACTGTATACAGTACTCGTCCCGTTTACCCCACTGTATACAGTATTCGTCCAGTTTACCCCACTGTATACAGTACTTGGCCTGTTTACCCCACTGTATACAGTACTCGTCCCGTTTACCCCACTGTATACAGTACTTGGCCTGTTTACCCCACTGTATACAGTACTAGTCCCGTTTACCCCACTGTATACAGTATTCGTCCAGTTTACCCCACTGTATACAGTACTCGTCCCGTTTACCCCACTGTATACAGTACTCGTCCCGTTTACCCCACTGTATACAGTACTCGTCCAGTTTACCCCACTGTATACAGTACTCATCCCGTTTACCCCACTGTATACAGTACTCGTCCAGTTTACCCCACTGTATACAGTATTCGTCCCGATTACCCCACTGTATACAGTACTCGTCCAGTTTACCCCACTGTATACAGTACTCGTCCCGATTACCCCACTGTATACAGTACTCGTCCCGATTACCCCACTGTATACAGTACTCGTCCAGTTTACCCCACTGTATACAATACTTGGCCCGTTTACCCCACTGTATACAGTACTTGGCCTGTTTACCCCACTGTATACAGTACTTGTCCAGTTTACCCCACTGTATACAGTACTCGTCCCGTTTACCCCACTGTATACAGTACTCGTCCAGTTTACCCCACTGTATACAGTATTCGTCCAGTTTACCCCACTGTATACAGTACTCGTCCCGTTTACCCCACTGTATACAGTACTCGTCCAGTTTACCCCACTGTATACAGTACTCGTCCCGTTTACCCCACTGTATACAGTATTCGTCCAGTTTACCCCACTGTATACAGTACTTGGCCTGTTTACCCCACTGTATACAGTACTCGTCCCGTTTACCCCACTGTATACAGTACTTGGCCTGTTTACCCCACTGTATACAGTACTAGTCCCGTTTACCCCACTGTATACAGTATTCGTCCAGTTTACCCCACTGTATACAGTACTCGTCCCGTTTACCCCACTGTATACAGTACTCGTCCCGATTACCCCACTGTATACAGTACTTGTCCAGTTTACCCCACTGTATACAGTACTCGTCCCGATTACCCCACTGTATACAGTACTCGTCCCGATTACCCCACTGTATACAGTACTCGTCCCGATTACCCCACTGTATACAGTACTCGTCCCGATTACCCCACTGTATACAGTACTCGTCCAGTTTACCCCACTGTATACAATACTTGGCCCGTTTACCCCACTGTATACAGTACTTGGCCTGTTTACCCCACTGTATACAGTACTTGTCCAGTTTACCCCACTGTATACAGTACTCGTCCCGTTTACCCCACTGTATACAGTACTCGTCCAGTTTACCCCACTGTATACAGTATTCGTCCAGTTTACCCAACTGTATACAGTACTCGTCCCGTTTACCCCACTGTACACAGTACTCGTCCAGTTTACCCCACTGTATACAGTATTCGTCCAGTTTACCCCACTGTATACAGTACTCGTCCCGTTTACCCCACTGTATACAGTACTCGTCCAGTTTACCCCACTGTATACAGTACTCGTCCCGTTTACCCCACTGTATACAGTATTCGTCCAGTTTACCCCACTGTATACAGTACTTGGCCTGTTTACCCCACTGTATACAGTACTCGTCCCGTTTACCCCACTGTATACAGTACTTGGCCTGTTTACCCCACTGTATACAGTACTAGTCCCGTTTACCCCACTGTATACAGTATTCGTCCAGTTTACCCCACTGTATACAGTACTCGTCCCGTTTACCCCACTGTATACAGTACTCGTCCCGATTACCCCACTGTATACAGTACTCGTCCCGATTACCCCACTGTATACAGTACTCATCCAGTTTACCCCACTGTATACAGTACTCGTCCAGTTTACCCCACTGTATACAGTACTTGTCCAGTTTACCCCACTGTATACAGTACTTGGCCCAATTACCCCACTGTATACAGTACTCGTCCCGTTTACCCCACTGTATACAGTACTTGTCCCGTTTACCCCACTGTATACAGTACTCGTCCAGTTTACCCCACTGTATACAGTATTCGTCCAGTTTACCCCACTGTATACAGTACTCGTCCCGTTTACCCCACTGTATACAGTACTCGTCCAGTTTACCCCACTGTATACAGTACTCGTCCCGTTTACCCCACTGTATACAGTATTCGTCCAGTTTACCCCACTGTATACAGTACTTGGCCTGTTTACCCCACTGTATACAGTACTCGTCCCGTTTACCCCACTGTATACAGTACTTGGCCTGTTTACCCCACTGTATACAGTACTAGTCCCGTTTACCCCACTGTATACAGTATTCGTCCAGTTTACCCCACTGTATACAGTACTCGTCCCGTTTACCCCACTGTATACAGTACTCGTCCCGTTTACCCCACTGTATACAGTACTCGTCCAGTTTACCCCACTGTATACAGTACTCATCCCGTTTACCCCACTGTATACAGTACTCGTCCAGTTTACCCCACTGTATACAGTATTCGTCCAGTTTACCCCACTGTATACAGTACTTGGCCTGTTTACCCCACTGTATACAGTACTCGTCCCGTTTACCCCACTGTATACAGTACTTGGCCTGTTTACCCCACTGTATACAGTACTCGTCCCGTTTACCCCACTGTATACAGTATTCGTCCAGTTTACCCCACTGTATACAGTACTTGGCCTGTTTACCCCACTGTATACAGTACTCGGCCCGTTTACCCCACTGTATACAGTACTCGGCCCGTTTACCCCACTGTATACAGTACTCGTCCCGTTTACCCCACTGTATACAGTACTCGTCCCGTTTACCCCACTGTATACAGTACTCGTCCCGTTTACCCCACTGTATACAGTACTCGTCCCGATTACCCCACTGTATACAGTACTCGTCCAGTTTACCCCACTGTATACAGTACTTGGCCTGTTTACCCCACTGTATACAGTACTTGTCCAGTTTACCCCACTGTATACAGTACTCATCCCGTTTACCCCACTGTATACAGTACTCGTCCCGTTTACCACACTGTATACAGTACTCGTCCAGTTTACCCCACTGTATACAGTATTCGTCCAGTTTACCCCACTGTATACAGTACTCGTCCCGTTTACCCCACTGTACACAGTACTCGTCCAGTTTACCCCGCTGTATACAGTATTCGTCCAGTTTACCCCACTGTATACAGTACTCGTCCCGTTTACCCCACTGTATACAGTACTCGTCCAGTTTACCCCACTGTATACAGTACTCGTCCCGTTTACCCCACTGTATACAGTATTCGTCCAGTTTACCCCACTGTATACAGTACTCGTCCAGTTTACCCCACTGTATACAGTACTTGTCCAGTTTACCCCACTGTATACAGTACTTGGCCCATTTACCCCACTGTATACAGTACTCGTCCCGTTTACCCCACTGTATACAGTACTTGTCCCGTTTACCCCACTGTATACAGTACTCGTCCAGTTTACCCCACTGTATACAGTATTCATCCAGTTTACCCCACTGTATACAGTACTCGTCCCGTTTACCCCACTGTATACAGTACTCGTCCAGTTTACCCCACTGTATACAGTACTCGTCCCGTTTACCCCACTGTATACAGTATTCGTCCAGTTTACCCCACTGTATACAGTACTTGGCCTGTTTACCCCACTGTATACAGTACTCGTCCCGTTTACCCCACTGTATACAGTACTTGGCCTGTTTACCCCACTGTATACAGTACTAGTCCCGTTTACCCCACTGTATACAGTATTCGTCCAGTTTACCCCACTGTATACAGTACTCGTCCCGTTTACCCCACTGTATACAGTACTCGTCCCGTTTACCCCACTGTATACAGTACTCGTCCAGTTTACCCCACTGTATACAGTACTCATCCCGTTTACCCCACTGTATACAGTACTCGTCCAGTTTACCCCACTGTATACAGTATTCGTCCAGTTTACCCCACTGTATACAGTACTTGGCCTGTTTACCCCACTGTATACAGTACTCGTCCCGTTTACCCCACTGTATACAGTACTTGGCCTGTTTACCCCACTGTATACAGTACTCGTCCCGTTTACCCCACTGTATACAGTATTCGTCCAGTTTACCCCACTGTATACAGTACTCGGCCCGTTTACCCCACTGTATACAGTACTCGGCCCGTTTACCCCACTGTATACAGTACTCGTCCCGTTTACCCCACTGTATACAGTACTCGTCCCGTTTACCCCACTGTATACAGTACTCGTCCCGTTTACCCCACTGTATACAGTACTCGTCCCGTTTACCCCACTGTATACAGTACTCGTCCCGTTTACCCCACTGTATACAGTACTCGGCCCGTTTACCCCACTGTATACAGTACTCGGCCCGTTTACCCCACTGTATACAGTACTTGTCCAGTTTACCCCACTGTATACAGTACTCGTCCAGTTTACCCCACTGTATACAGTACTTGGCCCGTTTACCCCACTGTATACAGTACTCGGCCCGTTTACCCCACTGTATACAGTACTCGTCCCGTTTACCCCACTGTATACAGTACTCATCCCGTTTACCCCACTGTATACAGTACTCGGCCCGTTTACCCCACTGTATACAGTACTCGACCCGTTTACCCCACTGTATACAGTACTCGGCCCGTTTACCCCACTGTATACAGTACTCGGCCCGTTTACCCCACTGTATACAGTACTCGGCCCGTTTACCCCACTGTATACAGTACTCGGCCCGTTTACCCCACTGTATACAGTACTTGTCCAGTTTACCCCACTGTATACAGTACTCGTCCCGATTACCCCACTGTATACAGTACTCGTCCCGATTACCCCACTGTATACAGTACTCGTCCCGATTACCCCACTGTATACAGTACTCGTCCCGATTTCCCCACTGTATACAGTACTCGTCCAGTTTACCCCACTGTATACAATACTTGGCCCGTTTACCCCACTGTATACAGTACTTGGCCTGTTTACCCCACTGTATACAGTACTTGTCCAGTTTACCCCACTGTATACAGTACTCGTCCCGTTTACCCCACTGTATACAGTACTCGTCCCGTTTACCCCACTGTATACAGTACTCGTCCCGTTTACCCCACTGTATACAGTACTCGTCCAGTTTACCCCACTGTATACAGTACTCGTCCCGTTTACCCCACTGTATACAGTACTCGTCCAGTTTACCCCACTGTATACAGTACTCGTCCCGTTTACCCCACTGTATACAGTATTCGTCCAGTTTACCCCACTGTATACAGTACTTGGCCTGTTTACCCCACTGTATACAGTACTCGTCCCGTTTACCCCACTGTATACAGTACTTGGCCTGTTTACCCCACTGTATACAGTACTTGTCCAGTTTACCCCACTGTATACAGTACTCGTCCCGATTACCCCACTGTATACAGTACTCGTCCCGATTACCCCACTGTATACAGTACTCGTCCCGATTACCCCACTGTATACAGTACTCGTCCAGTTTACCCCACTGTATACAATACTTGGCCCGTTTACCCCACTGTATACAGTACTTGGCCTGTTTACCCCACTGTATACAGTACTTGTCCAGTTTACCCCACTGTATACAGTACTCATCCCGTTTACCCCACTGTATACAGTACTCGTCCCGTTTACCCCACTGTATACAGTACTCGTCCAGTTTACCCCACTGTATACAGTATTCGTCCAGTTTACCCCACTGTATAGAGTACTCATCCCGTTTACCCCACTGTATACAGTACTCGTCCAGTTTACCCCACTGTATAGAGTATTCGTCCAGTTTACCCCACTGTATACAGTACTCGTCCCGTTTACCCCACTGTATACAGTACTCATCCAGTTTACCCCACTGTATACAGTACTCGTCCCGTTTACCCCACTGTATACAGTATTCGTCCAGTTTACCCCACTGTATACAGTACTTGGCCTGTTTACCCCACTGTATACAGTACTCGTCCCGTTTACCCCACTGTATACAGTACTTGGCCTGTTTACCCCACTGTATACAGTTCTCGTCCCGTTTACCCCACTGTATACAGTATTCGTCCAGTTTACCCCACTGTATACAGTACTCGTCCCGTTTACCCCACTGTATACAGTACTCGTCCCGATTACCCCACTGTATACAGTACTCGTCCCGATTACCCCACTGTATACAGTACTCATCCAGTTTACCCCACTGTATACAGTACTCGTCCAGTTTACCCCACTGTATACAGTACTTGTCCAGTTTACCCCACTGTATACAGTACTTGGCCCGTTTACCCCACTGTATACAGTACTCGTCCCGTTTACCCCACTGTATACAGTACTTGTCCCGTTTACCCCACTGTATACAGTACTCGTCCAGTTTACCCCACTGTATACAGTATTCGTCCAGTTTACCCCACTGTATACAGTACTCGTCCCGTTTACCCCACTGTATACAGTACTCGTCCAGTTTACCCCACTGTATACAGTACTCGTCCAGTTTACCCCACTGTATACAGTACTCGTCCCGTTTACCCCACTGTATACAGTACTCGTCCAGTTTACCCCACTGTATACAGTACTTTGGCCCGTTTACCCCACTGTATACAGTACTCGGCCCGTTTACCCCACTGTATACAGTACTCGTCCCGTTTACCCCACTGTATACAGTACTCATCCCGTTTACCCCACTGTATACAGTACTCGGCCCGTTTACCCCACTGTATACAGTACTCGTCCCGTTTACCCCACTGTATACAGTATTCGTCCAGTTTACCCCACTGTATACAGTACTTGGCCTGTTTACCCCACTGTATACAGTACTCGTCCCGTTTACCCCACTGTATACAGTACTTGGCCTGTTTACCCCACTGTATACAGTACTAGTCCCGTTTACCCCACTGTATACAGTACTTGGCCTGTTTACCCCACTGTATACAGTACTCGTCCCGTTTACCCCACTGTATACAGTACTTGGCCTGTTTACCCCACTGTATACAGTACTAGTCCCGTTTACCCCACTGTATACGGTATTCGTCCAGTTTACCCCACTGTATACAGTACTTGGCCTGTTTACCCCACTGTATACAGTACTCGTCCCGTTTACCCCACTGTATACAGTACTCGGCCCGTTTACCCCACTGTATACAGTACTCGTCCCGTTTACCCCACTGTATACAGTACTCGTCCCGTTTACCCCACTGTATACAGTACTCGTCCCGTTTACCCCACTGTATACAGTACTCGGCCCGTTTACCCCACTGTATACAGTACTCGGCCCGTTTACCCCACTGTATACAGTACTTGGCCCGTTTACCCCACTGTATACAGTACTTGTCCAGTTTACCCCACTGTATACAGTACTTGGCCCGTTTACCCCACTGTATACAGTACTCGTCCCGTTTACCTCACTGTATACAGTACTCGGCCCGTTTACCCCACTGTATACAGTACTCGGCCCGTTTACCCCACTGTATACAGTACTTGTCCAGTTTACCCCACTGTATACAGTACTTGTCCAGTTTACCCCACTGTATACAGTACTTGGCCCGTTTACCCCACTGTATACAGTACTCGTCCCGTTTACCCCACTGTATACAGTACTTGGCCTGTTTACCCCACTGTATACAGTACTCGGCCCGTTTACCCCACTGTATACAGTACTCGGCCCGTTTACCCCACTGTATACAGTACTCGGCCCGTTTACCCCACTGTATACAGTACTCATCCCGTTTACCCCACTGTATACAGTACTCGGCCCGTTTACCCCACTGTATACAGTACTCGTCCCGTTTACCCCACTGTATACAGTACTCGGCCCGTTTACCCCACTGTATACAGTACTTGTCCCGTTTACCCCACTGTATACAGTACTCGTCCCATTTACCCCACTGTATACAGTACTAGTCCCGTTTACCCCACTGTATACAGTACTAGTCCCGTTTACCCCACTGTATACAGTACTTGGCCTGTTTACCCCACTGTATACAGTACTTGTCCCGTTTACCCCACTGTATACAGTACTTGTCCCGTTTACCCCACTGTATACAGTACTTGTCCCATTTACCCCACTGTATACAGTACTCGTCCCTTTTACCCCACTGTATACAGTATTCGTATAGTTTACCCCACTTTATACAGTACTTGGCCTATTTACCTCACTGTATACAGTACTCGTCCAGTTTACCCCACTGTATACAGTACTTGTCCCATTTACCCCACTGTATACAGTACTTGTCCCGTTTACCCCACTGTATACAGTATTTGTCCAGTTTACCCCACTGTATACAGTACTCGTCCCGTTTACCCCACTGTATACAGTACTCGTCCCATTTACCCCACTGTATACAGTACTAGTCCCGTTTACCCCACTGTATACAGTACTAGTCCCGTTTACCCCACTGTATACAGTACTTGGCCTGTTTACCCAACTGTATACAGTACTTGTCCCGTTTACCCCACTGTATACAGTACTTGTCCCGTTTACCCCACTGTATACAGTACTTGTCCCATTTACCCCACTGTATACAGTACTCGTCCCTTTTACCCCACTGTATACAGTATTCGTATAGTTTACCCCACTTTATACAGTACTTGGCCTATTTACCTCACTGTATACAGTACTCGTCCAGTTTACCCCACTGTATACAGTACTTGTCCCATTTACCCCACTGTATACAGTACTTGTCCCGTTTACCCCACTGTATACAGTACTTGTCCCGTTTACCCCACTGTATACAGTACTTGGCCTGTTTACCCCACTGTATACAGTACTTGTCCCGTTTACCCCACTGTATACAGTACTTGTCCCGTTTACCCCACTGTATACAGTACTTGGCCTGTTTACCCCACTGTATACAGTACTTGTCCCGTTTACCCCACTGTATACAGTACTTGTCCCGTTTACCCCACTGTATACAGTTCCCCTTCAGTTTCCCCCACAGTATACAGTCTACATCCAGTTGCCCCCACAATATACAGTCCCTGTCCAGTTGCTTCCACTGTATACAGTTCCCCTCCAGTTGCCCCCACAGTATACAATCCCTGCCCAAGTGCCCCCACAATATAAAGTTCTCTCTCCAGTTGCCCCCACAGTATACAATTCTGTCTCCAGTTGCCCCACAGTATAATGGATCAAGCAGACATAAAACCCTTGCCTCACCCCTTTCTGCTGCTGAAGTGACATAAGTGATGCCATTACATTGCGCCTAGAGCGACCCACATCATCCATACAAGAGTGACCCTTGGATTTCTGCCATGTTTTGCAGCTTACACCAGTCTCTGTGGCTGCCGGGGATGCAGAAATTCAATTTGCAGTTAAATATGCGCCATCATTTATACGAGGTTATACTGTATATAGGAGCTTTCTGGTAGATTCTGAGGCGTGCAATCCCTGCACTGGTCTTAATATTAGAGCACCTCTCATGTCCTCTATCACTGGCGATAGTATATACTACAGGAAAGCTGAGGGTGCAATTAATTCAGCACCCCGCCATCTTCCCAGCGGTATATATCACTGCCAATGTTAAGGGCCTCCTTAAAGGGGTTATCCAGTTTCTAATATTGATGGCCTATCCTTACAGACCCGGGACCCCACAGATCTGTTGTTTGGGGACAGCGCGGCTCCAGCTACTGCTTACATGATGACTCTCTATACAGTTGTTAGCAGTGGGTTTTGGTGATCCTGCACTGTTCCATAGACTTCAATGCAAGAAGATGCGCACTGAACTACAAAAAATAAAAAATACACCGAATGTGATGAAAAAAATCCTCAATGAAAAATTGTTGTTTGTAGCACATTTTAGATTTCACTTTTGCCTAAAATTGGATTCTATATATTGGGTTGTATGGAGTCTGTCACAGCTGTAATAAATAAGCGAGCTCTTGGAAGTCATTTTGGACTGCTGTCCATTCTGTTTTCTGGAGGGGCCTGGCCAGTCCTCCTTGGAATCGCACACCCAATTGCTGCCTGTCCCCAACAAAAATTAAAGGGGTTATCCAGTTATATAATATATTGGCCAAATAACATGATGTAGTAATGCAAAACACTGTGTACTATACATCTTGTTTATATCTGGCACTGTTCATCTGATTTATTTTCAGATCATTAACCACAACTTTGATGTTTCGTTTACAAGTTCACTACCCCTCCCTGTGAGCATTTCAACCAGCAAAAGAAACGTCACCGTGACATGTGACCGTCTTACCCCTTATAGCCAGTCATGGGAGTAATTTATTGCCTTGGTCAGATTAGCGGAGGAGAGCGATGCTTCACATACTAAAGCAGTGAGACACATAATAATAGTGATAACAGAGATAATAGTGATACAGTAGTGATAATAGTGACAGCAGTGACAATAGTCATACAGCAGTGACAGCCTCGGTGACAGTAGTGATACTGTAGTAATAGCCTCAGTGACAGCAGGGATAATAGTGATACAGTAGTGACAGCAGTGATACCCGTGACAATAGTGATACAGCAGTGACAGCCTCGGTGACAGCAGTGATAATAGTGATACAGTAGTGACAGCAGCGATAATAGTGACAGCCTTGGTGACAGCAGTGATAATAGTGATAGAGTATTGACAGCAGTGACAGCCTCCGTGACAGCAGTGACAATAGTGACAGTCTCGGTGACAGCAGTGACAATAGTGATACAGTAGTGACAGCAGTGACAGCCTCAGTGATAATAGTGACAGCCTCAGTGACAGCCTCGGTGACAGCAGTGACAACAGTGATAGTAGTGATACAGCAGTGACAGCCTTAGTGACAGCAGTGACAGCCTCAGTGATAATAGTGACAGCACTGGTAATAGTGACAGCCTCAGTGATAATAGTGACAGCAGTGACAGTCTCAGTGACAGCAGTGATAATAGTGACAGCAGTGACAGTCTCGGTGACAGCAGTGACAGCCTCAGTGACAGCAGTGACAGCCTTGGTGATAATAGTGACAGCAGTGATAATAGTGACAGCAGTGACAGCGTCAGTGACAGCCTCGGTGATAGTAGTGACAGCCTCAGTGACAGCAGTGACAGCCTCAGTGATAATAGTGACAGCCTCAGTGATAATAGTGACAGCCTCAGTGACAGCAGTGACAGCCTCAGTGATAATAGTGACAGCAGTGATAATAGTGACAGCAGTGACAGCCTCAGTGATAATAGTGACAGCAGTGACAGCCCCAGTGACAGCCTCGGTGATAATAGTGACAGCAGTGACAGCCTCAGTGATAATAGTGACAGCCTCAGTGACAGCAGTGGTAATAGTGACAGCAGTGATAATAGTGACAGCCTCAGTGACAGTCTCGGTGATAATAGTGACAGCCTCAGTGATAATAGTGATAGCACTGGTAATAGTGACAGCCTCAGTGACAGCAGTGACAGTCTCAGTGATAATAGTGACAGCAGTGACAGCCTCAGTGACAGCAGTGACAATAGTGATACAGCAGTGTCAGCCCCAGTGACAGTCTCGGTGATAATAGTGACAGCAGTGACAGCAGTGATAATAGTGACAGTCTCAGTGACAGCCTCAGTGACAGCAGTGACAGCCGTGATAGTAGTGATACAGCAGTGACAGCCTCAGTGACAGCAGCCTCGGTGATAATAGTGACAGCAGTGATAATAGTGACAGCCTCAGTGACAGCCTCAGTGATAATAGTGATAGTGACAGCCTCAGTGACAGCAGTCTCGGTGATAATAGTGACAGCAGTGATAATAGTGACAGCCTCAGTGACAGCCTCAGTGACAGCAGTCTCGGTGATAATAGTGACAGTCACAGTGACAGCCTCAGTGACAGCAGTCTCGGTGATAATAGTGACAGCAGTGACAGCCTCAGTGACAGCAGTCTCGGTGATAATAGTGACAGTCTCAGTGACAGCCTCAGTGACAGCAGTCTCGGTGATAATAGTGACAGCAGTGACAGCCTCAGTGACAGCAGTCTCGGTGATAATAGTGACAGCAGTGACAGCCTCAGTGACAGCAGTCTCGGTGATAATAGTGACAGCAGTGATAATAGTGACAGCCTCAGTGACAGTCTCGGTGATAATAGTGACAGCAGTGACAGCCTCAGTGACAGCAGTCTCGGTGATAATAGTGACAGTCACAGTGACAGCCTCAGTGACAGCAGTCTCGGTGATAATAGTGACAGCAGTGACAGCCTCAGTGACAGCAGTCTCGGTGATAATAGTGACAGCCTCAGTGACAGCAGTCTCGGTGATAATAGTGACAGTCACAGTGACAGCCTCAGTGACAGCAGTCTCGGTGATAATAGTGACAGCAGTGACAGCCTCAGTGACAGCAGTCTCGGTGATAATAGTGACAGCCTCAGTGACAGCAGTCTCGGTGATAATAGTGACAGTCTCAGTGACAGCCTCAGTGACAGCAGTCTCGGTGATAATAGTGACAGTCACAGTGACAGCCTCAGTGACAGCAGTCTCGGTGATAATAGTGACAGCAGTGACAGCCTCAGTGACAGCAGTCTCGGTGATAATAGTGACAGCAGTGACAGCCTCAGTGACAGCAGTCTCGGTGATAATAGTGACAGTCACAGTGACAGCCTCAGTGACAGCAGTCTCGGTGATAATAGTGACAGTCACAGTGACAGCCTCAGTGACAGCAGTCTCGGTGATAATAGTGACAGTCACAGTGACAGCCTCAGTGACAGCAGTCTCGGTGATAATAGTGACAGTCACAGTGACAGCCTCAGTGACAGCAGTCTCGGTGATAATAGTGACAGCAGTGATAATAGTGACAGCAGTGACAGCCTCAGTGACAGCAGTCTCGGTGATAATAGTGACAGTCACAGTGACAGCCTCAGTGACAGCAGTCTCGGTGATAATAGTGACAGTCACAGTGACAGCCTCAGTGACAGCAGTCTCGGTGATAATAGTGACAGTCACAGCCAGTAGCAATAACAGAGATGCGCGAAAACGAGGTTGTGTGACGTCACCGGCAGCAGTGTCAGCGCTGGAGCCCGGGCCCCGACACCTCTCCATCCCCGCTCCGGTAAGAGCCGTATCCCGGCCCCGTATCCCCCCCAGTCCTGTAGCCCGGGCGTGTAGTGCGCCCCCCGGCCCCCCCCCAGACCCGCAGCATTCTCCTCCTCCTCCTCCCGTCTTCCTTGGATACCTAACGGTAAGGAGCCCCGTCCTCCTCCTCCTCCATCCCTGGTACACACACATATATATACACACACATATAGACACGTATATACACACGGTGCCCCCTCCCCCCACTACACACAATGTGCACCCGGTATAATAAGCCGCACTGTGCTGACCGTGCAGTGTGCAGTGCGCTGTAAACAACCCCCTCCCCCTCCTATCACTGCACACACATTGCTGCTGCTCCTCTGCTATACATCACGTTATATCTGTACAGGCCTAGCACTAGGGGACACACATGTAGCAGAGCTGACCGGCTATGTGGCCTCCTGTCACACTCAGCACTGCTACATCTGGACACTACACCCATGGCTATTATATTCATGGTGGAGGTGTATGTATACTGCTGTGTACTCCTGTATATAACTGTCGTAACATACTGAAAGTGGGAGCAGGGTATCAAGCAGAGGCATAGGGGTATACAGTATTGTCACACTAGTGATACAGTATACACAGCAGAGACATACAGTCATGGCCAAAAGTATCGCCCCCCCTGCAGTCCTGTCAGATAATCCTCGGTGTCCCCAGATAATGATTACACAGCACAGACTCTTATATAGTATATAAGTGACACAGGGTATATACAGTATAAGTATCGCCCCCTGCAGTCCTGTCAGATAATCCTCGGTGTCCCCCAGATAATGATTACACAGCACAGACTCTTATATAGTATATAAGTGACACAGGGTATATACAGTATAAGTATCGCCCCCTGCAGTCCTGTCAGATAATCCTCGGTGTCCCCAGATAATGATTACACAGCACAGACTCTTATATAGTATATAAGTGACACAGGGTATATACAGTATAAGTATCGCCCCCTGCAGTCCTGTCAGATAATCCTCGGTGTCCCCCAGATAATGATTACACAGCACAGACTCTTATATAGTATATAAGTGACACAGGGTATATACAGTATAAGTATCGCCCCCTGCAGTCCTGTCAGATAATCCTCAGTGTCCCCCAGATAATGATTACACAGCACAGACTCTTATATAGTATATAAGTGACACAGGGTATATACAGTATAAGTATCGCCCCCTGCAGTCCTGTCAGATAATCCTCGCTGTCCCCCAGATAATGATTACACAGCACAGACTCTTATATAGTATATAAGTGACACATGGTATATACAGTATAAGTATCGCCCCCTGCAGTCCTGTCAGATAATCCTCGCTGTCCCCCAGATAATGATTACACAGCACAGACTCTTATATAGTATATAAGTGACACAGGGTATATACAGTATAAGTATCGCCCCCTGCAGTCCTGTCAGATAATCCTCACTGTCCCCCAGATAATGATTACACAGCACAGACTCTTATATAGTATATAAGTGACACAGGGTATATACAGTATAAGTATCGCCCCCTGCAGTCCTGTCAGATAATCCTCGGTGTCTCCAGATAATGATTACACAGCACAGACTCTTATATAGTATATAAGTGACACAGGGTATATACAGTATAAGTATCGCCCCCTGCAGTCCTGTCATATAATCCTCGCTGTCCCCCAGATAATGATTACACAGCACAGACTCTTATATAGTATATAAGTGACACAGGGTATATACAGTATAAGTATCGCCCCCTGCAGTCCGGTCAGATAATCCTCGGTGTCCCCCAGATAATGATTACACAGCACAAACTCTTATATAGTATATAAGTGACACAGGGTATATACAGTATAAGTATCGCCCCCTGCAGTCCTGTCAGATAATCCTCGGTGTCCCCAGATAATGATTACACAGCACAGACTCTTATATAGTATATAAGTGACACAGGGTATATACAGTATAAGTATCGCCCCCTGCAGTCCTGTCAGATAATCCTCGGTGTCCCCCAGATAATGATTACACAGCACAAACTCTTATATAGTATATAAGTGACACAGGGTATATACAGTATAAGTATCGCCCCCTGCAGTCCTGTCAGATAATCCTCGCTGTCCCCAGATAATGATTACACAGCACAGACTCTTATATAGTATATAAGTGACACAGGGTATATACAGTATAAGTATCGCCCCCAGCAGTCCTGTCAGATAATCCTCGCTGTCCCCAGATAATGATTACACAGCACAAACTCTTATATAGTATATAAGTGACACAGGGTATATACAGTATAAGTATCGCCCCCTGCAGTCCTGTCAGATAATCCTCGGTGTCCCCAGATAATGATTACACAGCACAAACTCTTATATAGTATATAAGTGACACAGGGTATATACAGTATAAGTATCGCCCCCTGCAGTCCTGTCAGATAATCCTCGGTGTCCCCAGATAATGATTACACAGCACAAACTCTTATATAGTATATAAGTGACACAGGGTATATACAGTATAAGTATCGCCCCCTGCAGTCCTGTCAGATAATCCTCGCTGTCCCCAGATAATGATTACACAGCACAAACTCTTATATAGTATATAAGTGACACAGGGTATATACAGTATAAGTATCGCCCCCTGCAGTCCTGTCAGATAATCCTCGGTGTCCCCAGATAATGATTACACAGCACAAACTCTTATATAGTATATAAGTGACACAGGGTATATACAGTATAAGTATCGCCCCCTGCAGTCCTGTCAGATAATCCTCGCTGTCCCCCAGATAATGATTACACAGCACAGACTCTTATATAGTATATAAGTGACACAGGGTATATACAGTATAAGTATCGCCCCCTGCAGTCCTGTCAGATAATCCTCGGTGTCCCCCAGATAATGATTACAAGCACAAACTCTTTGGTAATATCTTCAGTTATTTTACTTGCAATGAAAAAACACAAAAGAGAATGAAAAAAAAGTCACATCATTGATCATTTTACACAAAACGTCAAAACTGGTGCGGACAGAAGTATTGGCGCCCTCAGCCTAATACTTGGTAGCACAACCTTTAGACACAATAACTGCGCACAACCGCTTCCGCTAACCAGCAATGAGTTTCTTACAAGGCTCTGCTGGAATCTTAGACCCTTCTTCTTTGGCAAACTGCTCGCGGTCCCCCCTGAGATGTGAAGGGGGCCTTCTCCAAACTGCCACCAAGAGATCTCTCCCCCTCCCCCACAGGTGTTCTATGGGATTCAGGGCTGGACTCATTGCTGCCACTTTACAAGTCTCCAGAGCTTTCTCTCACCACCATTTTCTAGTGCTGACCTGAAGTGTGTTTTGGGTCCTTGTCCTGCTGGAAGAGCCCTGACCTCTGAGGGAGACCCCGCTTTCTCACACTGGGCCCTACATGATGCTGCACAATGTGTTGGTCGTCTTCAGACTTCATAATGCCATGCACACGGTCAAGCAGTCCAGTGCCAGAGGCAGCAAAGCAACCCCAAACCATCAGGGACCTCCGCCATGTCTGACTGTAGGGGGCGTCTTCTTCTCTTTGAAGGCCTCTTTTTTCCTGTAATCTCTATGTTGAGGCCTTTTCCTACTTTAGTCTCCTCTGACCAGAGAACATTGTTCCAGAACGGTTTTGGCTTTCTCAGGTAAGTTTTGGCAAACTCCAGCCTGGCTTCTGTCTGTGGGTAAGAAGTGGGGTCTTCCTGGGTCTCCTACCATACAGTCCCTTCTCATTCAGACGCTGACGCTGGATAGTACGGGGTGACACTGTTGCACCCTCAGACTGCAGGGTAGCTTGGACTTGTTTGGATGTTAGTCGCGGTTCTTTATCCGCCATCCGCACAATCTTGCGGTGAAATCTCTCGTCAATGTTTCTTCTCCGTCCACATCTAGGGAGGTTAGCCACAGGGCCATGGGCTTTACACTTCTTACTGACACTGCGCACGGTAGACACAGGAACATTCAGGTCTTTGGAGATGGACTTGTAGCCTTGAGATTGCTCAGGCTTCCTCACAATTTCGCTTCTCAAGTCCTCAGACAGTTCTTTGGTCGTCTTTCTTTTCTCCGTGCTCAATGTGGTCACACAAGGACACAGGACAGAGGTGGAGTCAACTGTAATCCATTTCAACTGGCTGCAAGTGTGATTTAGTTATTGCCACCACCTGTTAGGTGCCTCGGGTAAGTAACAGGTGCTGTTAATGACACAAATTAGAGAAGCATGACATGATTTTTCAAACAGTGCCAATACTTTTGTCCACCCCCTTTTTATGTTTGCTATCCAATTTGGCTTTTTGACAATTCTTTTTTGGGTTTTCCATTGAAGACAAATTAAATGAAGAAAATACCAAAGAATTTGTGATCTGGAAGAAAATGAGTATTATCTGACAGAATTGCAGGGGGGCCAATACTTTTGGCCAATACTGTAAGTCACATAATAGTCATTAGTATTCATATAGTATGGTGATATATATTATGGTCATAGTGATACAGTAGCGGTTTGGTGTTCACTGTAACATAATAGCCATAATAACAATATAGTATTGTCTGTGACATAGAAGTGACTCATTCATAGCAATGATACAGTAGTGATATAATATTCATGTATATACCTAGTAGTGATACTGTATAGGCATGATAGTGATGTTGGTAGGGACATAGCATTGCTATAGGTAGGGCAGTGATATATACCCTCTTGTATTCAGTTATTATATAGTAGTAATAGTGATATAATGACATGCCAGTGATATTTTCATCATAGTAGGGATAAAATACCAATATAATAGTGACCCAATTTCTGGTAAATCCTTCCCTCTAGATGTGTCACCAGCGATCGGACAGGAACACGATGGCTTTTTTTAACTATACTTGGAAAATTCTATAATTTGCTTGTGGTCACGACCATGTTGTTCGCAGATAGGGAGCCCTCCAGATAGCGTCCTATAAATATTCGGTACGATCCCCGCCCTCCTGTCACGGGTGTGCTTATAATGTTTATTTGTATCCTTGGTCACCTCGGGGCATTTGCCTGGTTTGCAGCTCTAGAACACGGCGGGTTATGGGGCTGTGTAGCAATTGGGTCGGCGCCAAGGGTCCATGTACTTTACTGAGCATCCCAAACCCTACGGGGGTCTCAGAGACTGGAAGCCCACTGGTGAGAACACTGCCGGCATAGCTAAGTCATGTGCTTGGCTATTTATGTACAGAAATATTTCCAATAGATTTCCTATATAATTCTGGCATGTGTTCTGGCAGGAGTTATTGTAAATTTGCCTGGCCGATCCGTCCCCACCCTGGTCTGCCTTGGTCTCCGCCCACTTTTATAAAATCGGTGAGTGGGAACAGAACGAAGGAAGTGGCACAAAAGTGGTGCAAAAAAAATTGTGTACTCCGAACATGTGCCACAACTTTCCATCTATGCTAATAGAATAGTGAATCTCCCCGGTAATTCCCCCCAGTAGTGAATCCTCTCCAGTATTTCCTCCCTAGTAGTGAATCCCTACTAGTAGTGAATCCCTGCAGTAGTGAATCCCTCCTAGTAGTGAATCCCTCCTAGTAGTGAATCCCCCCCAGTAGTGAATCCCCCCCAGTAGTGAATCCCTCCTAATAGTGAATCCTTCCTAGTAGTGAATCCCCCCAGTAGTGAATCCCCCCCAGTAGTGAATCCCCCCAGTAGTGAATCCCCCCTAGTAGTGAATCCCTCCTAGTAGTGAATCCCCCTTATAGTGAATCCCCCCTAGTAGTGAATCCCCCCTAGTAGTGAATCCCTCCTAGTAGTGAATCCCTCCTAGTAGTGAATCCCCCCCAGTAGTGAATCCCTTCTAGTAATGAATCCCTCCTAGTAGTGAATCCCCCCAGTAGTGAATCCCCCTAGTAGAGTAGTGAATCCCCCCAGTAGTGAATCCCTTCTAGTAATGAATCCCTCCTAGTAGTGAATCCCCCCAGTAGTGAATCCCCCCAGTAGAGTAGTGAATCCCCCCTAGTAGTGAATCCCCCTAGTAATGAATCCCTCCTAGTAGTGAATCCCCCCAGTAGTGAATCCCCCCAGTAGAGTAGTGAATCCCCCCTAGTAGTGAATCCCCCTAGTAATGAATCCCTCCTAGTAGTGAATCCCCCCCAGTAGTGAATCCCTTCTAGTAATGAATCCCTCCTAGTAGTGAATCCCCCCAGTAGTGAATCCCCCCAGTAGAGTAGTGAATCCCCCCCAGTAGTGAATCCCTTCTAGTAATGAATCCCTCCTAGTAGTGAATCCCCCCAGTAGTGAATCCCCCCAGTAGAGTAGTGAATCCCCCTAGTAATGAATCCCTCCTAGTAGTGAATCCCCCCAGTAGTGAATCCCCCCAGTAGAGTAGTGAATCCCCCCTAGTAGTGAATCCCTCCTAGTAGTGAATCCCCCTTATAGTGAATCCCCCCCAGTAGTGAATCCCCCCAGTAGTGAATCCCTCCTAGTAGTGAATCCCCCCCAGTAGTGAATCCCTTCTAGTAATGAATCCCTCCTAGTAGTGAATCCCCCCAGTAGTGAATCCCCCCAGTAGAGTAGTGAATCCCCCCCAGTAGTGAATCCCTTCTAGTAATGAATCCCTCCTAGTAGTGAATCCCTTCAGTAGTGAATCCCCCCAGTAGAGTAGTGAATCCCCCCTAGTAGTGAATCCCCCTAGTAATGAATCCCTCCTAGTAGTGAATCCCCCCAGTAGTGAATCCCCCCAGTAGAGTAGTGAATCCCCCCTAGTAGTGAATCCCTCCTAGTAGTGAATCCCCCTTATAGTGAATCCCCCCCAGTAGTGAATCCCCCCAGTAGTGAATCCCTCCTAGTAGTGAATCCCCCCCAGTAGTGAATCCCTTCTAGTAATGAATCCCTCCTAGTAGTGAATCCCCCCAGTAGAGTAGTGAATCCCCCAGTAATTCCCCCTAGTATTGAGTCCCCCCAGTAGTGAATCCCCCCAGTAGTGACCCCCCCCCGTATGTCACGTCATGGATACATTTTACTTTTTTTGGATTATCAAATGCCAGATTAAAGGAATACCCCCCCCCCCGCCCCTCCTCCATTTCCAGATGCGGACACTCAGTAACTCAGACCTTCACTGTCTTCCTAGGCTTACAGCAGCTCGCTCCGATAATCCAAGATGGCTTCTTCATCTTCGTCCAATATAGAAGACGAAAGTTTAAAAGGCTGCGAAATCTACGTGCAGAAATTTAACATCCAGCAGATCCTGAAGGAATGTATTGTGAACCTGTGCATTGCCAAACCCGAGCGGCCCATGAAGTTCCTGAGAGAACACTTTGAGAAGCTGGAGAAGGTCAGTAGTCGGGCGGTGACGTCCTCCATATTGTGTCTGGTTGTGTTGTCAACCCGTTAAAGGGGTTTTGTGCAGAAATACAAAATGTATGGGGGGCGCTGGATGTGTCTGTGCTCTGCCCCCGTAGCACTGCCTGTGCCCGATCTGATGAAAGGTCCTCTTTAACAAATTTTGGCTGTTTTCTGTGAAATTGTGCAGATTTTTATTCTTACTTTGTTTCCCTGAAATCTGTCGACTGCTTTCACTCGGTGTGCAGACTCTAATACAAGGCCGGAGGGGCCACAGTTATATCTCAGGCCCTATAGGACACTATAGGACTGCACTTCTGGTGTCATGTGAAAGACAGGGCTCTCAGCTTTAATATAACACCAAAATCACCGGATTACCTCTATTATTTCCTGTTCTGGGGATACAGAGCGGTGAGCTGGCGGGAAAAGTGCTCTCAATTACCAGGGCAGGAGGGGGCACATGCGCAAAAGAAGAGAATAGGCCAGGACGATGCCAGGCATGCACGCGGCTCAGACGCGGCTGTGGAGGCAGGAGGGGACCCAGCTGACGTGGAAAACTCATCTATCGTGTCTTGTAGGTGTAATATAGCGCAGGAATGACCACCCAGGGACCGTGATCCCGAGGCTCAGGTACCGCCCACCATGACTAGTTCAGGTGGCTCCTAGGATACTGGGATAACTGGGGTTTGGCCATCAGGAATCTGACTCACGGACATGACTCTAAAGTGCGACTCTGGATGCAGGAGCCGCTGGTGATGTTCGAGGGTCCAAAATTAAGTTCCCTAATGCCTTTCTAGTCACTGTGACCAACATTTCAAATACTGTTGTATAGTTTGGTGCATCTTGGTAGATCTAGCTTGAGATAACGTTTTCCTGACATGTTAGACAAGTGGGAGTGGCTTAGCAGGAAAGGGGCATGGCTTAAATGGGCTAAAAAAATAAAAATGCATGAGACTGCTGCATCGTTTTCTGCGGTATTCAGCTGAGGCCAAAATAGACTGATGTGGGTCCCCACGACATGACGTCACCACCGCAGACAAGATGGCAGCCGGCCAGGCCATCGCAGGGTCAGGATCAGTGCAGATTTATGTTATAGGCCTTCCTTGGAGTGTGCATTTAATTTTTATCGTTCAAATGCACAAATTGCTCCAAAATTTTGGTGATAAATTCTGGCTGAAATTCAGCCAATTGATAGGGGGCGGACAATGCAAAGGTACCCCAGCTTTATCACCCCGCGCCAGACACTGTAATAAACCTGGTGCAGTTACACTGTCCACAACCTAACAATATTAGTAAATTTACCCCTCTGAGTTTGTAGGTAAATTCGACTTTTTACTGTCTATGGAGGCTTCTGTCTATAGTATACGGTGAGCAGGACTCCCTCTGCAGGGCATTAGTGGGTACTGCCCCCAATAAATGGAGAATTTGGTGGGTTTGATTCTGATCACACAGTCTCTTCCTGATTTTTGTACGTTCTCCTCTCATATGCCGGCGTGTCCATTCTCTTTCTATTATCGGAACCGCCTCTGCTTATGGTAGAGAGAGCTGAGTGCGGATGTGAACGGAATATGTTGGCGATATAAATAATGGTCACATACCGTAGATGGATAGATATCTGTGCATGCTTCCTCTTTTATGATCTTCCTCTTTTTACATTCCAGTATTGTATTCTCCATGGGGTGTCAGTGAGTAGAGGTCAATGATGTCATGTGAATGAGGAAGTCAGCCGAGATTCGAGGAGACCAGGGGACCAGCACTGTGGGTGACGCACCTTATAGGAGCCAAGATATTGATCTATTGTATCATTGATAGCGTTAGGGCCAGATCTAGGCTTTGTACGTGGCCACATCCGCAGTAACAATGTCATATAATGTGTGAATCTCTTAGGCTGGACAGAAACATTGGATCATGGTCAGCACAGCTCAGTCATGTCAGGATCTGCATTGGATATTTTATGCATGTCCTGAAATGGCAATAGCCAAAAAAGAAACGGAAGACCGTGCTTGATAGTGTTGGACCCCTAATGATCACACATTGATATCTGTTCTGGAGATCTCACCTTCAGGATTGGAAGCTGCTGCAGCTTTATATAACTTTATCAATCCTGACTGTTCTCATCTGATGATATCTCTGAAAGCAACACAGCTAGAACTGCCATCCTGGTGTCCTATGAGAGGAGAGGATCTCAACATGACCCGTCCACCTTCGTCCATTGTACAAACTTCAGCTAACGATAGAGAAACAACAATGGTCATAGCTATTGGCAAACAATCAAGACGAAAGTCATCACCGCTAAGATGGTTGGAGGAAATGTATTCATTATTTATAGTTGCAAAAATGTTGAACTTTTAATTGTCTACAAATGTAAAAAATTGTTGTGTTCTTGAGAAAACCCCTTTAGGCCCGGGCCCCACGGACCGGAAACGCCACGATTTGCCCGCAGCGGAGACGCTGGGGGAAAAATCACGGCATTGTACAGTGCGGGCAAAGTGGATGGGATTCATGCGAATCCCATCCCCACTTTGCGGAAAAGATTGCAGTGCGGACACGCTGCGATTTGTAAAGCTGTTGCAGCTTTGCAAATCGCAGCATGTCAATTATATCTATGGAAACGCTGGCGGCGTTCCCGTAGATATGTTAAGAGAAAGTACACTTTCCACTTTCTCTTAGAAGCGCTGCGGAAAGAACCGCAATGCGTTCATGCAGCGGTTCTTCCCGCAGCGCTTTAGTGCCCCACGTAGCGTCGTGCAACAAAAAAGTGCTGCGGGAAAAAACGCAAATTTTCCTGCGGCAATTTTCACAGAAAGTCTGCAGACTGTGGACTTTCTGTTGTCATTATATCTATGGGGAAACCCACGGTGTTTCTGTAAGTATAATTGGCATCCTGCGATTTACAAAAACGCAACGGTTTTGGAAATCGCAGTGGACACGTTGAGATCTCCAAAACCGTTGCGTTTTTGTAAATTGCAGGATGCCAATTATACCTACGGAAACACTGTATTTTTCCACTATATGTGGAGGGATTCGCTAAAATCCATTTTGCAAGGACTGTAAAACGCCATAGTTTTTGCAGTTTATGCCACATGGTGCCCCGGCCTTAAGTCATGGGTTGTGTGCTACCAGGCTGCTGTGAGTGTATGGCACGGGCGGCGCATGGGGATGTCATTCCTTTCATTCAATGAATAGGAGCCACGGAGCAGGGCCGCATAATCGGACAGGAATTGGACCTGTTCCATATTTTGCAGCCTGGACTGTCGGCCCGCACACACGAATGCGTCATTCACGGTCATGTGTACGGGCCCATAGAAGTGCATGGATCAGTATGCTACGTGGGAACAACCCGGACATCACACTGACCATTCATATAGCGGTCTCCAAGAGGGGCTTAGCGGTGTCTGTATTACCCCCCTGTCCATTATATGCTGTACTTGCAGGTACATTACACTACACCAGGCTGTACAGAAGTGCGGCTGTTCTTTCCAGGGTTGTTTCTGATTCTTTGTTCAATTCCTAAATTAACTTAATTAAAATAAAATGGATTCTAAATGCAGAACATGATGAGGTTGTATAGAATGCCGCCCACAGTATATACTTGGATGGGAGTGATCTGGGGACTCCTGGGCATCCAACCAATATGGGTAGGACTTGTCGTGCAGGGAGGGCAGGTGACTCAGTGAATAGGGCGTTTGTCACAACCATCCAATTTTATCCCAGAATCAAATATAACTCCTGTTTTTGCAGCAGGACAGTCTGTCTTGCTTGTGGGTAAGACGTGTAATACAAATGTCAATAGACTGAGGGCTGGAGTCCTGGGCGGCCCCCGTAAGGCTCTGGATACACCGCACAGCGCAGGTTATTTTAGGATGTCTGAAGATGCAATAATCTGATTTTACTTGAGTCACGTCTCTACAGCTTGGATACATTTATGGTAGCTGTGCCATGAATCCGTGAGGATCCCATCAAGTTCACCAGTTCTTTGCTGCTTTCTCCATACACGTCAGTGGGTAGATGTCCGCACCGCACATTTATTAGACCCCCTAGGGGTAAACTCCAGGGGGTCTGATCACTAATGCAATGCATTGCAATACATTGTAAAAAATCATCATTGTTTTGCAGGCTGCATAGAGCAACCTGCAAAAGAAAAGCACTGCAGACAGGCCGGGGAGCCTTTACAAGGCTCCTGGCTGACATGCCAACGTGACGACGGCCCTGGAGCTTGTTCCAGGCGCTGGCGATCACCGGCAAAATGGTGGTGCCCATGCGCCGCCGGGAAAATGGGCCTCAGCCCTCTCCATTGACATCTGCAGGAGTTACAGAAAGAGTCCAGTGCTCCTCGCCATATTCTTTCCGTCGCTTCCATAGACTTCAGTGGACACATGAACTCTCTGCATTAAATGGAGTGTTACTGGTTTTATTCCATTTCACTATTAGCATGTATTTACTTCTTATGGTGATCTCATTTGCATTGATTTTTAATTAGAGAAATTTTAGTTGCCCATTTTTACTGTATTATGAATGTGGAGCCGGGTCAGTTCGCCCCCTAGTGGTCTTCTAGATTACGGTAATTAAAAATTTTGGAGCTTGTTTTTACCCTACTGATAGATTTTCCCAGGCTTGGACTGGGCCGCAGGTGACCAGATGAATCCTCCAGTGGGCCCCTGAGTCAGCCGGGCCCCCTACCCCATCCTGGCATGGCCCAGGACACTCATTGCACTTCATACAGAAGCCAGGCTGTGTGCGTATAATATACAGGGCAGGTTATATAGAATACTCCCTAGTTTATTTCTATAGCCTGCTGACATATGGAGTGGGCGAGGTGACATCTAGGCCAAGCAGTGTCCTTCCCCCCCTACCTTATGCTATTTAGAATAACGGTATATATTATGTGACAGAGAGACCATTGGGGCCCCCTCAGGGTCAAGGGCCCATATATATTCACCATATCACTATAAGTACCCCCATGGTCCCCGCCACTATATATTCCCAACACTTCGCACCCCACCTTGCTGACGGCGGTCAGACCTCTTGCTCGCCTGGGGCCTGACATTCCTAATGGCGTCCCCATATACAGGTATATACTTTCTGCAGTGCCAACGAGCAGTAATCCAGGAAGTTTGAGCTTTTGCAATTTTCCGTCTTTTCGCCAAAGAAGCGTGCTATGTGCTCGGCGCGTCCGTGGAGCTTGTCTATGCCCTCCCACCCCCCCCCCAAATTACACGGTGCACACCCCAGGTGTAAATGGACAGGATTCGGAGCTATTTAACATGATCTGTGCAATTGAGAGAGTGAGACTCAGAACTGGCTCGTTGTCATGGTAACGTAAGAATAGCGAGCTGTTTACCGTAGAAATATTCCGCAATCGGGTCCACACGGCTCGCCTGATCGCTGATGTCTGGAGAGCTCCTCGTACACGAGCACTACAATCCCTACAAGTCGCCTGTCGCTGCCGGGCTTATGGGACAGCGGGATGTCTTGTGAAGGCAGCGGCCCCGGAGATCGCCGCCATGGCCCTGGAATTCATGGCTGGAAGTTGTACCCGGGCAAGACTCTGCTCAGACACAAGATCCCAGTAATGCTGTTTATTTAGGGTGCTCAGACTCGAGCCGTCGCTGTGTCACATGGTAAGCTCAACTTTTATCTTCATTGTCTCGTCACACGTGTTGCGTGTCTGTGATGTGTTTGGCCGCAGTTGTTGGGCGCCCGGGCTGTGGTCAGCTACCATCCTCCGCTGCTGCTGGTATATACTGGAAGGCTTGCCAACTCCTTGGAAGTTTCCGAAAGAGCGGGATGTTCCTTTGTAATCTCTTGACATCTGTTGTTTAGTTGCTTTTTATGCATTTACATGATTGGGACTTATTTTGGGTATTTGTGACTTATTTTGGGTATTTGTGACTTATTTTGCTGGAACATCTTCAGGCGCCGTCACCTCTCCTGACGTGCCGATCATAGTATATACTTGCATTCCCCAGAACATGATATTTCTCCATCATCTTTTCCTATAACTCTCTATTGTGCTGTTACTCTGTTATTCTTCCTGAAAATATATGAATTCCTTAGTATTGGGTGTTACTGCTCTCCTGGTAATCTGAATGTGTGCCTACATAGACTCATGGGACAATGTCAACCTGTGCACAGGCAGCCTCACCTGGTAACACCACCATGTCAGTTTATTTACAGGTTTCCAGGAGGAATAACAGAGGAACGGGGTATAAAAAGATGCTACAGAATTGGGATATGATGGTGAATACAAATATTTACTAAAACATGAGATTTCACTTCTCAGGGTAAACTGTTTTGTGTGTAGATGAGGGGTAAGACTATTTCTGGTCAGTATATGACTTATATTTTGCAGTTTTAGCAGTCTGCCCCTCTGCAGGCTCTATGTAAAGTCTGAGGAGTCTAGCTGTCATACTCTGCACTCAGTCAGTAGAGGAGAATCTGCTCTACAAATCATGCAGGACATATATAGAGAAGTACTGAACTGGACTCATGTGGATAATGTGCTTTGGTTGTCTTAGAAAACTGCTCCTTAGCTCCAGCATAAGTCTAAACCTTCTGCACTTCCCGTTCATTCCTCCTCCTCTGTATAGACTGTATAGACTCCTTTGTATAGACTTCTATAGAGTCATGTGACCGCCAGTCCATTTTGGCAGGGGGCGTTCAGAGTCAAAGTCAGTTTAGCAGGGGAGGTGAAGACGGGAAACAGCCTGATAAGAACAGAACGTGGCAATTTTCTCTGATAAGACATATTACAAAGTTTCTTACAATCCTCCCTACTATTCATTTATGCAAAATTTGTTATGACAAGAATGTCATGTGACGGTCATGCGGGTTACGCCTGGTTCACACCTGCACCGTTGTTTCTGTCCTTCTAGTCATTCGGGGGACCAAAAAAAAGGAAAAATTGACCCAATCTGATCCTTAAAATGACCCAATTGACTAGAGTGGTATTTGTTGGAAATTCATTTTTTAACTGAAGCTGCTGAACAAAAAAACGTTTCTGTTTGGCAGCACGGTGGCTCAGTGGTTAGCACTGCAGCGCTGGAGTCCTGGGTTCAAATCCTGCCAAGGACAACATCTGCAAGGAGTTTGTATGTTCTCCCCGGGTTTGCAATTTCCTCCCATACTTCAAAGCTGTAGATGTCCGTACAATGTGTCACTGAGCCTGAAGCTGTTAGCTCCGATCCTTGTTTGTACCATTTTATTCTTGCTCAGATCTGCGCTATATTCCGTCTTTTCAAGTTCGTAAATATGTAGAATAGTTAGATGGTTCTTAGCCATGACCATTTTGGTGCACAAATTTACCCATCTTCCAAAATTGTTCTTTTTAGGTGCAGTTTGTATGTCATATTTGATGTGCACTAGAGATGAGTGAGTAGTGTTTGATCGAGTAGG
Organism: Leptodactylus fuscus; assembly: GCF_031893055.1. Taxonomy (NCBI): domain Eukaryota; kingdom Metazoa; phylum Chordata; class Amphibia; order Anura; family Leptodactylidae; genus Leptodactylus; species Leptodactylus fuscus. The sequence continues at coordinate 4,951,058 of NC_134272.1, read as the reverse complement.
TATTGGATTGAATACTACGGTATTCGAAATATTCGTACTCGATCGAATACTATTAGCTATTCGCAATAAATATTCAATTCAGAACCAGCATTGATTGGCCGAATGCTATACAGTGTATAGCATTCGGCAAATCAACACTGGTTCTGCAGCAGGCTCGTCCTTGCTAGGAGCTGGCAGCTTGCTGTTATGAGGGAGCTTACTTTTTCTCATAGGAATGAATAGACCAGCGTTGATTGGCCAGTGTACAGCATTCGGCCAATCAACTCTGGTTCTGCTGGAGGCTCGTCTGTGAGGAGGCGGAGTCTAAGATCGGACCATAGCAGTCTCCATTTTGGTCCGATCTTAGACTCCGCCTCCTCACAGACGAGCCTCCGGCAGGACCAGCATTGATTGGCCGAATGCTGTACACTGGCCAATCAATGTTGGTCTGTTCATTCCTATGAGAAAAAGTAAGCTCCCTCGTAACAGCAAACTGACAGCTCTCCTGACTAGCAAGGACGAGCCTGCTGCAGAACCAGCGTTGATTTGCCGCAGGCTCGTCTTTGCTAGTCAGGAGAGCTGGCAGCTTGCTGTTACGAGGGAGCTTACTTTCTATCAGTGCAAATGCAAGCGCTGTGCAGTTATAGCACACAGACCCCATAGACTATAATGAGGTCCGTGCGCTCTGCACAGCGCTCCTCCTAAACACTCTCCTCCTGCTATTTGTGGACTTGGTGACTCTCCTTTAGTTGAATAGTGGTTTCCCCTGACACGAGCATTTTTTCCCATAGACTATAATGAGATTCGATATTGATGGGGTTGGTAACCCTATCAGGACATATGGACGTCATACTGGGTAGCCACCTGCTTGGACCCCTTTATGAGCTCGATCAGAAGCCTCCAACAAACAGCGGCCATTGCTTTGGCTGCCTCAAACCCTCCATTTTTTACAGTGTTGGCCATTCATCCGAATATTACTGCGCTCAGGTGATGAGACGGGATCTTCGTGGGGTTGTCTGAGCCGACCCTTTGCGCTGTCCTCAGCTACAAGGTTCAGCAGGTCCCATCTCATCATTGTAGCACAACTGCTAAACCACAGGGAGAAGGGATTACAAATTACTTCTCTGCTTGACCACGCCAGGCCGGCCGCACAATTTTGGATTTCCAAAATATGCTTTGATTGCCGTTTTTAATATCATTTTGTACCGGGTTTCATTTTTCGCCTCTTCTCTCATTTTCGTGGTCACGTTGGGTATCAATTTTTTAATAACTGTGGGGAGATCTGAGGAAAGTCTTTCAACATTGTTTTACGTCCATGAGCAGAAATTGCTTTGACATTTACCCAGGAAATCTGAGTGCGTAATCGTATTACTCGGATCTGGACTGACTCACTCGAGCCTCGCAGATAAATGGTTTATCCAGTGTTTAGAGACAATCTGATCTGCCATATCCTCAGACCCCGCTCTAGGGCGATGCTGGGGTGAAGGAAATTCAGGCTAAAAAAAAAAAGTCAGAATCTCCTAAAATTAAAAAAAAATCCAATAAAAATTAGCAAGGGGTCACATGAAAGCTCTAGAGCAGGGGTAGGGAACGTCCGGCTCTCCAGCTGGTGCAAAACTACAACTCCCAGCATGCATACTTGCTCTGCTGTTCTTGGAATTCCCATGGAAGTGAATGGAGCATGCTGGGAGTTGTAGTTTCACAGCCGAAGGTTCCCTACCCCTGGCCTAGACACAAGAGGGGGTGCATTGAAAAACACAGCTTGCATACTGACCCATTATATTCTATGGCCCCATACGTACGCCTGTGTATTATCATGAGCACCTGTAGGGGGTCCTATTCTTGCTCACTGCTGGAAATGAATGGGCCCATCCATGTGTTGTCCCTACCATGCACACTAAGGCTAAGTTCACACCTCCATTGCTGATTTCGACGAAATAGTTTTAAAAAATGTAATATTTTTCCAGGACCCCAATGATCAGCCCTTTCAAAGGGCCCCTTCTGTGTTTACATTGCATGATGTGATAACTACAAACTCGTCCCATAGAAGTCAATGGAGCACAGATGATGTGCAGTGTCAACAGAGAAGGGGCCCCTTCAAAGGGCTGATCATTGGGGGTCCTAAGAATAGATCCTATCCTACTAATCCTAGGATAGGATTTGTGGGTTTGGATGTTTGTTCCTCAATCACGCAAAAACGGCTGAACGGATTTGCATGAAATTTGCCACATACATAGATAGGAACCCCGATTAAAACATAGGCTACTTTTTATCCCAGTAAATGACGTCACTACACGACCACAGTGAAGGAATGTAGGTTCACACAATACTAAAGGACCTGTGATGACATCATCACAGGTCCTTGAGCTATTCTAGGATAGGATCCTGCTAGGCAGTGGGCGGAGCTACACACTATTTTGTGGGTGGAGCTATATAGGATGAAGCTGGACAGTGTGAAAGCTGAAGAAAATGGAGTCTCATTGAAGATCAGGAGACTACAGAACATGCAGGATGTGTCTGGACAAGAGGAGTATATTGGGTGTAGCTTCAGTGAGTATGACGGGGAATGTGTTGTTCTGCCTCTGATGGGGGAGGGGGGAGAACTTTTGCACATTTCAGCAACATCCAGAACCTGCTCACACACTGACATAAGAACACCCCTATAATCCAAATGGCCAGATGTAGCAGAGCTTAGGCAGCGCTGTAGCACAGCTGAGTACGCTCTCCATATGCAGAGATGTACATACAACTGAGTATGCCGCGCATATGCAGCGATGTAGCAGAGCCGAGACGCAGGAGCAGGTGGATCATCCACAACAGCAATTGGCTAAATATAAACGGCTCAGCACCAACACCAACTTGTAGTCGAAGCCGCGGGCATATGCTAGTCAGCAATAAAAATGAGTTGAAGAACCCCTTTAAAGTCGATCAGGTCCATTGGCCATTGTCGGGTAGGAGGGATAGTTTGTCTCGTTGAAAATCCCGCGGTAACCGTGTAGGACACTTAGTTGCTGCCTTTGGAATTCTGGGAAAAGTTATACAAATTAGTTTTCCTAGTTGGAAACATAATAACCGCGCCTCTACTGCCCCCTATAGGAAGGTAACTCCTATGAATCAATGACCGACTTTCACAGAAGTCGTATGAAATAAGGCTCATAAGCCAAAGCGGAAAATCTCTTCCAAAAGTAAAAGACCCCATGTACAGAAATTTTTGGATTCTTGCCCCTCGACTAAAGAATGCCATCAAACCATCCTGCAGACATTTGGGGATGAGTAAGGGTGCATTCACACGGAGTAAAATGGAGTGTAATTTGGAGCGTTTACGGAGCGTTTACGGAGCGTTTACGTAAATGCTCCGTATACGCTCCGTAAACGCTCCGTAAACGCTCCAAATTACACTCCATTTTACTCCATGTGAATGCACCCTAATTGTTTATTGCATTGTGATGATCTGACCACTAGGGGCGCTGTCGTATTGTACTATGTGTGGGGTGTTGAGTAACTTGGCTGTTTCTACATACATACACTGACATCTATATAAAGGTGTTTACACAAATTTTAGGACTGTTTTCATGTAATAGGGACAGCGTGAGGCTCCTGTTCATATGACATTTACTAGCCGTGTCACTGCTATGTGTGTATATGGCAGATCAGTGTTAGGAGGGGATTGTATGCAGTGTATACAGCGTATACAGTATACAGAGTACGATTAGTGATTGTCTTGTTTTAGTGAATTGTTTATTGTGCTATGTGATGATCTGACCACTAGGGGTGCCATCGTATTGTCCTATATGTAATGTAACTTATATAGGGGATTTCTGCCTCACTATATTCTACATTTAGGTGTTCATAGACATTTTCAGGATATATAGTCTTAGGCTAGGTTCACACTTGCACTCAGCTTTCCATCATTTGAGTCTGCCAGGGATCCGCCATAGACTTTAATGGGGTCTGCCAGGGATCCGCCATAGACTTTAATGGGGTCTGCCAGGGATCCGCCATAGACTTTAATGGGGTCTGCCAGGGATCCGCCATAGACTTTAATGGGGTCTGCCAGGGATCCGCCATAGACTTTAATGGGGTCTGCCAGGGATCCGCCATAGACTTTAATGGGGTCTGCCAGGGATCCGCCATAGACTTTAATGGGGTCTGCCCGGTGTCTGTTGAGTGTCCCAACTTTTTTATACTGAAACCGGCGGAGAAAAAATGGAAGAATCTGCAGCGTAGTCTCTTATGGAGAATCTGACGCAGGTGTGAACCCAGCCTTAGCCTCCCATCGCATCACATTTATTAGCAGTGTCACAACTTTATGTGCTTATAGCAAAAAAGGAATATCTTGTGCCTACACTGGAAGTACCAAAGGCTTTGCACATTCCTCCATATGCTGTATACGGTGCAGTTTTCTGCACGGAAAGTCAGTGGCAGATGTATGGAAGCGTGCTGCCCAAACCTGATGTGACTGGGACCCTAATGGAAGAAGCTGCCGATAACCCCTGTACTGTATTGTGATTATTTTGCAACGTTTAACCCCGTCATGGTCTTACTGAACAGGACATGCACCATATAGCGTTGGATGGGAGTCTTGTTCTCGTTCGCTATCTGCAGGTTCCATAGGATATGCTCGGCCATACTATTATATGGACAGGATATTCATTTACACCTTTGTCATTCTGTGTTTGCAGGAAGAATGCAAGCAGATATTGGCTCAGCAGAAGTCAAACTCTCAGTCGGATTCTCATGATGACGAAATCTCTCCTCCGCCTCCGAACCCCGTGGTTAAAGCCCGGCGCAGAAGAGGGGGAGTCAGCGCTGAAGTGTATACAGAGGAAGACGCCGTGTCTTATGTTAGAAAGGTAATAGAGGGGGGACCTGATGGGCGGTTTCTTAATCTTTGCATTGATGAATTAAAGGGATCCTATCATTTAAATACTTTTTTTTCTAGTTGACACGTCAGAATAGCCTTAAGAAAGGCTATTTGTCTCCTACCTTTATCAGTCGCCTCCGGCCCGCCGGAGGCAGAAATACCAGTTTTTACTGGTATGCAAATTAGTTCTTTTGCAGCACTGGGGGTGGGCCCCAGCACTCAGACAGCACTGGGGGTGTCCCCAATGCTACCAGAGAACTCTCTCCAGCGACGCCTCCATCTTCAACAGCAACCACCTCTTCTGCGTCTTCTTCCAGCTGGGGTCACAGTCTGGCGTCTGCGCAGTCGGGTCTGCCATCGGGACGCAGGCAAGAACCGAGTGCACAGGCTGGCCGGCAGCCATTTTTTTTTTAACCCGCTATACGCGCATGCGCAGTACACTCCTGTAGTTCTATGGAGAACAGGAGCGTACTGCGCATGCGCGTGTAAGCGGCCTCTAAAAAAATGGCTGCAGGTCGGCCTGTGCACTCAGCTTTGCCTGGGTCCCGATGTTAGAGCCGACTGCGCAGGAGCACAAGTCTGACCCCAGCCGCAAAAGAAGATGAAGAGGCGGATGTTGAAGATGGAAGCATCGCTGGAGAGAGTTCTCTCACAGCATTGGAAACGCCCCCAGTGCTGTCTGAGCGCAGGGGCCCGCCCCCAGTGCTGCGAAAGAACTCATTTGCATACCGGTAAAAACCAGTATTTCTACTGAACGGCGAGCCGGAGGCGACTGATAAAGGTAGGAGACAAATAGCATTTCTTAAGGCTATGCCGACGTGTCAACTAGAAAAAAAAGTGTTTAAATGGTAGAATCCCTTTAAAGGGGTTGTCCGGGACTGAGAAAACATGGCTGCTTTCTTCTTCTCAGGAAGTGACATCATGTCCTTTGGTGACATGGTCATGCTGCACCTTAGTCTTATCCATTTGAATGGGACTGAGCTGGAGCATGGCCGTATGATCAACAGATGTGATGTCACTTCCTGTGAAGAAGATGGCAGCCATGTTTTGTAAGCCTGGATAAGTGAGGGCCCCACTAATAAATTAGCAAGTTACACCCCTCATTGGTAATAATGGAGAAGGTCACAGACATCGCCCCCTGCTTACTTTATTATTCTGAATGATCTGATTGTTTCTTACAATTGAAGTCACGAAATGAATTCTATAAAACATCTATGTGTCTATTTTTGTTACATTGTTGCGTTCCGTCTTTTTGGTCTTCAGTCGTTGCTTTACACGGTGGAGAATTTCTCAAGTCTTTCATTACTTGGGACTGGGAGATTAGATTCACATCTTCACATTCCTCAGATATTGTTACCGCACAGAAATACATTTACTGCCCAAATTCAGGTTGCGCTAAGCTTTTGGCTTCTCACCACTAAAAGCGCACTCAGTAGATTTCACCGCACAAGTGTCCGTAATCCAGGAACCCCGTCGTGTTAATCTCTGTCCATTATAACATTACATTGATCCCGTTCCTTTAAAGGGACCTCATTTCTCATAGCTGTAGATGGGCCATTCATCTGGCAGTGGCCTCATGGAAGGTGGAAATTGCCTGTGGAAGGATCCCTTTAAGAGCGGCTTAACCTCTGTCACTGCCGAGCAATCTTATAATCACCCCAGGATATTGCTTTTGTCTACAGAGGAAGGATGCATAGTTTCTCAGACAGTGAGAATTGTTGGATGTCGATGGTAGTCGGATGATTTTCGTGCACGTTGGCATAGAACTTGTTGCCTCCGGGGCAGGTAGGAATTAAGTACAGGTGGCGTCTGATGGAAATATTCAAGTAAAAACAAGTCCGGTATCTCTGGACATATCTCTGCACTAGACCTCTGGGTTATCTTTCTGTTTTGGAGAGGTAGTGAATTATAATTAATCTGTAGGTGAATGTCATCGACCACAGAGCACGGGATGGAGAGAGCCGGGTATTACACAGTGTGAGGAATCCCTTGTAGCCTAAAGGGAATCTCAGGTTTGGAACGAACGGATTGAAACAATATGGCTGAGGGAGAGAAGCTGAGCTGTGTGATATATAGGGGTATAGGATAGAGGAGAGAAGCTGAGCTGTGTGATATATAGGGTTATATGATAGGAGAGAAGCTGAGCTGTGTGATATATAGGGGTATAGGATAGAGGAGAGAAGCTGAGCTGTGTGATATATAGGGTTATATGATAGGAGAGAAGCTGAGCTGTGTGATATATAGGGTTATATGATAGAGGAGAGAAGCTGAGCTGTGTGATATATAGGGGTATAGGAGAGAAGCTGAGCTGTGTGATATATAGGTTATATGATAGAGGAGAGAAGCTGAGCTGTGTGATATATAGGGGTATAGGATAGAGGAGAGAAGCTGAGCTGTGTGATATATAGGGGTATATGATAGAGGAGAGAAGCTGAGCTGTGTGATATATAGGGGTATAGGATAGAGGAGAGAAGCTGAGCTGTGTGATATATAGGGGTATAGGATAGAGGAGAGAAGCTGAGCTGTGTGATATATAGGTTTATAGGATAGAGGAGAGAAGCTGAGCTGTGTGATATATAGGGTGTATATAGGATAGAGGAGAGAAGCTGAACTGTGTGATATATAGGGGTATATGATAGAGGAGAGAAGCTGAGCTGTGTGATATATAGGGTTATAGGATAGAGGAGAGAAGCTGAGCTGTGTGATATATAGGGTTATAGGATAGAGGAGAGAAGCTGAGCTGTGTGATATATAGGGTTATAGGATAGAGGAGAGAAGCTGAGCTGTGTGATATATAGGGGTATAGGATAGAGGAGAGAAGCTGAGCTGTGTGATATATAGGGGTATAGGATAGAGGAGAGAAGCTGAGCTGTGTGATATATAGGGTTATAGGATAGAGGAGAGAAGCTGAGCTGTGTGATATATAGGGTTATAGGATAGAGGAGAGAAGCTGAGCTGTGTGATATATAGGGGTATAGGATAGAGGAGAGAAGCTGAGCTGTGTGATATATAGGGGTATAGGATAGAGGAGAGAAGCTGAGCTGTGTGATATATAGGGGTATAGGATAGAGGAGAGAAGCTGAGCTGTGTGATATATAGGGGTATATGATAGAGGAGAGGAGCTGACCTGTGTGATATATAGGGGTATATGATAGAGGAGAGGAGCTGACCTGTGTGATATATAGGGGTATAGGATAGAGGAGAGAAGCTGAGCTTTGTGATATATAGGGGTATAGGATAGAGGAGAGAAGCTGAGCTGTGATATATAGGGGTATATGATAGAGGACAATGTGGACATTTGTGGGTAATCCTAATGCTGAACACAACTTTTGGTAAAATCTAGTCTGCGCTGAGGATGAAATTCTCCTCTCTGGCTCCAATGTTATTTCCGCCACCCCGGCCACACACAGGACTTGACTCATAGGAGCTATTTTGTACTAAAATCCAATGATCTGTCAGCACAAACATCGCCCTGCGTGATCTAAATGCACTTAAATGGCTCCAGAACATTAGAGACGATTTACAGACCTGAAACGCGGCGAGGTAAAAGCTCCCATGTGGTGCCATTGTTAGCGCAGCCACGACTTACAGAACAAATCCACTTTTCAACAACATTGTACGTCATGTCACACAATGTATATCTACACAACGTCGAGTGACTCCGGAATGGCTTTTTACCTCTCTTGTACCGATGTCATGTGATGTCATGTAACCTGAGGTCAGTGCATTGTGAGGATAGACAATCCATCTGTGCAACTGGCGCGGCCCTGCGGGAGGAAACCAATGCTAAGTTATACTGGTTTTGCACTGGAACCCTCTGTGTGTCAGGACATTTCATACGGTGGAAGCCGTATGTAGTTAGATGTAGGGGGTTGCAATGGCAGCCATATTGGTTGTCAGATTACCTTACCAGTAACGCATATAACCAGGGCTGACAACCCTGATTGTATAGCACATAAATGGCTGACAGCCCTGGTCAGGGAAAAGCAGGAAAGATCCTCCAATGCAAGGGTAGGGAACGTACGGCTCTCCAGCTGTTGCAAAACTACAACTCCCAGCATGCATCCTTGCTCTGCTGTTCTTGGAACTCCCATAGAAGTGAATGGAGCATGCTGGGAGTTGTAGTTTCACAGCAGCTGGAGAGCCCAAGGTTCCCTACCCCTGGTCTAATGCATTAAAGTTTCAGTGATCGATTCCTATGACAGTAAATAAGTAACACATATCCCCCCTACCCCTGTAGCATGGCTATGCTTTACCCCTTACTAAGCTGGCCGTGTAACCCCTTACATAAGAATCTAGAGGAACGATTTCATGCTCCTTGAAGACAGATGCCAGGGAGATAGAGCGATATTCAGTTTAATTATATTCCGCGGCCAGGTAACCTACACGTGTAGCCGCAAACAATAAAATAATGGTTTTCTTATGAAAAGTAAGCGGCATCCCGGGGGGAAAAAAAAAAAATTCTATTAAATCTTCAGGATCTTCTACCCTTATGTGAAATGAGAGGTCCTGCCCTTTTGTCAGCTTGGATACGTTTTGCATTCTTCGCAGAATCGCTCGCTCGTCCATGCCAGGGACATGAAAATAATATTCCTCTTGTGATATTTTCCCGCAGGTTATTCCAAAGGACTACAAGACGATGACTGCGCTGGCGAAAGCCATCTCCAAAAACGTTCTCTTCGCCCACCTGGACGACAACGAGAGAAGGTACGAGGCCCGGTGGCTTGGGTTCGGGTGGGTCTCAAGGGGTTAACGTGCGCACCTTGGGGTATAAGAGGCCGGTTATACCAAAGCTCGTACAGCACGCGGTAATATTGATTGATTTCCTGCGACGCCTGGCAGAGGAATAACGCCAGGATTTATAAACACGATAAACTTCACATTTCTTATAATATTAATAGTTCATAGAAGAAATGATCGATATTCAGGGAATCCGGCAAATTCCTGAAATCCTCACGTCATGTCACTCCTGAGAAGTTACTGTAAGAAATTCCAAGCAGCAACACATCCGCCCGTTTCGGTAAACACATACTGACAGAGGGGGAAGTTCCCTAAATGTTACGAGGGGGTCAGACAGCAGGAGTCATGAGACAGGCAGAACCCACACACCAACGGGACGACACAAACATAGACATCGCTAAGGAAGTGCAGTTCAACCGTCTTTGACCCGACGCGTCCATCTGTGTCCACGCTATGGCCTTTCATGTGTGGAGGGGGGCGGCTGGCGACAGATCAGACTGATGGCTTTCACACGCTGCCTTTAATGAGTGAGCGAGAAGTCAGCGGTGACCTGCGTGACCGAGGCCGACCGACTAGAAGCCAGTAGTTATGGAGGGTCTCGTAAAGAGGACGATTGTTCTTCACTCCATCTTCAGATTCCTCACAAACTGTGTAAACCTTTTTACTGTTGGCTCCTGGAGGGTATTTGTGGTCGGATATTGAGTCAGTCGTCTGATATGAAGCGCCACGGCCCCTGATAACGTAACTGGGCTTGTGAAATTTAATGACATCGCAGCCATAAAGAACCTACATTGGTCAGACTCCGGCCGCTACACGGATCATCCGAGAAGTAGTGAGTGAACTTGAAGGATCTAGGTGAAGGATATAGTCAGTAAGTAGGGCAGTGGAGTCGGAGTCAGGGCTCGTTCACATCTGCGCCCGGGACTCCATTCTGCAGGTTTCCGTTTCCTGCACAAAACAGGGGCAGGAGACGGAAACCTGCCTTCATAGAATGGGCTTGAAAAGTCTCCGGCCGTGAGCGCTGGTGAGCGTTTTATGTTCTCCGCGGCGAAACCGTTTTTTTAAAAACGGACACAGAGTCAGACATGCAGTACTCTGTGTCCGGTTTAAAAACAAACGGTTTCACCGTGGAGCGCATAAAACACTCACCGGCGCTCACAGCTAGACTTGGCATGCATGCAGAAGACGGAAACCTGAAAATGGAGATCGAACGCTGGTGTGAACCCAGCGTCAGGGGTTTATCCTACAGACTCCACAGCCTGGTAGTAAGAGGAGGAAGCGCCACTTGTTTCTTCCATTATACAGTCTCTCCTTAGGTTTTTGGGGTGGTTTGGTTACTGCTGTACCCACTATCTTGAGGACACTTTTTTTGCTCCCTCATCTTCTTTCTTAAATGGGTTGTCAACTATTTTGTGGGGGCCCGAAACCATGCACATCAATGGATCAAACTGCTTTCAGGTCTAAGGCCGGGTTCACACGGAGTTACGTGCCGCGAGATTTGGCACGTAGACGCCGCGTGACCCTTTGCGTGCCGTACACGCTCCCATTCATTTCAATGGGAGCGGGGAGCGTATGCGCCGCGCTAGTTTGCGGCCGTGCATTTATTCACGGCCGCAAACTAGCGCGGCGCATACGCTCCCCGCTCCCATTGAAATGAATGGGAGCGTGTACGGCACGCAAAGGGTCACGCGGCGTCTACGTGCCAAATCTCGCGGCACGTAACTCCGTGTGAACCCGGCCTAAAAAGAAGCAAAAGTGGAAGAGGCCCTGCTCCTAATAAAATCGGAGCTGCACCAGAGCCACCACTATACAGTGGACTAGGCTTCCTTTCCCCGTCTGCTGCTTCTTCCAGGTCAGCTGATCTGTGTAGGGTCCAGGCGTCAGACCCCCGCAGATCACATACAGATGATCCTAACCTATGAATAGGTCATGAATGGGAAGTATGCATTTAGGGCCAGACAACCCTTTAAGGGAGCATTCACATGGGGCAAAATGGCTCGGATTCTGGCGCGACTCTGCGCGGAATTCATGCGGTGTCCAAACGAATGCCATGCAGGATTGCTGCCAGAATCCGCGTGGTGAAATAACCTCCACATAGAACTCTATTGAGAGGCTTTTTAACCGCGCGGATTCTGGTGGCAATCCCACACTGCGTGATTTCCGCGCCATTTTGCCCCTTGTGAATGCTCCCTTAGGGCGACTTTACATAGAGTTTTTGCAGGAGGATTTTGAGGCGGAATCCGCCATAGGCTGAAGCCCCCACGTTACAATAAGTCAACTTTTCTTGTTGCAAATTTTGTTGGAGGTTTTTTAAACAAAACCCAGGACTGGCTACAAAAGGAATAAGGAATATCTAGGAAGCTTCTTACACTTCTCCCTTCTGCTCAATCCAGTCCCGGCTTTGGCTAAAAAAACTGCAGCAAAATCTGCAACAACAAAAATGCTGCATATCCGCAACGTGGGGGCTGAGACTTAAAATCTGCCTACCATTCATTTCAATGGGGGTCAGTAGCAGATTTTTTCCTCTAGCTATGACCTATCTTTAGGTGGATTCCATCTTGAAATCAATGGGATGGAGAGAAAACGTGACGATGCAGCGTTTGCACTAGTGTTTTTTTGAAGCCGAATTTCCAAGTTCCCTTCTATACCGGCCAGGCCTCCAGATAAAGCCTTATTCACACGTCAGTGGTTGTACGCCAAAACCAGGAGCTGGTCAAAAACACAGGACAGGTGCAAACCTTTCCAAGAGCTCTGATATCGGTGCCTGGTTACACACATTGATGCAAAACACTGACATGTGAATGAGGCCCTAACGGGGTTTTCAGGGCAATTTCCTGTGTAAACCAAAAAGTTGCCCAAACAGTGAACGTTGGTCTGACTAATAGGATACGAGGCATTTCCACAATGTGATCTCAAAATACAGCTTGGAATTTGTGTCACGGATCAGTGTGTAAACCGGAACACACTCATCATCTTGTCACGTCCAAAAGAAAGCGACTCCCAGCGCGTTTCGTGCCGCGATGTCTCGAGATTAATGGCCCTAATAGGAGATGTCAGGGCTCTTGGCGGATATGACGGGAGGTTGTTATTTTACACTTTTATGGCTATTCTTTGCTTTAATTGAAGTGCGGAATGGAATTCTTTATATTTCCTTTACATAAAACACCTGCCGTATCGGTAACGTGAGAACGGCCGCAGCTGTGATGTCTTCTAACATGGAGGCGCTCTGACCGACCAGGTAATAATAACATCTGTATTAATCCTTAGCCGTATGGTTAAAGAAGTCCTCCAGCTAAAGGAGTTTACTGACTGATACTGCCGCCTGTGGTCAAGACGAGTATGACACGACGACCGTTACCAGTAACTGCGACCCGTTGCATTCTACACTTATTTTATACCCTGAGGTTATACAGTGAGGTTCCTATTTAGGATTCTCATCTAACCAATCTATAAAGAGTGTCCCATACCCTGGAGGACCTGACACGTCCGTGCATTACATGGACAGCCCAATGGATACCATGTAGTAATTCATTTCTCCTGCAGGGGCATTGTAGGAAATGTGGCCACATGGTGCCAGGATCTCCTACATGGGATCTACTATTGAAAAACTTCCCTTTGTTTTGACCGACAATGGATTGCCCAAAACGGGCATAAAGGGAATCTCCTGGATTTTATTATGGGACGGGACGTCATTGAAGGCAGTCTGGATGTGCCGGGACTATTCGGGACTATGCCATATGCCATAATATCATGAACTCTAGCTGCACAAAACCTCTTTAAGGGCAATTCCTGGGGTATTCTAGGATAATATTGATGACCCATCCCATATATACTGTAGGTCACTAATATTAATTTGGTGGAGGGGTCTGACACCCTGGAACCCCCACCGATCAGCTGTTCTCAGCAGTGGATACACATAGAATGTAGCAGGAAGTAGATAGCGCTGTCTAGTGGCAGAACCGAGTTACTGCATTCAAATGAAAGAGAGCTGATCTGCAGTACCTGGTCTGACCACTACATAGAGAACAGCGCTGTTTGCTTCCTGATTCATAAACACTGTATGTGCTGCTGAGAAGAGCTGATCGGTGAGGGTGCAGGGTCTCAGAGTGCCACTGTTCTGCTACTGATGACCTATCCTTAGGATACTTGTGTTTTTGGGAATGACAACATGTCAATTATACCTGCAGGACATATTTCCTATCACAGAGCTGTGTGCTGCTGTATGGTGCCCGCACGAGATGCCATGTTGTTCCCTAGATAATATACAATGGGTCCAGCCGCTACTTTAGCCCGTCGCAGGCGCTGTATTTAGGATTTCCACTGCATGTTCCTCTATTACACCCTAATATTTTACATATATACAGAGATGACCCCTCAGCCTAATCCTGAGCGATGACTGGAGATTATCCACATATGGCAGCATAAAAACACACTGGATACAGCTACAGTCAGCGCTCTCATCTTTCACATGGGAATTGAGCTAGGATTCCCTGCCTCACGCTTACGGTATTTTTTTTAGCAGTGAGAAATGCCTGAAGTCAGGAAAAGTTCAACAATTCCTGCAATTCTGCTTCATGGCTGCAAAGCGTCACTCTGTTACACAAGTCATCTGCAGAACTGAGCCCGGGATTACCAGGAGGGAAGGAATGTGCAATGTACGAGGGCCGTCCTATAGCGACATACGTCCGCCAGGGACAGGGCTCGGGGATTATATATACTTAGTGTACAGATAATTTGTAAAAGAGGTGACATCCCAAATATGGGGTAACAATGTCAGAGCTGTCGGAACGGGGCCAAAGACAAAAACTCTGCTCGAGCCCTGCCGTCTATTCCTTGCTATTTAGACTTTTCTGCTTACGGTAGTTTTTTTTTGGTCACTTTTCCCCTTTTGGGGTTTTCTATATAAAGTATATAAACGACATTTATAAGGATAGAGACAGTCCAAAACATCAGACCCCTTCCAAACATAGGTCTTACCTGTAGACTCCATGCAATGCAATAAATTGTAAGGTCACGTCTACAGGGCCCCTTAAAGGAGACTGTCAGAGATAACTGCAAAACCCGTGCAAGTGCTTTGAGGGCGGTCCAATTCCCTGAAGTGCTTTCTGCATGGAGCTGCTCAACAGCCCCTCCCCTGCGGTACGGGAAAGCGGTAACAGGCTTCCGATTGGGTAGTACAGCTTTCCCTCAGGGGCAGGGCTGTGGAGCACTTCAGGGTGAAGGACCGCCCTCAGGGCACTTGCAGGATTATAGATGTGATTGTCACAGACACTTAGATGGCTCTCCAGGATCTTGCCTAGAACTGTCAGCAGTTTTGCAAATTCCCTTTAAGTCACTTTTAAAGGGGCGGGATTATAGAATGCACACGACTCGGGACAGGTCTTATTCCTGCCGCTTTGTGGCCCAGGGTCATGGACTTGTACAAGGACACGTTGTTGGCTACACACGACACAATTTCTAGACAATTTGATATTGAATTTCCAAAAATTGTTTTTTGTGTGTTTTTGCTGCTTTTTGTCTTCCGGATACAAATTCCTGACAGGATCCTTCCTCCTAAGACAGCCGTGTTTTCCCACACACAGTTGTGTCAAGCACCGTCAGGTTCAGAGAAGTCTCCCAAACCCAAGCTGATGTTGACCTGAACTTCTCGGAGAACATCTTGTGAGGTAGCGGCTGCTCTTTCATTGTCCTTGGAAAAAAGTAAGAGTGGCTAAGATTTCACCTAACAAAGATGGCCTTTCAGGCCGCTACAACAGCTGGATGGGGCGTCACACACACCCGAGCCTGTCAGCTGCCGCAGCCACATATCCAGACTGATGGAAACTCAATACTTTAACCCTTTGGCGCCACCAATTTTATGTGTTTATAGTATAATGTAATGTTTAGCCTTCTGGAATTCTAGCTTTCAACTCCAGTTTGGTCACAATAATTGGGAAGTCGGGGAAATAATGGCGGCTTGTGAAGTGATCGCACCAGGCCGAGCTGCCGAGGGACACATGTAATACAGACTTTCTATCTATCTATCTATCTATCTATCTATCTATCTATCTATCTATCTATCTATCTATATATCTCCTATCTATCTATCTATCTATCTATCTATCTATCTCCTATCTATCATCTATTTATCTATCTATCTATCTATCTATCTCCTATCTATCTATCTATCTATCTATCTATCTATCTATCTATCTCCTATCTATCATCTATTTATCTATCTATCTATCTATCTATCTATCTCCTATCTATCTATCTATCTATCTATCTATCTATCTCCTATCTATCTATCTATCTATCTATCTATCTATCTATCTATCTATCTATTATCTATCTATCTATCTATCTATCTTCTATCTATCTATCTATCTATCTATCTATCTATCTATCTCCTATCTATCTATCTATCTATCTATCTATCTATCTATCTCCTGTCTATCTATCTATCTATCTATCTATCTATCTATCTATCTTCTATCTATCTATTATCTATCTATCTATCTATCTATCTCCTATCTATCTATCTATCTATCTATCTATCTATCTATCTCCTATCTATCATCTATTTATCTATCTATCTATCTATCTATCTATCTATCTATCTCCTATCTATCTATCTATCTATCTATCTATCTCCTATCTATCTATCTATCTATCTATCTATCTATCTATCTATCTATCTATTATCTATCTATCTATCTATCTTCTATCTATCTATCTATCTATCTATCTATCTATCTCCTATCTATCTATCTATCTATCTATCTATCTATCTATCTATCTCCTGTCTATCTATCTATCTATCTATCTATCTTCTATCTATCTATCTATCTATCTATCTATCTATCATCTATCTATCTATCTATCTATCTATCTCCTATCTATCTATCTATCTATCTATCTATCTATCTATTATCTATCTATCTATCTATCTATCTATCTCCTATCTATCTATCTATCTATCTCCTATCTATCTATTATCTATCTATCTATCTATCTATCTATCTCCTATCTATCTATCTATCTATCTATCTATCTATCTATCTCCTATCTATCATCTATCTATCTATCTATCTATCTATCTATCTATCTCCTATCTATCTATCTATCTATCTATCTATCTATCTCCTATCTATCTATCTATCTATCTATCTATCTATCTCCTATCTATCTATCTATCTATCTATCTATCTATCTCCTATCTATCTATCTATCTATCTATCTATCTATCTCCTATCTATCTATCTATCTATCTATCTATCTATCTATCTATCTATCTCCTATCTATCTCCTATCTATCTATCTATCTATCTATCTATCTATCTATCTATCTCCTATCTATCTATCTATCTATCTATCTATCTATCTATCTCCTATCTATCTATCTATCTATCTATCTATCTATCTATCTATCTATCTCCTATCTATCTATCTATCTATCTATCTATCTATCTATCTCCGATCTATTTCCTATCTATCTATCTATCTCCTATCTCTCTATCTATCTATCTATCTATCTATCTATCTATCTATCTATCTATCTATCTATCCATCATTCACAGCGGTCTTGCATTCGTGACATAAGACCCCTGAGTACTGACCTTCATCTATAAGACATTTATGTCTCACCTTGTGGATATGAATCTGCTTAGATCTAATGTGATGACCGAGGACAGATTTGGCGCGGTTTCAGATTGTCCGGTCAGACCGTATATTACCAGATAAGTCGCCGTCCGTGGCGATCGTGTGAGCATTGCTGGTGTTTTTCCCATTACACTATGTGACGCCTGTCCTGCTCCTGACTACAGGAAAGTCATTACGGCCTAGGTGTCCCCGCCATGTACTGAGTCATGGAGTCGCTTATCAGGGCTGCGGGTGGGTGATATCCTTCCTTCTAGGCCAAGTCTTTGTATATGGCGGCTGTGCTGGCACAAAGAACTTATAATGACCAAATAATGATGTGGGTGAGAGTCGGGACAAGGTGTGGGGTGAAATCAGATAGTACAGGGGGAGAATTGTAGCCTGGTCTAGATAACTACATACATATATCTATTATATTATTGTATATACATACTCCCTGTGTCAGTCTTCACTGTGCTTCTGGTATTCTGTTCATAAACCAATACGACTAGTGGTAGTGTGTATATCTGTGCCATGGTGGATAATATTGTGTAGGGACAGGTCTATGGGGTTATTTTGGCAGCCCCTTTCATCGACATGACAACATTAACATTTATCTTAAGATCCCATGTTGTGTCTTAGTGATTACGACACTGAAAATAAAGCAGGCGAGCGGACGGGCACTTACTGGGCAGCCACCTGCCATGTTTATGGTTCTGGTAAATCTATACTTAGCCCCCGTGTTATACCCCGAGCAACCACAGCTGCTGCACAATATGGCCAGAAACACTAAGACCCTTAAAGACGCAGCGCCTTAAATATTGTATTTACATTTCTCAGGCTTAGACACCTATAAATATAGTTTAGTTGCGCCCGGTGGCGCAGTGTCCAGTTGGTGGCCCGTGCGCCCTATATCAGGCCATTCACCTGTTATTTTGGAGGACACCAACATGGGGAGATCATACAGACTCCATATACATGGAACCCTTTACCGAAGACTCTTTTTTCCTTAAAATGTTCCGTTTTTCCGACATATCCTATTTGCAGGAGCAGCCGCCATGTCGGTGGCCGCCACCTGGGGGCACTGTGCTCATAGTCATCGGGTTCAGGCCGGTGCCAGCATTGCAGCCGACAAGCTCGGGAAGGAATGTAAATAGCAATTATTAAATGTTCTGCTTTGACGGGAACGTATTGAAAATTCAATTTTCTTAGTAATAGCATTCATCCACTAGAAAGAACAGTTTGCATCCAGTCACTGGGGCACAAAGTGGATTTCTGCCGGCTTACACAAAGAGCCGCAATTGTGGCATTTCAGGACGCCTGGACCCGGCATGAAAATATGTGATGGCGATATTTCAGACTTAGCACAAATCCTCATAGCGCAGAGCATTACTATTGTTTTATGGCCGGGTTTGAGCTATCAGTGTAAGGGTATAATGCTTGTTGTCGCTGAGATTTTACTCAATCTTGGCAAATTCTGAGACGGATCATCAGGAAAGTGATAACATTTAACTCCTCGCCTTGCTCAGTTGTATAGAGAAAGTCCTAATCTACCCATAGTAATGCCGAATAGTGCACATGACCCCCCTCTGCATCGCCCCCCAATGAATACACACCTGAAATCAGCTCTCTGAAGCTAATACAGGCCCTAGACCAGACCCCATAAATACAGACTCTAGACCACAAAGACCAAACTAATACAGATCCCAGACCAGACCCTTTAAGTAGAGGCCCTAGACCGAACCCCTTAAATATAGACTCCAGACCGAACCCCTTAAATATAGACTCCAGACCGAACCCCTTAAATATAGACTCCAGACAGAACCACTTAAATATTACCCCTAGTATATCAGCTATAAGATATAAGCTCGGTATAAGGATCGGTCCTGGTATATCAGCTATAAGGTATAAGCTCGGTATAAGGATCGGTCCTAGTATATCAGCTATAAGGTATAAGCTCAGTATAAGGATCGGTCCTAGTATATCAGCTATAAGGTATAAGCTCAGTATAAGGATCAGTCCTAGTATATCAGCTATAAGGTATAAGCTCAGTATAAGGATCGGTCCTGGTATATCAGCTATAAGGTATAAGCTCAGTATAAGGATCGGTCCTAGTATATCAGCTATAAGGTATAAGCTCAGTATAAGGATCGGTCCTAGTATATCAGCTATTAGGTATAAGCTTGGTATAAGGATCGGTCCTGGTATATCAGCTATAAGATAAAAGCTCGGTATAAGGATCGGTCCTAGTATATCAGCTATAAGGTATAAGCTCAGTATAAGGATCGGTCCTAGTATATCAGCTATAAGGTATAAGCTCAGTATAAGGATCGGTCCTAGTATATCAGCTATAAGGTATAAGCTCAGTATAAGGATCGGTCTTAGTATATCAGCTATAAGGTATAAGCTCAGTATAAGGATCGGTCCTAGTATATCAGCTATAAGGTATAAGCTCAGTATAAGGATCGGTCTTAGTATATCAGCTATAAGGTATAAGCTCAGTATAAGGATCGGTCCTAGTATATCAGCTATAAGGTATAAGCTCAGTATAAGGATCGGTCCTGGTATATCAGCTATAAGGTATAAGCTCAGTATAAGGATCGGTCCTAGTATATCAGCTATAAGGTATAAGCTCGGTATAAGGATCGGTCCTGGTATATCAGCTATAAGGTATAAGCTCAGTATAAGGATCGGTCCTGGTATATCAGCTATAAGGTATAAGCTCAGTATAAGGATCGGTCCTGGTATATCAGCTATAAGGTATAAGCTCAGTATAAGGATCGGTCCTAGTATATCAGCTATAAGGTATAAGCTCGGTATAAGGATCAGTCCTAGTATATCAGCTATAAGGTATAAGCTCGGTATAAGGATCAGTCCTAGTATATCAGCTATAAGGTATAAGCTCGGTATAAGGATCGGTCCTAGTATATCAGCTATAAGGTATAAGCTCGGTATAAGGATCAGTCCTAGTATATCAGCTATAAGGTATAAGCTCGGTATAAGGATCAGTCCTAGTATATCAGCTATAAGGTATAAGCTCGGTATAAGGATCGGTCCTAGTATATCAGCTATAAGGTATAAGCTCGGTATAAGGATCAGTCCTGGTATATCAGCTATAAGGTATAAGCTCAGTATAAGGATCGGTCCTGGTATATCAGCTATAAGGTATAAGCTCAGTATAAGGATCGGTCCTAGTATATCAGCTATAAGGTATAAGCTCAGTATAAGGATCAGTCCTGGTATATCAGCTATAAGGTATAAGCTCAGTATAAGGATCGGTCCTAGTATATCAGCTATAAGGTATAAGCTCGGTATAAGGATCGGTCCTAGTATATCAGCTATAAGGTATAAGCTCAGTATAAGGATCGGTCCTGGTATATCAGCTATAAGGTATAAGCTCGGTATAAGGATGGGTCCTAGTATATCAGCTATAAGGTATAAGCTCAGTATAAGGATCGGTCCTGGTATATCAGCTATAAGGTATAAGCTCAGTATAAGGATCGGTCCTAGTATATCAGCTATAAGGTATAAGCTTGGTATAAGGATCAGTCCTGGTATATCAGCTATAAGGTATAAGCTCAGTATAAGGATCGGTCCTAGTATATCAGCTATAAGGTATAAGCTCGGTATAAGGATCGGTCCTAGTATATCAGCTATAAGGTATAAGCTCAGTATAAGGATCGGTCCTAGTATATCAGCTATAAGGTATAAGCTCAGTATAAGGATCGGTCCTGGTATATCAGCTATAAGATATAAGCTCGGTATAAGGATCAGTCCTGGTATATCAGCTATAAGGTATAAGCTCAGTATAAGGATCGGTCCTGGTATATCAGCTATAAGGTATAAGCTCGGTATAAGGATCGGTCCTGGTATATCAGCTATAAGGTATAAGCTTGGTATAAGGATCAGTCCTGGTATATCAGCTATAAGGTATAAGCTCAGTATAAGGATCGGTCCTAGTATATCAGCTATAAGGTATAAGCTCAGTATAAGGATCGGTCCTAGTATATCAGCTATAAGGTATAAGCTCAGTATAAGGATCGGTCCTAGTATATCAGCTATAAGGTATAAGCTCAGTATAAGGATCGGTCCTGGTATATCAGCTATAAGGTATAAGCTCAGTATAAGGATCGGTCCTAGTATATCAGCTATAAGGTATAAGCTCGGTATAAGGATCAGTCCTGGTATATCAGCTATAAGGTATAAGCTCAGTATAAGGATCGGTCCTAGTATATCAGCTATAAGGTATAAGCTCAGTATAAGGATCGGTCCTAGTATATCAGCTATAAGGTATAAGCTCAGTATAAGGATCGGTCCTAGTATATCAGATATAAGGTATAAGCTCGGTATAAGGATCAGTCCTGGTATATCAGCTATAAGGTATAAGCTCAGTATAAGGATCAGTCCTAGTATATCAGCTATAAGGTATAAGCTCAGTATAAGGATCGGTCCTGGTATATCAGCTATAAGATATAAGCTCGGTATAAGGATCGGTCCTAGTATATCAGCTATAAGGTATAAGCTCAGTATAAGGATCGGTCCTAGTATATCAGCTATAAGGTATAAGCTCAGTATAAGGATCGGTCTTAGTATATCAGCTATAAGGTATAAGCTCAGTATAAGGATCGGTCCTAGTATATCAGCTATAAGGTATAAGCTCAGTATAAGGATCGGTCCTGGTATATCAGCTATAAGGTATAAGCTCAGTATAAGGATCGGTCCTAGTATATCAGCTATAAGGTATAAGCTCAGTATAAGGATCGGTCCTGGTATATCAGCTATAAGGTATAAGCTCAGTATAAGGATCGGTCCTAGTATATCAGCTATAAGGTATAAGCTCGGTATAAGGATCGGTCCTGGTATATCAGCTATAAGGTATAAGCTCGGTATAAGGATCGGTCCTGGTATATCAGCTATAAGGTATAAGCTCAGTATAAGGATCGGTCCTAGTATATCAGCTATAAGGTATAAGCTCGGTATAAGGATCAGTCCTGGTATATCAGCTATAAGGTATAAGCTCAGTATAAGGATCGGTCCTAGTATATCAGCTATAAGGTATAAGCTTGGTATAAGGATCAGTCCTGGTATATCAGCTATAAGGTATAAGCTCAGTATAAGGATCGGTCCTAGTATATCAGCTATAAGGTATAAGCTCAGTATAAGGATCGGTCCTAGTATATCAGCTATAAGGTATAAGCTCAGTATAAGGATCGGTCCTGGTATATCAGCTATAAGGTATAAGCTCAGTATAAGGATCGGTCCTAGTATATCAGCTATAAGGTATAAGCTCAGTATAAGGATCGGTCCTGGTATATCAGCTATAAGATATAAGCTCGGTATAAGGATCAGTCCTGGTATATCAGCTATAAGGTATAAGCTCAGTATAAGGATCGGTCCTAGTATATCAGCTATAAGATATAAGCTCGGTATAAGGATCGGTCCTGGTATATCAGCTATAAGGTATAAGCTCAGTATAAGGATCGGTCCTGGTATATCAGCTATAAGGTATAAGCTTGGTATAAGGATCAGTCCTGGTATATCAGCTATAAGGTATAAGCTCAGTATAAGGATCGGTCCTAGTATATCAGCTATAAGGTATAAGCTCGGTATAAGGATCGGTCCTAGTATATCAGCTATAAGGTATAAGCTCAGTATAAGGATCGGTCCTAGTATATCAGCTATAAGGTATAAGCTCAGTATAAGGATCGGTCCTGGTATATCAGCTATAAGATATAAGCTCGGTATAAGGATCAGTCCTGGTATATCAGCTATAAGGTATAAGCTCGGTATAAGGATCGGTCCTAGTATATCAGCTATAAGGTATAAGCTCAGTATAAGGATCGGTCCTAGTATATCAGCTATAAGGTATAAGCTCAGTATAAGGATCAGTCCTAGTATATCAGCTATAAGGTATAAGCTCAGTATAAGGATCGGTCCTAGTATATCAGCTATAAGGTATAAGCTCAGTATAAGGATCGGTCCTGGTATATCAGCTATAAGGTATAAGCTCGGTATAAAGATCGGTCCTGGTATATCAGCTATAAGGTATAAGCTCGGTATAAGGATCGGTCCTAGTATATCAGCTATAAGGTATAAGCTCGGTATAAGGATCGGTCCTAGTATATCAGCTATAAGGTATAAGCTCAGTATAAGGATCGGTCCTAGTATATAAGGTATAAGCTCTGTATAAGGATCGGTCCTACTATATAAGCTATAAGGTATAAACTCATTATAAGGATCAGTCCTAGTATATCAGCTATAAGGTATAAGCACAATATAAGATTCGGTCCTAGTATATCAGCTATAAGGTATAAGCTCAGTATAAGGATCGGTCCTAGTATATCAGCTATAAGGTATAAGCTCGGTATAAGGATCGGTCCTAGTATATCAGCTATAAGGTATAAACTCAGTATAAGGATCAGTCCTAGTATATCAGCTATAAGGTATAAGCTCAGTATAAGGATCGGTCCTGGTATATCAGCTATAAGGTATAAGCTCGGTATAAGGATCGGTCCTAGTATATCAGCTATAAGGTATAAACTCAGTATAAGGATCAGTCCTAGTATATCAGCTATAAGGTATAAGCTCAGTATAAGGATCAGTCCTAGTATATCAGCTATAAGGTATAAGCTCGGTATAAGGATCGGTCCTGGTATATCAGCTATAAGGTATAAGCTCAGTATAAGGATCAGTCCTGGTATATCAGCTATAAGGTATAAGCTCGGTATAAGGATCGGTCCTAGTATATCAGCTATAAGGTATAAGCTCAGTATAAAGATCGGTCCTGGTATATCAGCTATAAGGTATAAGCTCAGTATAAGGATCGGTCCTGGTATATCAGCTATAAGGTATAAGCTCAGTATAAGGATCGGTCCTAGTATATAAGGTATAAGCTCTGTATAAGGATCGGTCCTACTATATAAGCTATAAGGTATAAACTCAGTATAAGGATCAGTCCTAGTATATCAGCTATAAGGTATAAGCTCAGTATAAGATTCGGTCCTAGTATATCAGCTATAAGGTATAAGCTCAGTATAAGGATCGGTCCTGGTATATCAGCTATAAGGTATAAGCTCAGTATAAGGATCAGTCCTAGTATATCAGCTATAAGGTATAAGCTCAGTATAAGGATCGGTCCTGGTATATCAGCTATAAGGTATAAGCTCAGTATAAGGATCAGTCCTAGTGTATCAGCTATAAGGTATAAGCTCAGTATAAGGATCGGTCCTGGTATATCAGCTATAAGGTATAAGCTCGGTATAAGGATCGGTCCTAGTATATCAGCTATAAGGTATAAGCTCAGTATAAGGATCGGTCCTAGTATATCAGCTATAAGGTATAAGCTCAGTATAAGGATCGGTCTTAGTGTATCAGCTATAAGGTATAAGCTCAGTATAAGGATCGGTCCTGGTATATCAGCTATAAGGTATAAGCTCAGTATAAGGATCGGTCTTAGTATATCAGCTATAAGGTATAAGCTCGGTATAAGGATCGGTCCTAGTATATAAGGTATAAGCTCAGTATAAGGATCGGTCCTGGTATATCAGCTATAAGGTATAAGCTCAGTATAAGGATCGGTCCTGGTATATCAGCTATAAGGTATAAGCTCAGTATAAGGATCGGTCCTAGTATATCAGCTATAAGGTATAAGCTCGGTATAAGGATTGGTCCTAGTATATCAGCTATAAGGTATAAGCTCAGTATAAGGATCGGTCCTAGTATATCAGCTATAAGGTATAAGCTCAGTATAAGGATCGGTCCTAGTATATCAGCTATAAGGTATAAGCTCAGTATAAGGATCGGTCCTAGTATATAAGGTATAAGCTCGGTATAAGGATCGGTCCTAGTATATCAGCTATAAGGTATAAGCTCAGTATAAGGATCGGTCTTAGTATATCAGCTATAAGGTATAAGCTCAGTATAAGGATCGGTCCTGGTATATCAGCTATAAGGTATAAGCTCAGTATAAGGATCGGTCCTGGTATATCAGCTATAAGGTATAAGCTCGGTATAAGGATGGGTCCTGGTATATCAGCTATAAGGTATAAGCTCAGTATAAGGATCGGTCCTAGTATATCAGCTATAAGGTATAAGCTCAGTATAAGGATCGGTCCTAGTATATAAGGTATAAGCTCGGTATAAGGATCGGTCCTAGTATATAAGGTATAAGGCTCAGTATAAGGATCAGTCCTGGTATATAAGGTATAAGCTCGGTATAAGGATCAGTCCTGGTATATCAGCTATAAGGTATAAGCTCAGTATAAGGATCGGTCCTAGTATATCAGCTATAAGGTATAAGCTCAGTATAAGGATCGGTCCTGGTATATCAGCTATAAGGTATAAGCTCAGTATAAGGATCAGTCCTAGTATATCAGCTATAAGGTATAAGCTCAGTATAAGGATCGGTCCTAGTATATCAGCTATAAGGTATAAGCTCAGTATAAGGATCAGTCCTAGTATATCAGCTATAAGGTATAAGCTCGGTATAAGGATCGGTCCTAGTATATCAGCTATAAGGTATAAGCTCAGTATAAGGATCGGTCCTAGTATATAAGGTATAAGCTCGGTATAAGGATCGGTCCTAGTATATAAGGTATAAGGCTCAGTATAAGGATCAGTCCTGGTATATAAGGTATAAGCTCGGTATAAGGATCAGTCCTGGTATATCAGCTATAAGGCTCAGTATAAGGATCAGTCCTGGTATATAAGGTATAAGCTCGGTATAAGGATCAGTCCTGGTATATCAGCTATAAGGTATAAGCTCGGTATAAGGATCAGTCCTGGTATATCAGCTATAAGGTATAAGCTCAGTATAAGGATCAGTCCTGGTATATCAGCTATAAGGCTCAGTATAAGGATCAGTCCTGGTATATCAGCTATAAGGTATAGGGATGGGTGTAGAAGGTGTAAGAAATCTCTGGTCATGAAATGATCCTTATGGTGTGAACAGAAGACTCCCCTTGGCTCGGAGGTGCCGTATCTGCCATATCTGCTACAAGCTTATTTGTAGAAGGTTTTAACACTTGACCTGCAGAGACAACAGCGGGGACATCTCCATCCTTAAGGTCCCTTCTGGCCTAATCACTTCCTGCCAAGACTCTAAACCTCTCTCATTTGCTTTGTGTTTGGTGGAGCTGGGAGCCTTCCTGCCCCATTCTGCCCCATTGTCTTGTCTCCAGTTACCTTGTTTGTTTTCTGACTTTGTGACAGAGTCGAGTGCTCTCCATTAACCCCTTCTGCCGGGGCAAATTATATGGCAGCATCTTGGCCTACAGTCCCCAAGGAACTCCAAGTGTAAACAGTTCTCCTCTAAAGATACACTTGCTTGTTGTTACTGTCTTGTTAACATCATTGTTCTGTTGTATAGTCACAGTGCCCGAAACTATCATAAGTACAATCTTGTTCCTTCAGTTTAGGTAACAGAGGACGTCAACAAAAGTGTCCCGGCCATTAGGTGTCCTGCAGTTGTCACCCTTAGACCGAGGATTGCTGTGTATATATGTATACTTTGTATATGTGTATACCCGGCCATAAAGATAATACTAGCATTATAGATATATGGCCGGTCATGGCGCCATTAATAGCTTTAGCACTTGGGCCCAGAAGCCTGTTTTTAGGACGTACGTCCCATTACTAGGCGGCACGGTCGTGTTAATAAGCCTATTTACTTACCAGCGAATACTCGGAGAATCTTAGGTTGAAGAGTAACCATTATGGAGAAAGTGGGAATTCCCTGGATCCGCAGACTCCTTTGTGTCTGAGTTAATTTTTAATGACTTGTGTCTCTGATGTTTTATTGTCTTGTTTATTCACTGTGGCGAATGTGCAGAAAGTGGGGATGGCGGTATGTGCCGAGGACGGAGCTGTGTACTCTGTACGATCCTTCTAATTACAAGTGGCTGCTAGATTGTGAGCCTCGGTGTCACCTAAGTTCTTGCACTCCTTTGGGTTATTGGGTTAAGTTAATGTGTAATTTTTTGTAATTTTTTTCTGTTAAAGTTGACCTGCCACCTACTCAGGACTGATCTCCAAGCAGAGATTTATTAAAGGGATTATCCTTAAGATAGGCTACGGAGTTTAGATCGGCAAGGGTAAGACTGTCAGGACCATTGCAGATCAGCTAATTTCTGGAGCATTGTTTATATGATGGGCGCTGCAGTATTCACTCACTATGGGGGGTATCAACATTACATTTGTTTCCCATTCAAGATTGTGGGATACAGGTGCTGAACCCAAAACCATCACAGCAAATGAGGCGTGCAGCACCCGTCATGTAAACAATGCCAGGAGCTGATCTGAAGGGATCCCAACAGTGGAACTAAAATCAATGACCTATCTTAAGGGTAGGTCATCAGATTGAATTGGTGCATAGGGAGCAGTCTGTATAACAGAGGGGCATAGGGAGCAGTCAGGGAAGTGGGGAGCAGTCTGACAGAACAGAAACCATGGGGAGCGGTTCGTAAGAGATGGGGATCTGGATATCAGTCTATGTAATGGGGAGCAGTCTGTTTGGAGGGGACATAAGAAGCTGTTGGGGGAGTGTGTGGAACAGTCTGTACAAAAGCGACACAACAAGCAGCCGGGGAGTAGGGAGAAGTCTGTACAGAAAGGACATAAGAAGCTATTGGGAAATGTGGAGCAGTCTGTACAGAAGGGACATAACAAGCGGCTGGGGGTAGGGAGCAGTCTGCACAGAAGGGACATAACAAGCGGCCAGCAGGTAGGGAGCATTCTGTACAGAAAGGATATAAGAATCTGTTGGGGGAGAGGAGCAGTCTGTACGGCAGGGACATAAGAAGCTGTTGGGGGGGGGGGGGAGCAGTCTGTACAGCAGGGACATAAGAAGCTCTTGGGGGAGAGGAGCAGTCTGTACAGAAAAGGCATAAGAAGCTGTTGAGGATTAGGGAGCAGTCTATACAGTAAGGATATAAGAAGCTATTGGGGGTGGGGAGAATTCTGTACAGAAAAGGCATAAGAAGCTGTTGGGGAGTAGGGAGCAGTCTGTACAGCAGGGACATAAGCTATTGGGGGGTTGGGAAGCAGTCTGTATGGCAGGGACATAAGAAGCTGTTGGGGAGTAGGGAGCAGTCTGTACAGAAGGGACATAAGCTATTGGGGGGTTGGGGAGCAGTCTATACGGCAGGGACATAAGCTATTGGGGGGTTGGGGAGCAGTCTGTACGGCAGGGACGTAAGAAGCCATCAGGTGAGTGGGGAACAGTCTGTACAGTTGGGGAATGTCTGTCCTCTAAAAAAAAAAAAAGAATTAGAATACAATCTAGTATTTTCTGTTATCAGCCAGGACAGACTGGTAAGGAGGTGACTGTAATATTCTTCCAGGAGTCTGCCTTCTCCCATGGCCCCTCCTTTATCTGACTTCTCTCAGAACCTTTTCTTTCTAAGGATCCAGCAGAGTCTGTAACATTTTACATTCCGACATCTAGAAGGTTCTCCCTAAGCATCTGCGTGATCTTATCAGATCGTCTTATAACGTTACAATTGTAGATCAAGGTATCGCTCCTTTAAGAACAGGCTCCGAATCTATGATCTAAGTTAAGAACGACACAAAAGTAGCGGAATTTGGCAAAATTCCCACACTACAGTCATTGAAGAAAACCATTTGAAGTGTCTTGGAAGTCTTGAGCCGGGTTTGCTGATAATTGATGTTTAACACATGAGAAGACTGGAGATTCGGAAAATCATTGTCTACCTCGCCGGAGATCCATTATAGGGAGCCGAGAGCTTTGTGTGTTTAGGGCTGACAGATACCCTGCAGTCAGATTGACGCGCAGCTTACCCGTGTCACACTTTGATTCATAGATTTTTGTTTAATGGACAAAGAATTTCTTTCTCCTTTGCCAAAGGCCAATTTTCACAGAATCCCCTAAAACTGGGGAGATTTTTGTGTGGCGGGTGGATGGTAGGAGTGTGCTGCATACAAGAGGCATGACCTCATATCTCTGCATGTCTTAAAGGTGCACTGAGACCTTCCCACATGGATGAATCACATCTCCATGTTGTCTCATTAACGTTCCGATCGTCTACCCCTTATGTATTAATAGACTTTCACTATGGAATTAGGGGGTTTCCTGGTATCTTATGACCGCTCCATGGAAAACTCGACACCTAGCAGCCGGCATTCCTCCATTCACTTATATGGGCCCTTCAAGTTCTCAGACGCTTGTTTACAAGTTCAATAAGTTACTTATTATCATCACCTTTTACTTATCTGGTGGCGCCAAATACAACAGGACAGTCCTCGGCATTAGTCCCATAGTAGTAGTAGTAGTGGGCGCGTAAGCACCAGTCACATAAGGTCCATGGATCGCTCTGGGACCCCACACACTTAAAGAAGTCTATCACCAGACCCCAGTATCTTACCCCAGCCCTGCAGATAGATAGGTTACTGTCACCAGAACCAGCATATCACCCCAGCCCTGCAGATAGGTTACTGTCACCAGTACCAGCATATCACCCCAGCCCTGCAGATAGATAGGTTACTGTCACCAGAACCAGCATATCACCCCAGTCCTGCAGATAGATAGGTTACTGTCACCAGAACCAGCATATCACCCCAGTCCTGCAGATAGATAGGTTACTGTCACCAGAATCAGCATATCACCCCAGCCCTGCAGATAGATAGGTTACTGTCACCAGAACCAGCATATCACCCCAGTCCTGCAGATAGATAGGTTACTGTCACCAGAACCAGCATATCACCCCAGTCCTGCAGATAGATAGGTTACTGTCACCAGTACCAGCATATCACCCCAGTCCTACAGATAGATAGGTTACTGTCACCAGAACCAGCATATCACCCCAGCCCTGCAGATAGATAGGTTACTGTCACCAGACCCAGCATATCACCCCAGCCCTGCAGATAGATAGGTTACTGTCACCAGAACCAGCACATCACCCCAGTCCTGCAGATAGATAGGTTACTGTCACCAGAACCAGCATATCACCCCAGCCCTGCAGATACATAGGTTACTGTCACCAGAACCAGCATATCACCCCAGCCCTGCAGATAGATAGGTTACTGTCACCAGAACCAGCATATCACCCCAGCCCTGCAGATAGATAGGTTACTGTCACCAGAACCAGCATATCACCCCAGCCCTGCAGATACATAGGTTACTGTCACCAGCACCAGCATATCACCCCTGCCCTGCAGGTAGATAGGTTACTGTCACCAGAACCAGCATATCCCCCCAGCCCTGCAGATAGATAGGTTACTGTCACCAGAACCAGCATATCACCCCAGCCCTGCAGATAGATAGGTTACTGTCACCAGACCCAGCATATCACCCCAGCCCTGCTGATAGATAGGTTACTGTCACCAGTACCAGCATATCACCCCAGCCCTGCAGATAGATAGGTTACTGTCACCAGACCCAGCATATCACCCCAGTCCTGCAGATAGATAGGTTACTGTCACCAGACCCAGCATATCACCCCAGCCCTGCAGATAGATAGGTTACTGTCACCAGAACCAGCATATCACCCCAGTCCTGTAGATAGATAGATTACTGTCACCAGACCAGCATATCACCCCAGCCCTGCAGATAGATAGGTTAGTGTCACCAGACCCCAGTATATCACCCCAGCCCTGCAGATAGATAGGTTACTGTCACCAGACCAGCATATCACCCCAGCCCTGCAGATAGATAGGTTACTGTCACCAGAACCAGCATATCACCCCAGCCCTGCAGATAGATAGGTTACTGTCACCAGACCCAGCATATCACCCCAGCCCTGCAGATAGATAGGTTACTGTCACCAGACCCAGCATATCACCCCAGCCCTGCAGATAGATAGGTTACTGTCACCAGAACCAGCATATCACCCCAGCCCTGCAGATAGATAGGTTACTGTCACCAGACCCAGCATATCACCCCAGCCCTGCAGATAGATAGGTTACTGTCACCAGAACCAGCATATCACCCCAGCCCTGCAGATAGATAGGTTACTGTCACCAGAACCAGAAGGTCTGGAGTTATATGCTGGAGGATCATCAGCGGTTCCTTCTTCATGACATAGAGAAGTCTGCATATGGTGGCAGAGAGGTGGGCAGGTTGGGGTATGTATTGGACAACCAGTGATAGTCGCCAGTATATGTTGTCCTGTCCAGTCCCTATCACGTTCTTATCTCTTGCAATGCCTGATCGGTTTTTGTACACCTGCAATTGGTTTGCGCTGTCCCCGTTTTCCTTCACATTCCCTTAAGGTCGGTGGAATTTTTGTAGAATAATTTAATTTCGGACACATGTTGTCAATTTTCCCGTAACCACCTTCATGTTTGTGAATTTAAAATAGCATTTTTCTTGTCCGGCTTCTCGTATGCACCTGATATAATGTCACTTCAGGCTTTTAATCTGTCAGGCCATGTATGTGGTATAGGCGGGCACTTGGTTTTCATTATACGGCTAAATCGCCGCACTAAATTTAATAATCGTCTCGGAGCAAAGTTATGTCGAGTTAACCCAGAACACTCGATGCATTGGCTATAAATAAAAATGGTTTATTGTGCTCAACCCAAACACACTGTTTCTAATATTAAAATGAAAGGGAAATTGACGAGAAAAAAAAGCTTTTTATTAAAACATCACATTAGCAAAAGTCATCTGTGAATGTGCAACGTGAAATATGGCAAGTCAGAGGCTCCATGTTGGTCAGTTCTAGGCATATCGGGGCATTGGACTGGTTACCGTGAGATCTATGGCCTGTCCATAGGGACAAAAGATTTTCAGGTTGTCCGTATGGTGTGAGCCAATAACATGGCGGGTGCAATGGACGTCGTATAGAGTAGGAGCGCGGCCAAAAATCAAAGCTCAAGACCTCCTTAGGCTAAATTCACACCAAAGTCATTTATGGCCATGTGGCCTCAATGGTAAAAAAGATCACGTAGCCTTTAGGGTTGAGCGATCGGAAAAGATCGGATTCCCATCAGTGATCGAGTTAATTTCACGATCGCGATCGGAATTCCGATCCCGATCGTTTCCAGCGGGATCGAGGTCGGAAGTTATCTCAAGATCGATTGGGATCGGAAAGGATCGCATTCCGATCAGCGTTCGAACAGATTTCACGATCGCCATTAGGATTGGCTGGAAATCGGATTTTAAAATTGATCCTGAAATCTGAATCCTAGTAGCCTCACTTTTTGGCTGCAAGTCTGATTTTTGTCTCTGTCCAAAAAAGCAGTTGCATGACAGAAATTCCCCAAATGCACCTCGGGAGAGGGTCTTATAAGTCCATTGAAAGCAGTGTTGAGCGAATAGTATTCGAAACCTAGATTCGAATACCTCCGCTCTCATAGGAATGAATAGGAGCGGCCAATCGCAAAGGGGTTAAGTGCTGGCCGCCGGCACCTGCAGCGTGCCGGCCGCTCCCATTCATTCCTATGGAGTCAGGTATTCGAAACTAGAGTTTCGAATACTATTCGCTCATCTCCAGATCTAATCAGTTTTTATGATGGATGACGGATCACAGAAACTGATCACCTGCCATCACTGATGTGATCCCGGCCTTATATTGCACGAGATGTTTAAGACAGTGACATCTCTAGGAACCCATTACCATCATGTATGACCCTGCAGGACAGTATAGTGGGTGACACGTTCCCTTTAGCTCTGTGTTAAAGGGGTTTTACAAGCTGCAGGCTGTTTTTCACCCTCCACCTTTCCCAGGATAGGTCATCATCAGTATGTGATTGTTGGGGGTCCGTCCCCTGGACCCTGCACCGATCAGCTGATTCAGAGCTGCAGCACCCTGGCGCCACCTCTACACAGTGGACATGGACTTTAGCTGCGCCCGGCTCTTCCAGGTCAATAGTTTCCAGGATCAGCTGATCGTGCAGGGTCCAGTTGTCAGACCCCCACTGATCACATATTAATAACCTACCTGGGGGTTGGAAAACCCCATCAAGCTCAGCAAAGTGCAGGAAACCTGAACCATATAAAGACTTCTTATTAATAGAATGAGACAACCTGGGGTTAATGGTATTAATAGCCTTTTGACTCACGGCTAACACCTGATACGTGAGGATTCTGGGATGGAAGATGGTTCCGGTCGGCAGTAGTCACACTTCTACTAAACATGCCTCATTGTCCGAGCCGTGATTGAGGATCACTCACCGGCCGCTCACTTCCTTCCATAGAAATATAGGAAATGGGCTAAGGCCGGCGGTCAGAGACAGGTCACCGCTTATAATAGCCGTCATGTTTATCTGTCCTCCATGCTCGTCCACCGGTGATTTCCCACATGTTGGGCCGATGAGAAGGTATTTCCCAGTAGTTTGCTTTCCGATGACTTTGTCAGCAGCGAACAAAGGATTTCTACTGTTGGAAAACACGCCATATGTGATGACTGCAGCACTTCGGAGGATTCGGCTTACTTCATTTCAGGAAAATATGTATAAATCTTCCTGCAGTCTCGGCCCCAGACGGTCATCAGACGCGGAGCTTGTCTCGTGTTTTCATGCTATCAATGGGAAAAATGTGCTAAGTGCGTTCTTTATCATCTTTTCACATTTTTTTGTGTATTGTTGCGATGAATCCTCAGAGAAGACTATAAAACAGGCTTAGGAACAGGGGTGTAATTACGGGACGCCATGGCAGGTTCTGGAATAGGACCCCCACAGCCTTGGGAACAGACAGAACAGCAGTATACAGACGTGTATTACACGTGTATCTAAAATGGAAAGAACATGAAGCAAATGGTCTCATTATATATATGGAACCGTTTTGTGTCTGCAGCTACTAAACAAATCTTGTGTCTCCATAGTTACAGACTACAAACAGACCTAGCGTGTAGTCTGATCCGGCAGCTGTACTTTCTATCTGTCCTATACCCCTTGCTAATATAAAGGGGCCCTCAGTCAGGAGCCGCCATGACGGTAAAAGGGCATACATTAGTTATGGAAAATCCATAGGAGAATTGGTCATTTCTGGCACCCTCAAGGCTTGGGAGATTGGGGATCCTATGACCTCATTTTGTCTATTAGAACGAGTTTTCTCCCCATAGAAGTTAATGGACGCCTGTTTCTCTTGGCCATTTTTCCAAGGTCTTTCCTTCTGTAGTCTGCAAGGCCCAATCCGTGACACCATAGTCCTGTCTCAAAGGACCAATCCATGACACCAAAGTCCTGTCCCAAAGGACCAATCCATGACACCAAAGTCCTGTCCCAAAGGACCAATCCATGACACCAAAGTCCTGTCCCAAAGGACTAATCCATGACTCCAAAGTCCTGTCCCAAAGGACCAATCCATAACACCAAAATCCTGTCCCAAAGGACCAATCCATGACACCAAAGTCCTGTCCCAAAGGACTAATCCATGACACCAAAGTCCTGTCCCAAAGGAACAATCCATGACTCCAGAGTCCTGTCCCAGAGGACCAATCCATGACACCAAAGTCCTGTCCCAAAGGACCAATCCATGACACCAAAGTCCTGTCTCAAAGGACCAATCCATGACACCAAAGTCCTGTCCCAAAGGACCAATCCATGAACAAATTCCTGTCCCAAAGTGATCTTGGAGGTTCTCACTAAAGACTCCTGCATGGAGAACACCTGACGGACTTCGTGTATGACCACTGTTATTGCGACTTGTCTCTCCAGGGTTTGCGTCCCACCCTGGTTTCTGTCTTTCTTACTGAATTCGAGGACTGAGCAATAAAGAAATGGCTTAATAATGAAATGTAACATCCTTAATATTTGGTATAGCCATGACCGCGTCCTCCTCCTCCGATGGACCAGATCAATGGAGAGGCCATGCCAATGTGACCCTATGGCTAGCCTGTTTCTTCATCTCCTGCCCTGTATAAATAAATCTCCATCTCCGTAGACAGAGAGTATTAAGTAGATCCTCACAACACCGTACAGGAGATGAAGTTGTCACCATCATGTTATTTTCTATTTATAATTTTGGCGAGAGTTTGGCCTCGATATAAATGCCGGGACTGACAGATCTCTCCTCTCCGAGCTGTCAATCTTGAGAGGATATCAGAATATTCACTAATAGACTGGACATGGAAGCCAGCCGAAATAGTCAGGGTTGTATTAATATCTAGTTTACCGGCCCTACAATATATACTATAGTAGACATATTACCTAGAAGGACACCCTGGCAGTGGTCTAATAATGGTATGATCTGGTGGCGGTGACCACTATGTGAGTACACGTCACCGCCAGACACGTAGAGGTGGATCACATGACATTACGTCACATATATGGCCGCACAGTCAGTGGTGTCATGAGACTGTGAGTAAGCCCCAGCAAGGGCCGAAGTGTGTCGGATATTGTAATGGAGCCAACATTGGTTACTAAAGTATATTCCAATATCTATCATCAGACACAAATTTTCCCAGAAAGTTCCCCTTTAAAGGGATTCTACCATTCAAATCGAATTTTTTCTCACTAACACGTCGGAATAGCCTTAAGAAATGCTATTCGTCTCCTACCTTTAGATGTCTTTTCCGCGCTGCCGTTCCATAGAAATCCCGGTTTTCACTGGTATGCAAATGAGTTCTCTCGTAGCACTGGGGGCCAATGGTGCGAGAGAACTCTACAGTGCCACCTCCATCGTCTTCAGGAACGGGGTCTTCACACGTCTTCTTCTGGGGGTTGGCTTAAAACTTCTAGGCCTCGGGTCTATGGCAAAGCCAACTGCACATGCCTGCCGGCCACAAGTAAATGGCCGCTTGTACAGTATTGTAAGCAGCCATTTTCTTGTGGCCGGCGGGAATGCGCAGTCGGCTCTGTCCAAGGCCCAAGGCCTAGAAGTTTGAAGCCAAGCCCTAGAAGAAGACGCGGTGAAGACCCCATTCCTGAAGAAGATGGAGGTGACGCTGGAGAGTTCTCTTGCAGCATTGGGCCCGCCCCCAGTGCTGCGAGAGAACTCATTTGCATACCGGCGAAAACCAGCATTTCTACGGAACGGCGGCGCAGAGAAGACATCTAAAGGTAGGAGATGAATAATCTTTCTTAAGGCTATTCCGACGTGTTAGTGAGAAAAAAATTGATTTGAATGGTAGAATCCCTTTAAGCAGGAACAGACCGCCCTATAAGTGACGACGTTTGAGATACAAGTCCAAGACGAGGTGCCAGCTCAGGAGAGGAGAAGAACTGGCGTAGGATTGAGCAGGTGGAGTTTATGTGCACAACATCTCAGCCTATTTTTTGGGCCAACAATTCATTTCTTTTCGAGTGAAGGCCGAGGAGCGCGGTCACATGACCACAGCACAGCGCTCCGCCGGCCAGCAGGTGGTTTTCCAACATCAGTCCAGATCGGCTTTGTTTCCCTTTGATCTTGTTTTCTTCTTCTTTTATGATCAAGACGGAAGCGTTTATGGAAAAATCTTTTGGCTTCAGATGCAACGTAATCAAACATTTGCTTTGTATTAAAGGAGGATTCCGCGCAGCCTTGAAGTGTTAAACCTCAAGTACAGACTGTTACACGGGATGGATTGCACTTTTTGGGGGGGGTCTTAACACATGTAATAAGTCTTGTGTCTTGTTGGGAACTTCTTTTAAGACTCCGAATGGAAAGTTCTAGGAATGTGTCGCCGATTGTTTATTTATGAAAACCTGAGAGTGAAATGTATCACTTTATTCTAATCTGCTTTTATTTTCGGATTGTAAATTTTTTTAAAATTCTATTTTCTGCTCATGAATATGGGGGCGGCTATCTTGCCTGAGCTTCTCCTCTGTTAACAGCATTTAGTAATCTGCTTTACAGCATGGCAATAGCCTGGAGCCTACTCATTGAGGTCTATGGGGGAAGGGGGAGGAGATAAGCTGTGACGTCATCTATGGTCAGTAGTGATGTCATGATGGGGGTGTTATCTCCGGAGGTGTTATCTTCTTTTGTGATCCTATCTGCTTTTTCTGTGATCCTCACAGAACTGGCAAGTGTTCGTTTATTATTAGGCTTAGTGGGCAGAGTGAAAATTGCAGGATATAGTTTTGTCGTGGAAAAATAAAAATAAAATCATTAAAAAATATTTAAATTCACCTTAAGGAGTAGGATATTTTGGTGACACAGTCTCTTTAAAGGAACATGGCCCAAAAAAATAATATGCTTTACTTTAAATTATTATTTTTTAGCCAAAAAAATGGAATTTGATAATACAGACCTCATGAATAGATATATACAACCAAAATATAATTTGCCCCAACGTTCCATTATTGATGGTCTTGCCTCGTATTATCGGGATGATTTTTGGAAATCCCAATATTTCATTTTCCCCCAGACATAAAGTTTCCTCCAGTTGTTTAATAACCATCCACAGAAAGTTCTCTCACCCGTCTCCTGAATCTCCCGAGTGGTGACCCTGATATTCCTGAATGATTTGGTAGATTTTGTCAGAATGGATTTTATCCATTATATCACATTCCCCTCACTATGGGGGACCCTTTGCAGGACATTGCAAGCGGAATCTGCGGCGAAGTCTCCTACAGAAACGTAGATGTGAACCTAGCCTGACTTTGTGGTAACCTGGGTCCTGATTCGGCTAAGTCCGTCCACTCTGGTGAAGAGGTCGAGGCTGTCTTAAACTCTACCACAGGGGTAGGAAACCTTTGGCTCTCCAGCTGCTGTGAAACTACAACTCCCAGCATGCTCCATTCACTTCCATGGGAGTTACAAGAACAGCAGAGACAGTATGCATGCTGGGAGTTGTAGTTTTGCAACAGCTGGAGAGCCGTACGTTCCGTAGCTTAGGAAACTGCTTTATGTTATCTGCCAGTTTCTGCAGTTTTGGGAATTACTTTAGAGGCAATTCCATTACACCGTACACTATGTGAATACAGGCCTCTCCATACTTGTGGTTGTGCCTGGTACTGCAGCTCACTCTTAGTCAGTGCTCATGGGCCCCAATGGAGATTTGCAGTAGGGGCCCCCACTATAGCTCTCTATGTTCCACTTTCCTTCTTCTTCACACTTGTCAGCTGCAGTTCTGCCCCAGTAATGATATTTCCCCTTTGTATTGCATTCTTAGTATCGCACACACCGGCCCCCAGGAGACGCCGCGCACATTTACTGTCACCGAACTTATTAAAATTACATTTCTTTTAAATGAAAATCTTCACGCGCCTTCGGGTAATGCGCAGGACGGGGCTGTCCTTAAAAACAGTTCCAATATGTCAAGTTAATGATCTGCATAATATTAATATAGATCTGTATAATCCCTCTTCCATTTCAGTCTCTCCATAGAGAAAGGAAAGATCTCTGCCTGCAGGCGGCGCCGCCGCGCACATGAGACACCTTCTATACGTCTATAAGTTGTACATTGTAGGAAGGTATGAAAGTCCCGTAGGAAAGACATAGGAGGTATAACCATAGATAGTTCTAGATGGAGAAGGTAACTCAGAAATTGTCCTCCTACCAGAACCCCCCGAGATCAGCTGTAATCTATGGGGAAACCTGGCTGTTCAGTTTCCCTGCAGCGCCCCTACGAGGTGGATTTAGGTATTACACAATGTCCATTCAGAGCACTGGCTTGTCTGTATCCTCCAGAGAGATGGACACTCCTTATACCTGCACCCAAATGTAGTCAAGAGATGCAATTCCTAAACAAAGGCGTCGGGCACCTTTAAACGTCAGCCAGGGGTGACTTTAATAACTGGTGTGCCTTTAATTCTCCCATTGTTGGGGGTGGGATTGGGTGTCGGTGCTTCACAAAGGCCCCCCCTTCCCTTATGGACATGTGGAAGTTATGCTTAAAGTGATTTCTTTTACATTGTCTGAAGCCGATCAAGAATAAGAGGAAACCTGATCACATGTGAGAGGATTAGGCTCAGGTCTTATGGCCGAGAGCCAGGAAGGGTATTGCAAGTGTATAGACTCCCTAGAGCGGCGTATATCAGAGCTGCCATTTTAACATCTCATGCATCAACGTGAGCAGGCCGTAACACGAAAGACCTGGAACATCTCGCTCTGGGAAGAACATTTTTTATCAAATATTTTTACCCAATTTGAACCTTGGGGTCTTCAAGTCTGTGACCTCTGATTGTAAAAGGAATTTCAACCTGGTTAGGAATAAGAAGGAGCCAAGATGTGAAACAAGCCGCGGAAGGAGCAAATCTGTGCCCAGAATGATGGAGATCTCAGAATAGCCAGGAGCCATGTCTGTCAACAGCCGAGAGGAATAATCACTTCCTACCGAATTCATAAAGATTGTGGAGGGAAAGACAAGTTACTTATTGTCAGACATTACTCATGGAAATGGCAACAGTCTATCATCTATCTATCTATCTATCTATCTATCTATCTATGTCATATCTATCTATTTATCTATCTATATCTATCTATCTATCTATCTATCTATCTATCTATCTATGTCATATCTATCTATTTATCTATATCTATCTATCTATCTATCTATCTATCTATCTATCTATCTATCTATCTCCTATCTATCTATCTATCTATTTATCTATCTATCTCCTATCTATCTATCTATCTATCTATCTATCTATCTATCTATCTATCTCCTATCTATCTATCTATCTATCTATGTCATATCTATCTATTTATCTATCTCTATCTATCTATGTCTATCTACCACATATAGAGGATCCAGATGTTTCATTGGATGTCGTCTGGCCAAATACAGCCGTAACTCGAGGCGTTTACAGATCTATGTATAATATGTAAAGCATTGAGAAACGTGTCCCTGCAATATTCCTGATAAGTGTTCATGACTTAAGTATGAGCCGTTCAGTTGTCTTCAAGTTATGTTTAGGATGTAAAAGTGTAACGTTCTCAGTGTTGGATGTCCCGTAACTGTCAGCGCGTTCTGGTTACCAAACCAGTCTGACTTTTAGGCCAGCATGAAGAGCATTGTCTACCCAGTATTCACCCTAAAGCAGGGATCCGGACTTTGCTGCAATGAGCCCGGCAGTCCCTGCCTCTTAAGATGGGGCTGAGGTTGGAAGACACTGGTCCAGGGTGGGGCGAAGCTTCAGCAGTCTGGATAGATAATGACCAGGTACAAGCTGGTGGTCAGGGCTGGCGGCAAAGGTGCAGAGGTCAGGATCAGGACAAGGTCAGACATGAGTAACAGGACAGGAATAGCAGAACGATATATAGTCAGGAACAAGCCGAGGGTCAGTCAGCAGGAACACGTCAGATCTAACCTGCCAGGAAGATTATTACTCAGGCCAAGAAGAGCGGCTGAGCAGACTTATATAGGGGAGGGACAGGGTGGCTGGGTTGCCAAGTGTGAATGTGGAGATGTCGTCCAAGATAACTGTGGACCAACCTCTATCTAGAGCGTGAGGACAAGGAAAGCCTATTGTGAACAGTCAAGGAAAGCAAGTACCATGGCGTGAGAACCTCAGCCTCGCCTTCCAGTATGTAGCAGCGGCCTCGTCTAGTGATCTGTCCTGGTGACTCTTCAGTATATGATACACATACATGATACATATATATATATACATATGCATATATTATACATAGACTCTCTAATACATGATACATATATATACATATATGATACATAGGCTCTCTGATACATGATACATACATATACATATATGATACATAGACTCTCTGATACTCCGTATGTCTTCATGTTATGTATAGGGGATCAGTATGGCCCAGGTTTGATTGACGCGATCACATGCCAGGGTTTGCCGTTCGGCCGGATCCAGCGCATACACGAGAGCTCGCATCTTGCGTATCTAGTTTTCGTCTTTTCCCTTCGCCCCTCTTGCACCTGTTATTTCAATTAGACGGAGTCATATCATGTGGGATTTATTTCAGGCTTTGTTTCATCCATTTTTAGGGTTTATGTAAGTCATTAGTCGAAAGGAGATTTTTCTGCCCTGAAGTCACAGAAATTCTGAGATTTTTGTGTAACAAATAAAAATGTTGAAGAAAATGTCTATTATATGGTGGAGCGTAAGCCTGGTCTGTATACAGGGGAGGCCTGCTTAAAGGAGAGGTCTGTATAAAGGGGAGGTTTGCTTAAAGGAGAAGTTTGTATAAAGGAGATATCTGTATAAAGGAGAGGTCTGCTTAAAGGAAAGTTCTGTATAAAGGAGAGGTCTTCTTAAAGGAGAGGTCTGTATAAAGAGGAGGCCTGCTTAAAGGAGAGGTCTATATATAGAAGAGGTCTGCTTAAAGGAGAGGTCTGTATATAGACGAGGTCAGTATATAGAAAAGGTCTGTATATAGACAAGGTGTGTATATATAAGATGTCTGTATATAGAGAGGTGGTCTGCATACAGAAGAGATGGTCTTATGGAGAGGCTTTAGTATATATCTCTATGGCACTATCTACCAGTCGGGTTATTACAGCTACTACTTAAAGGGAGTGTCTAATGAACACGACCTCGGTCTCCCTGCACCACTAGGGAATACGGATATTACAGAGGTGCGTGTAAGGATGGGAATATCGCTGTAATCTTCTAATATTGGGTCACTGTCTCATTAGTCTATATAGTCATAGGAAAGGCCAGAGCCCTCGATGTTTCCACCAAACCTTCTGCAGACATCTGCTGTTTTATAACTTCAGCCCTTCAGGAACCAAAGCTATACTTCTATTTGATTGTAAGCTCCCAAGTATCTCACAGCAGATCATGTATTTACAGGCGCCATCTTCATCCCAAGTACTCTAGGGCACATAATGGCTTCTTCCACCATGTAAGTGACAGGTGCACTTTAAGGAGGACAACACTTCTCAACGTCTTGACTTTGGAATGATATCAGATCCACAAAGGATGTGTCAGATGTGACTACTCGTGAGCTGTCAGGAGTCCTGGAGATGCTGCTGATGTGTCACTGCGGCTGAATGAAGGGATAATGCATTCCCGCAGCCCTAGGTCCTGTCTACTTAACAAGTCCAAACAGAATAGGAAGCAAGAAAGCTCCCAGGAGACTCTTCTCATTAAGACGTCCTTCCATTTACAAGTTAGCCTTGTTGCATATGTAATAGATTGGGAGACGTGTGATAATGGAGTTTAGGAGAACTTTAGAATCGGATATCCAGCAAAAAATGGTGAAAAACACATTATATATATACACATGTGCATATGGTGAAGGGCACAGGGAGAAAATACAGAGGTAGTTCTAACCGTGTGCATGTCACCGGGAGGCGTTTACACGGCATGGATGACATATGTGCTGCGGTTAGTGAGCCCGGGCCGCTCATTGGACAGGAATCGGACCTTCATGAGCCTCATACACAAGACTGTGGATTACACAGGTTTATGGGGCCATAGAAATGAATGGGTTACACTGTTGTGTCCATGAGGCCTGAACAACATTTTATGGACCACTTTTAACATATAAATGTTGGGGCCCCTATATATATTCTTAAAGGAGTATGCCCATAGGGCTAATGAGCCATTTACTGCCTCCAAGAGGCCCAAGATCTTCTTTTCTTCCTTGAGGAGGATGTCAGCAAAGGTCCTAGAAGCTGCACCAACCGATAACACGGAGCGAGGTATTAAGGGCATAGGGGACCTGACTGTGATAGAGGGGACTATGGGGAGCAGATTATATGAGATGCAGGGGAGGAACTGGGAGACATTTTGATAAGAACTGGAGAGCAGGACTTGGTTCTCACAGAAGTTCTCGATTGTATCTGCAGGTATTTCCTATTGCACAGCAACCAATGCTAGAAAAAAAGGTCACACTGCGATCATATGATTTATTGAAGAAGGTGCAAGTAAGATAAGGAACAACTCTGACTGTGGAAGGGATCAATTAGTATCCTGTAACAATCCCACTTATGAACTTGATAGGTTATGATGGATATAATCATGAGACATCACCAATGGATACAACCATCAACGCAGGCACCGGTCAGAAACCCAGACGTTTCCTCATTGTGACCAGGTTGTCTTCTTGTGCATACATCGTCCCGGCTTATTTCTGTAAGATAACCTTACCGCAATAAGGAAATCACGGCCGGGCTTCGGACAAGTCTTGGTAATCTATGAAGACAAAAGACTGTCGCCGCTAAGATCGGGATCACATCAGTGTTGTCTCCTAAAGATCATTAGGTATCTTATATGGCAATATAGCAGCTCTATTATATTAAAGGTATATATCAGGACACTATCGTATATGTGAGCCATATACTATATACACCTTCAGAGATTAACCCTCGCACTCTCTTATCCCTGCACAGTCAGTTTTGTTTTGGCACCATCAGTGTGACCCCTTTCTTCCCCCCCAAACACACACACCTGCTAATACCCAGCGGTGGAAGTAATTCTACATTTCCAGGAGGAATAATAGAGGAACAGCACAACATAGAAGATGCTTCAGAATTGTTACTTTATGGGGAATGCAAGTATTTATTCAAACCTGTCAAGAAAGGCGGCGAGTCCTCTGTAAGATCCTCCTGTCAGGTCAAAGTGCCAACACGCTATACTGACGTATGTATATAGGTATGATAGATATTAGCATAGCATATATCAGGATACGGGTGCCTGTGTACGCTGCCGAGTGACATGTGTGAGGATCTCAGGATGCCTGGCAATCCTATGCATCAGCAAAACCGTCCAGGAATGTCCAATGTGAGTGTGCAAAGCGCTCGTAGGGTATTTATTAGGGAGAAAACAAGGGTCGCCCTGGGAGGCAATCCTACAACGCCAGACAGCCTGTCATATTAAATAAAGTTGCAGCGCACTTACAAATGACTTCCACCCCTTGTGTCTCTTGCAGTGATATATTTGATGCCATGTTTCCCGTCAATCACATTGCTGGAGAGACTGTGATATTACAAGGTAAGAATCTCATAAATGGAGCGGAGATTACATAGGACTGCCGTGCGTTCCTTAGGCGGTGCCTCATGGCGGGGGCTAAAATAAGACACCAAACCAGAATTAGCTTAAAGAATCCTTTTAGAATGATGTTCGTAGCCCTTTGGGGAATCACTTTTTACTTCTCTATAAGGGCGCGTTCACGTCGGCGTCCTTTAATCCTTTCTTCTGGTCCGTCTAATGATGGACAACAAAGGATCTCCGAGGACTCCATTGATTCTAATGGGATCCTTCGGGTATTCATTATTTTCTCTCTTACATGTCAGGCTTGCAGGACTTCGTTGGCCGCGATATCAGATGCTCCACAATGGCGCAGACGTGAACGTAGCCTAAAATGGGTGGCGGGAATATTTACCTGTCCCTTATAAATGACAGTAATTGCCCCAAAATGTTAGAATTTGTCAGTTTGTATCGGAGCGCTGTTCCTGCACGCTCCAGGATTATGGGTACTTATACAGGGTAGTGGAGAAAAAAGCAAGATATAACAAATGTATCACAGGTGGATAGCCAAAACCAAAGGTGCAACTAGCAACTGTAACAAGGGGCATGGGGGTAACATCTTTTGTTTGATGTCTTGGCATCCACCAGCAGCCCCTCATGGTGCCCAGGTATCTAGAGTGTCAACCCTTGGTCAAAAGCGACAGGATAGCCCTCAGTACACCCCATCTTTGGTCTATAGAGGTAGAAGGGCTTTGATAAATACCAGACATAGGGGGGCCGTGCAGGGCATGAAGACATTTACGTGCAACATGAGGACATCTAGGTGTGTGGCGAGACCTTTTGTCTTGGCGTTCCGTTCAGGAATGTTAGCAGATAGGCGCACAGAAGTTGAGTCGACAGGAAAGCATGCAGGAAAGGTGATCTAGAGCCTCATTTATCTACCCACAACTTAAGCACATTACGTTTCCCCCCTCAACTTCTGGAGCTGAGTCTTAGAATAGATTGACTCCTGAGATGATCACGTTTCCTCCACATCCATTTACATCGCCCATTCTTGACATGAAATGCAGAAAGCTCCGCTCT
The DNA here is from genome assembly GCF_031893055.1 of Leptodactylus fuscus. Classification (NCBI taxonomy): domain Eukaryota; kingdom Metazoa; phylum Chordata; class Amphibia; order Anura; family Leptodactylidae; genus Leptodactylus; species Leptodactylus fuscus. The sequence continues at coordinate 4,906,060 of NC_134272.1, read as the reverse complement.
GTGGGTTTGGCAGAGATCAGGCTTTAATTATAACAATGTGTCCGGGTCTCGGGGGATCCCGTTATGGCGGTGACAGGGCCTAATATGGTATCCTTGTAACACATAGACCTTCAGCGTTTCCATTGCTATTTCTTCTGTTTTGTCTCAAGGTTACATCACGTTACACTTTTTGACTCCCGACCTTCAGCCAAATTTGTTTGGGGTTTGTTTACATTAGAAATTATTTTTTGAAGGATATTAAGATATCTTAATGCCATTAGTTTTATATGGTTTATTCTTTGGGTGATTGTTCTATAGAAACTTTTGGGCTTTTACCCTCTGGAGTTCTCCATAATTTATTATTAAGCTGGTCTTACACGTTAGAGAGTTGTCCACCAATTCCTTCTCACCAACCTCATACGGCAGAGTGCAAGTATTCTCAAGAGATAGTGGAAGAAAGATGAAGAAGAAGATGCTACTGTGAGAACATGATGAGATCCAGCTGCAAATCCTGCCAGCCAGGAAGACTTAGAGGTTCCCTTACAAACTAGATGGTCACTCGGACAAACCAAAATTATTAGATTGAGACAACATTAATCACCCCAGCCCTGCAGATAGGTAGGTTTCTGTCACCAGAACCAGCATATCACCCCAGTCCTGCAGATAGATAGGTTACTGTCACCAGACCCAGCATATCACCCCAGCCCTGCAGATAGATAGGTTACTGTCACCAGAACCAGCATCTCACCCCAGCCCTGCAGATAGATAGGTTACTGTCACCAGACCCAGCATATCACCCCAGTCCTGCTGATAGATAGGTTACTGTCACCAGAACCAGCATATCACCCCAGTCCTGCAGATAGATAGGTTAGTGTCACCAGACCCAGCATATCACCCCAGCCCTGCTGATAGATAGGTTACTGTCACCAGACCCAGCATATCACCCCAGCCCTGCAGATAGATAGGTTACTGTCACCACACCCAGCATATCACCCCAGCCCTGCAGATAGATAGGTTACTGTCACCAGAACCAGCATATCACCCCAGTCCTGCAGATAGATAGGTTACTGTCACCAGAACCAGCATATCACCCCAGCCCTGCAGATAGATAGGTTACTGTCACCAGAACCAGCATATCACCCCAGCCCTGCAGATAGATAGGTTACTGTCACCAGAACCAGCATATCACCCCAGCCCTGCAGATAGATAGGTTACTGTCACCAGAACCAGCATATCACTCCAGCCCTGCAGATAGATAGGTTACTGTCACCAGACCCAGCGTATCTCCCCAGCCCTGCAGATAGATAGGTTACTGTCACCAGACCCAGCATATCACCCCAGCCCTGCAGATAGACAGGTTACTGTCACCACACCCAGCATATCACCCCAGCCCTGCAGATAGATAGGTTACTGTCACCAGAACCAGCATATCACCCCAGTCCTGCAGATAGATAGGTTACTGTCACCAGGACCAGCATATCACCCCAACCCTGCAGATAGATAGGTTACTGTCACCACACCCAGCATATCACCCCAGCCCTGCAGATAGATAGGTTACTGTCACCAGAACCAGCATATCACCCCAGTCCTGCAGATAGATAGGTTACTGTCACCAGAACCAGCATATCACCCCAGTCCTGCAGATAGATAGGTTACTGTCACCACACCCAGCATATCACCCCAGCCCTGCAGATAGATAGGTTACTGTCACCAGCATATCACCCCAGCCCTGCAGATAGATAGGTTACTGTCACCAGAACCAGCATATCACACCAGCCCTGCAGATAGATAGGTTACTGTCACCAGAACCAGCATATCACCCCAGTCCTGCAGATAGATAGGTTACTGTCACCAGACCCAGGATATCACCCCAGCCCTGCAGATAGATAGGTTACTGTCACCAGACCCAGGATATCACCCCAGCCCTGCAGATAGATAGGTTACTGTCACCAGCATATCACCCCAGCCCTGCAGATAGATAGGTTACTGTCACCAGACCCAGCATATCACCCCAGCCCTGCAGATAGATAGGTTACTGTCACCAGATCCAGCATATCACCCCAGCCCTGCAGATAGATAGGTTACTGTCACCAGAACCAGCATATCACCCCAGCCCTGCAGATATATAAGTTACTGTCACCAGAGCCGGCATATCACCCCAGCCCTGCAGATAGATAGGTTACTGTCACCAGAACCAGCATATCACCCCAGCCCTGCAGATAGATAGGTTACTGTCACCAGAACCAGCATATCACCCAGCCCTGCAGATAGATAGGTTACTGTCACCAGAACCAGCATATCACCCAGCCCTGCAGATAGATAGGTTACTGTCACCAGAACCAGCATATCACCCCAGCCCTGCAGATAGATAGGTTACTGTCACCAGAACCAGCATTCACCCCAGCCCTGCAGATAGATAGGTTAGTGTCACCAGAACCAGCATATCACCCCAGCCCTGCAGATAGATAGGTTACTGTCACCAGAACCAGCATATCACCCCAGCCCTGCAGATAGATAGGTTACTGTCACCAGAACCAGCATTCACCCCAGCCCTGCAGATAGATAGGTTACTGTCACCAGACCCAGCATATCACCCCAGCCCTGCAGATAGATAGGTTACTGTCACCAGACCCAGCGTATCTCCCCAGCCCTGCAGATAGATAGGTTACTGTCACCAGAGCCAGCATATCACCCCAGCCCTGCAGATAGATAGGTTACTGTCACCAGAGCCAGCATATCACCCCAGCCCTGCAGATAGATAGGTTACTGTCACCAGAACCAGCATATCACCCCCAGCCCTGCAGATAGATAGGTTACTGTCACCAGAGCCAGCATATCACCCCAGCCCTGCAGATAGATAGGTTACTGTCACCAGAACCAGCATATCATCCCAGCCCTGCAGATAGATAGGTTACTGTCACCAGAACCAGCATATCACCCCAGCCCTGCAGATAGATAGGTTACTGTCACCAGACCCAGCATATCACCCCAGCCCTGCAGATAGATAGGTTACTGTCACCAGACCCAGCGTATCTCCCCAGCCCTACTGATAGATAGGTTACTGTCACCAGAACCAGCATATCACCCCAGTCCTGCAGATAGATAGGTTACTGTCACCAGACCCAGCATATCACCCCAGTCCTGCAGATAGATAGGTTACTGTCACCAGACCCAGCGTATCTCCCCAGCCCTACTGATAGATAGGTTACTGTCACCAGACCCAGCATATCACCCCAGCCCTGCATGGTATATATAATATCCACTGCTGATCTTGCACCAGTCACACTATTGGCTTATATATTTTGCAGTTATCATTATACTGGTTTATAATACAGAAAAAGTATTCATTCTTTACCATTCAATTTCATTGTGTTTCAGGTGATGAAGGCGACAACTTTTATGTCATCGATCAAGGAGAAGCTGATGTGAGTATTATAATCTGTTTCCAAGTATTTCTGGATTTTTAAGGGCAAATCCAGGCAAAAACGTGAAAGTAGATCGCAATGTTGATGTCTTTCAACTCAAACCTCAGCACTTTCATCTGGCCTGACTCTCCCACATGGACGAAGACGAAGGAATTAAGCTGGAGGCCTCCATACACATGCAATAGTTGTCTGGTCCCTCCAAAATCAATGGGTATGACTAGTGTTTCCCATAGGCCCTGTACACAACTGTAGTCCTGTGCAGGTTCAGGTCGTACACGGATGGCAGCCATGGACCAAGTCAATGCAATAGAAACTAAAGAAATAGGACCTTCTTCTTATTTTGCAGCCAAGTCCTTTGGCTCCCACACAGATCCATAACATATACAGCCATGTACAGGGGGCCATAGAAATGAATTGAATATAGGCTATCCATAATAAGGGACATGGACCACAATGACAGTTGTGTGCATGTAGCCTTACGTGGATGTGGGGATTTACTGACCAAGTTACCATAAAATACAATATGTCAGGGATTCCCAGTGACGGAAATCTGTAAGTAGCCTTGAAGGGACTTTTTTACGCCATACTATGAGCTTGGTATTGGACAACTCACTTTTATATGGTGTTCCCCATGATGATTCCCTATAAGCAGGTTATTTATTAGATCGCCGACCTCCATTTTTGCCCCTTTTTTGTTTTTTTCCAGCCAGCACGGTGATATTATTCCAAGACAAATATTCCGTAACTAATTCCTGTTGTTTAAACATCGCGGCCTCAGAAGGAGACGAACTATTGACTAATGATTTAACAAGCTCTAAAAAGGTTCCTGAGAATCAGTCAATGGTGTTAAGTCCCCTGTTTTACTAATGAGGCCGCCTGTCTATCGGTTTTAACTCCATAACAAAGAGCAGATCATTTTACCTCCAGCTAAGTAATAGAAGCTCCAGGGATAGATCCCGGCACGGAGGAGGCCACCAGGATGGAATGCACCTGAGGGGGACATTAGCAGCCCAGGGAACTTGTTTATTAGCAATTTGTGGCTCATTTCGTCTGAGTGGGGACGGGGATGAACCGTGGACAATATCCTCTGCCAAAACCCTCCTTTACTCAGCTCTGAGCAAGGATATTACTAATGTGTACTGTATGTAACCCCTTCCAGACAATGGGTCACGCTCAGCCTGATGAGTAACTCTGAACATTGACTACTGTCATCCTTTTATGGATCCAATAAAGCTCAACATTAGGAAACCGTATATTTCAGGCCATATATATTGACAGGCCGGATGGCCGACAGAACCTTATGAGAAATGGTCTGCAGGAATTGGGGTAAGAAAATGAGAAGTAGAAGGAAAAACTGGGCAAATTCTAAGATGGGAAGAAGGAAATGTATAAATAGTGGAATGTAACGATATTGGTTGACCAAGTTTGCTTGAGAATTGGCCTTTATTGGGTGTTGGGTGCATCTTGGGACCACTGAGAAATGTGGAAAAAATCAGTCCATGAGGTTTGGAGGGTTGTCCATAGACAGAGCTTGTGTTGGAGAAACCTATAGGAGAAGCTTCATTTCCGGGACCAGGAGACGAGGAGTAAAAGTAACTAATTAGCAAATTGTATTCTTCTAATCTGAGCTCAATTTATTATGACTGGGGTTTCATACGTCAATCTTAATAAAGGCCGGACTGGCAAAGGACTCAACTGATTTAGGGGTAGACTTCCATTATAACGAACACCTAAAAATTGGCTTCCCATTCTCTTCTGCCACATGCCCACAATGTTGTGAGTGAGGCACAATTTCGGGGATTGTGGTGTGCATTTGGTGCCTTTTGCCAAGGCATTTGGTGGAACCTGAACCCCAGAGTGACAGACTGCTGAAACAGCGTTGCCTATAATGGGATCCATTGGGTGTCCATCGTTTTTAAACTGAAACTCGCGGAGGAACTGTTTGGACTTCCAGGAGACTCCGGCGCAGATGTGAACATAGATTTAGGCTCCTCTTAAGAAATCGGAGCTGATTAGTCTGAAAGGGGTAAGGTTTATATTATACTGGACCAACAATAATAGTCTAAGTAAGCCAAAAATATGTCATGATCTGTAGTTCAAAGGGCGAACGTGAGTTATGACAGAAGGGTCAGTGCTGATCTACTTGTATATATTACCTTGTTGCGCACGGATGGACTCCAAAGGTGGCCGATCCCATTACATTATTGGTATATCAGATTAGACATCTAATGTGTATAAGGTATTCGGTTGACGGTGATGTCAGGACATGCTGAATTTTGACATGCCCGATCCTTGCTCACCTTTCCCTATTGAGAATCGATGCATGAGCTAGTACAGCCATCAGCGATTGAAGGGTACGGAACCTTAACGTCAGCTTGTGCCGATGTCTGGTGGTTTTCAGGACGGCGCTATTCTGGGACAGTGCCATTCCCAGAAATCAGTTCATGGCATTACACAATGCGGGCTCAGGCGTCTGTGTCAGCTTCATCAAATTCCGGCAAGAGTTTTTGTTGCTGACGTTGCATCCAGGGTGAGTTTGGAATTGAGGAGTAAGTGTCGCACCTGCAGTCTGAGCATTAGATTGGCCTCTGTGCATTCCGTGGCTTCTGTGGCTTTCCACCTTGCGGCTTGGATCCTGCTCCTCATAGATTTTTCCACTTCACTAACAGATTTTACACATGCCTGAGGCCGATCTAGCAGAGCAGATGACTAACTGGCTTGTTGGAACGCCTTATAAACAAGTTACTGTCCATGAAAACATGGTGCGCGGAGGTTACTGTGGATTTTAACCAACATCGAGCCCTAAGGTCAACCCTATCTCACACCTTACAGATGCATTAGAAGACCATGTACGAGCCAGACCCACCATCAAGGCTTAACCGGAATCATAAAGAAAATCCTCACAGGGCTCCAATGTCTTGTAGGAAGCCTCCCTATAAGATTGGATTGGAGGGCACATCTATGTTAATGCCTGCCGGTTAGGAATGATTGGGATGTTTTTGTAAGTTTGTCCACATGAACGTCGTTCAGCCGTAGCAATAAAACCACCTGCCTAAGGGGGAGTTCACACAGAGTAAAGTGCCGCGTGATGTGGCACGTATACGCCGCGTGAGATTTTGTGGGCTGTATACACGCCAATTGATTTCAATGGGAGCCGGGATCGTATACATGGCGCTATTTTGCGGCCGTGATTTTGTGGTCATGTATCTATCTATCTATCTATCTCCTATCTATCTATCTATCTATCTATCTATCTATCTCCTATCTATCTATCTATCTATCTATCTATCTATCTATCTCCTATCTATCTATCTATCTATCTATCTATCTATCTATCATCTATCTATCTATCTATCTATCTCCTATCTATCTATCTATCTATCTATCTATCTATCTATCTATCTATCTATCTCATATCTATCTATCTATCTACTATCTATCATCTATCTATCTATCTATCTATCTATCTATCTATCTATCTCCTATCTATCTATCTATCTATCTCCTATCTATCTATCTATCTATCTATTTATCTATCTATCTCCTATCTATCTATCTATCTATCTATCTATCTATCTATCTCCTATCTATCTATCTATCTATCTATCTATCTCCTATCTATCTATCTATCTATCTATCTATCTCCTATCTATCTATCTATCTATCTATCTATCTATCTATCTATCTATCTCCTATCTATCTATCTACTATCTATCATCTATCTATCTATCTATCTATCTATCTATCTCCTATCTATCTATCTATCTATCTATCTATCTATCTATCTCCTATCTATCTATCTATCTCCTATCTATCTATCTATCTCCTATCTATCTATCTATCTATCTATCTATCTATCTATCTATCTATCTCTCTGTTCTGTATACATATGAATACATCTTCGCCCTTTGGCACTGGATGTATCCCCGCGTGTCCTGACATCTGCAAGTATATTTGTATCTGCCATACCTTTTTCGCCATGTGGAATCCGTCCAGTTGATATTGGGTGTTTCCTGTTAGTTGATGTTTTGTTATGTAATTGGCAGCTAATATTTTCGGCAGTGGTATTATCTCGGCGTAGCGCCAGCTTCACGCTACATACTGTAGACCTTATCTGACATCAACACATCTACTAGATAAATGTTCAGACCTGTCTCTGACTAAACCGACCGCGGAGCAACTGAACAGACGTGATGACACGGCGAGTCTATTTATACTGCGCAGAACATGGATCAGCGCAGCGAATACGGAATAGTTTATTAGTACTGACTATAGACAGGAGATGTATGGACGGGGCGATGTTTATTAGAAACATAAAATCTATAGAGGAACCGCAATAACTTTATTACTATGTTATGGACAGGACGAGATGTTCAAAAGTGAAGGCCAAAATGGTGACCTAGGCCTCACTAGGCCTCAATTATCTAAACTGTAAGACTGCCCTTATTGCCCATAACAACCAATCACAGCTCAGCTTTCATTTTTCCAAAGCAGTTTAAAAAATGAGAGCTGAGCTGTGATTGGCTGCCATAGGCAACAACAAAGGTCTAAGGCCTTATTGACAATGGCCTGTGACAAACAACCGTGTCTGTCTGTGCAAGTCCCCTGATGTGATGTATTTACATGGCGGCCATTATAGAGCCCACAGATATCAATGAGTCTATTCACATGGTTCTATCTTGTCCGTTTTGACAGCTACGTGATTGAATTCAGTGTGTCCTCAGAACAGCCATGTAATGGACATTGTCGTGTTGTGAATAAGCCATAACTGTTAGTGTATGTTTAAAGAACTCATTCGCATATTGACAAAAACAGTGATATCGCAGTAATGGTGACCGTGAGTCACATGAGGTAAACACTACCTGATTGAGGTGACCATAACCTGCCTATCTATCTATGGGGCGGGGGTGATATGTCGGGTTCTGCTCCCACACTCCCTTTAAGCTGTGCTTACTTGATGCCCGTTCACATTGACCGCAGGGGCCAAACTTTGCAGCTGCTTTTTGTTCTAACCAGTAAAAGGATAATCTGAGCTGTCTCTATCAGGCCGTGTTCACATCTGCATTGCAAATTCCATTGTGTTTGATGGGATATCTAGCCCTGCATACAGCTCTGCTTTCCCATGAGCACAGCTGGCCCTCTGGCACAACATGGCTGCCCTCTTTATTAGGGTGTTGTGTCATCTGTCATAGGGACAGAAGGACGGATTCACCAATAAAGATGGATCCATTCAATGACAGACAACAACGAATCCCCGGAGACCCCCTTGGACTGTAGAGCGATCCGTCAGGTGCTGTTTTCTCCCTGACATCCCCGGACACAGCAGTCTTGTTTTTACACTGCCACGATGTGCATGAACAAGAGAGGGTTAATCATTGATGAATAAAGTAATGATATAAGGAGACGCCGCGCTTGGGGTGGCCTCACCCTTATGGCAAGGCCACTCCATTTGGGGCAAGTCACGCACCCGTTATTTGACGTAACGGTGACATCAGGGGCCTCCTGGACAACTATGTAGTTATAATACATACAAAGGGTTAGTTACACAGTAATTGAGAAAAAGACAAACATTCATTTAGTTCATCCCAAATGATATGACTATATCGGTGAGTTCTGCTGGGAGTTTTAGTTCCTCAGCAGCAGAGACCCTCCAGTCTGACCGCTCCGGCCTTAGATATGTCGCAGCCTTAAGTGACATTTACTTTCCTGTATCTTTTCACACATCTATATGAAAGTACGTGTGAAGGAGATGTGTTGGTGGGATGAGTCCCGGCTTCCTCAACCACTTGAAAGAAGCCCTTGTTAGGACGCAGATGTAGGAACATGCCTGGGACCCTGCTGGCGGCATCTCCCCCCCATGATATTCGCAGCAGCTTCTCTGGTGACCTCAGGAATGGCCTCAGCCACATGAAGGCCGCCATGCACAAACCCAAAGCTTGGCCTGAAAGTGAAAACCATTTACAGTGCAAACATCTCTTCTTCTTCTCCGCTTACATGGCGTCATTACACAACCCTAAGGGCCGGGTGCTTTACAGTGATATACGCATGGGGTGCTGATAGCAGATAAGATCATTGAGGAGGCCTCACATCAAAGCTGGTCTGCAAGGACACAAAGCCCTATCTATGGTCAGCATTGGCCTTCATGTGGCTGACCACAAAGGGATGGACACATCAGAGCTACGCTGGGATCGTACACAGGGACAGAATGCTTATAGGTGGGAGGAAAGATATTGCAAAGATGGAGGAGGACAGAAGTGACCCTGAATTGGGGTTTTACAAGGTAAAATTTGTTATTATGAGGGTCCATTGACATCACATCTAACATAGCTGCTGAAAACAGCTGCAGAGGGAGCGGCCTCTGCTGACATAGGGCTCAATGTTATAAACGCGTTAGCGGGCGTTTACACTAGCATTGGTGTCTGACATCTAATGTCCGCGGAAGATTTTAGCATCGGATACTAGCTGTGTCCGTTTGCAATTTGCATGATTTTAAATGGGACATCATGTAGTGTCCATGGGTGTCCTTAAGTGTCTGTTTACAAAGATGTCCGATTTTTCAAGCAGACAGCAAAATCCTACATGTAGGACACACACGGACACTAAAGGACACCACATGATGTCCCATTTAAACTAATGCAAATTGCAAATGGACACAGCTAGTGTCCGATGCTAAAATCTTCTGCGGACACTAGCCGTCAGACACCGCTGCTAGTGTGAATCCAGCTTTAGTTACTGGCCTTTTTTAATCAAACACAAAAGCAGAAGCTGTCACATTTTTGTGTTTGATAAAAAGGAAAAACAGCAATGGATTTTTTTTTCTTTTTTAACATTGAGCCCCATGTGAATGGAAACCCCTTCTCTGCTGTGTGCTCTGGAAATGACAGAGTTAAAATCATACACCCCAGTTTGCAGGCAGGGATCGCTGTTAAGCTGATGATTGATTTTAAAAATGCCACAAAATAAATTTATAGGAAAAAATGTTTTTTGGGGGTTTTTTTTGCCAATCATCAGCCAATTTGCCCAATTTTTTTTTTTTTTTTTTTTATATTATAAAGTAACTAAACTGCTCCCCGATGGCATAGTTTAGTTATCAAAGGGGCGGTGCAGATCTGGAAAACATGGCTGCTGCTTCTACTTCTCAGGAAGTTATCTCCTGTCCATTGGTCACATGGCAATGCCACATCTCCACCCCTTTAAAATGAATGGGACTGAGCTGCAGCATGGTCATGCGACCAGGGACGTGATGTCACTTCCTGAGAAAGCAGCCGTGTTTTCGAAGTCCTGCACAAGCCCTTTAATTAAAATGATGGAACCGTTTGTAGAAACAATCCCACATGGATCCAACAGCCGCATCACGGCCATCAAAAACATGTATGAGTATGGCCGGCTCTATTGCACTTTTTGACCTCACTTGGCCATCTTCACACAAATGGATTTAGTCTGGCAGATATTTCCCAGACTGTGCCTTGAACTGAGACCCGGACTCCATGCCACCACAGTCATCCATGATACCAGGAGTCCCCGCACCCCTGTGTTTCCCCTGTCCTGTACTGTAACAATAGAGCAGTGGTGATGCGAGGACTCCGGGCATCATGGATGACTATAACGTTGGGCGTCCAGGTTACATCCGGTCCATATCTCCCAGACTAAATCCATGTATGTGACGCTTGCATTCTTGTGTTGTATTAACTCTGTGCTTTCCAGATCAACCCATGGATGCTCCATTCCTTTTACAAGGTTTAGTGAATGAAGTTTTGAACCGTCCATAGGAAAATCTCGTATGTGCCCTAATATGAACGGTCTGCTGTGCTCAGGGGTGTAGCTATAGGGGTTACAGAGGAGCAATGGCTACAGGACCCTGGAGCTGGAGGGGGCCCCATTACACTGGGGCCCAGGAGCTGGAAGTGACGCCTCTGACTGTAGTAGAGTCATTGGATTATATGGTCATTGCACAACCATGTACAGCAAGGCTCTCATAAGAGCAGCAATGGGGGTTATTGCAAATGAACAGTATAAAAAATTTCAGATTTCCGCTATTTTGCTGATTCTTACAACAGGCTTAGGCTATGTTCACATCCACGTCAGTGTCTGGTGTAGAGTCTGTGTAAAATTGTGGACAACAAATCCCTGCAAGCAAGACTTCTTCATCCGGCAGAAAACAGTGGGTACCTGATGGACCCCTTTATAGTCAATGGGGTCCATTGGGATCCCTTCTTGACCCTCATTAGACTGTTTTACTATTGAATCCATTCTTCTGGTCTTATTACGGATCAAAGGACGCGATTGTGAACGCACCCTCAGCCTTCGCTTCCCTTGTTTACTTTTATGTGGGGTAATAGAAGTGACACTTTCTATAGATGCCCAAAATGTCCATCCCAAGCAGTTGCAGTTAATTGAAATTCCATCTGACATGTCCCACGAAGGTCCTTGAGAATTCGCACAACGTAACGTGTGTCTTTTAGCACTTACATGTTACAAGACTGAAGTCATCTTCAGCAAGTAGCTAGCAAACCTTCGCTTCCCGCTAATGTGGCTGGCAGCTTTTGTTTTGTGTTTTTCTCAGTCCTGTCTGTGGTCACATTGGGAATGTGATTTCATGGACTCCGGGCTCCAGAGACTGCCTTTCATCAAGTCCTTTAACTTCACGTTAGTTTGGGAATTTACTTTTCATGTATTTCTGGTGCAACTTGGGCGAAAGGGAAGATTCATTGACTCATCCGATAACATTCCTGGAGCAGTGCTCAAAAAGAGCCAACACTTTCGGGCTGAGCTAACCTGAGACTTCTTTTATGCCTGACTTGAGGAGAGTACAATAGACTTCCTTGTGCCCCAAGATAGCTCTCTGTCATTTCCTAAATTTCATTTTTCAAGTACTTGGAACTCCTGGTATGTGTCAAAGCCTGGGGCATCTTTCCTGCTGACTCCAAATATTTTGGGTGTCCATGAGATTAGCCGACGTCCAAATAGTCTTGTCATGTTTTATGGGAAATTCTAGCCTATCGGTCATACACACGTATGTACTATACACACATTTCACTACAGGCTTCACTTATACTTAAAGGGATTTACCACAAACATATTTAAATCTAGAGAGAATTAAAAGTTAGACATTTTTGCAATTGTAAATATTTAACAATTTTGCAGAATGTTTAAGATTTCCTCTAGCCATCTTAGGGGTGACCTCTGTTATCGGGCGTCAATGAATATGACTGTGCTGAAACGTTCTAGAAGTTGAGGCCTCATTAAAATTGCAACATTTTTATAAGTTCCTATTGGAAAAAATGTTTAACTTCTAATTGTCTACAAATCTAAATATGGTTACGTTAATGGGAAAACTCTTGATGTTTTGTTGACTTTGTATCTCATCATGTAAATAGTAAGATGGATGGGATCAGATTTACTAATAAAAATGCAACAGAATTCTGGTTTTGTAGACACTTTTTGCCCTTCGTGGGGTAGGACTTAATGGGAAAGCGGCAAAACCTAAACACGTTGATGTTGGACTTCAAAAAATTCTCCAAAAATTGACACATTTTTTTGTGGGTAACACATCTGCACTGGAGTCTCCATGGGACTTTTCCCTCCATCAGTTTCAGTTTTTGCTGGACCCCATTATAGTCAATGGGGTCTGTTACACTCCGTGTGTTACCGCTCTTTTAGTAGTCCACCTCTCCATTGTTTGGATCCCCTGCAGGAATGAAATTCCTAGTAAGATGTTGTTCACCCAAAAACTCAGACGAGAGGACAATTGAGGGACTTCCCTAGTTTTTGTGTCGTTTTAGGATGGAATGTCCTGCACAATGTGTTTTCAATCAATAAAATCCACAAGACCCAACTTGTCACCTGCCATTGTTGTTCGCTGTCAATTGGGAAACTTTTGAAGCTCGTTCTCGTCCCATTCTAGAGGCTCCCCTATGTTTGGTACGGTACCCGATGTTACATAGCAGCGATAGATAACTGCACGGCAAGCTTGCTCAATCTTTTTATAGCCTGACATAAGAGGAGGTTTAATGTAATTGGCATCGGCTGCCATTGCCAAGGGAGAGTTCCAAAGCTGACGTTCATTCTTTGGACCCCACTCAGTGAAATACAAATGCTTAGCGGGGTTGCAGATATGTCACATCTACTGACAGGAGAAGCTGATATACGCTCACCCATATTCTTATTCATACTTGACCTCATTTGTCTGAGAGGCCCAACATGCTACCCCATCCTCCAAAACTGATACAGTAATTGTGTCCTCATTTCTTTTAATGATACAATGTATGTGATAATAACAAAAAGTATAAATGTGCGGAGGGTGGACCTTCCGAAATATTTACTCTGCTGGTCTAAGGTTCCCCAGTTCCAGGCCCAATGAACTCCAGTGTGAAATGATCTCTATTAGGCCCAAGGAATCAATACCTCAATCTGACAGTCCATTCTATAGGCCCAAGGGACATTAGTCTCACAGTCCTTTATTTTAGATAGAGGTACCTCAGTCTGACACTCCCTCCATTTCAGCCATGGCCCCCTAGTCTGGCAGTGCATCCCTGTTAAATAATATGAAATTTACAATATTCTCCGGCATACAAAGGGTTAAACTCTCCTGACATCACACTTCTATATTCTGGGTACATGGGTGCGGTTAGAATACACCATTTTAGAAATCTCCTTACATAGCGACAAGATGGAAGGCTACACCCCCTCCCATGAATATAAATGAGTAAGAAATACACATGTCTGGATCTCTTTGGGAAGACCAGGGTGGGTGGTCCTGGCAGGTGGGTCATTCATGGAGGACGTCGGGACCAGCCCAAGTCCATCAACCAGATGACAAGCATGAACCAAGCCGTAACTACAAAATATCCAGATGAAGACATGTAACTTCTCTGAAGATGTAAGGTATTGAGACATTATAATTTTGGACATTCTCCCCATTCCTGTGTTTTTCTTCAAGATTTTAATTCAACTCTACATGTTCATAACAAGCTGACTCCTCCTCTCATGATAAGGCCTCACCACATGTGGTCACAAGTTTCACCGTAATACACAATATTTTACAATCCAAGGTCCTACAATTTTAGGTCCAAGGTACATGACCCTTGTAATCTATCCCTTTAGACCCAGGGTATCCTTGTCTGACAATTCATCCATTAAGATCCAGGCGACCCCAGTTTTGCAATCTCTCCCTTGAGGCCCAACGTACCTCGGTCTGACAGTCCTTCCCATTAGGCCTCAGGAAATTATTACACATTGCTTGCTGGAGAGTCATTTATTTGAGATAGCTGGTGGATGAACTAGTATCTCTCGGCTTGGCCATGAGTGCATATACTGTATTCTGAATAGAGAGAACAATGACGGACACCTGAAAACTAAAGGAACGTACAAGTTAAAATTCAGCATTCCAGTCCATTTGTCCAAGGCATCTGCCATTGGGGAAACATCAGATGGTGGGTTGGTCCGACCAGAATTGGCAAATTGATTCTAATGTGTATGGCCAACTTGACGATTTGAGACCTTGTTGGATCGATGAATTATTACGATCATAGAGACGATCATCTTTTATTGCCCAAAAAATCTTCATCGCCTTCTCAATTCTCAGTGATTGTAAAACTCAATAAAATATAAAAAATAAATCCTAAAAATATGAAAAAAATCTCAAGATTTATTTCTCTGCAATTGAGTGATCTCTTCTTTTTCCAAGATTTTGTCCCAGGAGATGGTGGACTTTTAAAAAAAAAAAAAAAAAAAATTAGTCTGGAAGCCCCAAAGAATTCTGAGGTTAATCGGTTTAGGAGAAAGAAATGGAGTTGGAGGAACAAAGGCCAGGTCTCATCAAAGGCCACCTTAGTCTCCCTTCTTCTATTCTCCGGCTTGCGTTTCCCCTGCCGCCCTCATTACGGCTATCAACGCGTCTCCTTGCTTTCAGGTTTGACAGGTGTAATAAAAGGTCGGAGTTGTGACAGTTCTGCTTGTCGATTCTTTGAGTGTCCAACTCCAGTGCAAAAATAACCCGGGCCCGGTGAGCCGCAGGAGCTGAACATTTCCCAGGGGGTAAATACGACCATTGTGGACTATAGCAGCAAGTGCTGAAACGCGATCCTCAAAGTATGTTGTCAAGCTTTTGTGACCAAGTGAGGAAACTATTAGTCTATTGTTTGGGCCCCTATTCTTTCCCTCAATTCATTAGAAAAAAAAAGATTATTAATAGGTTTGGAGATAACCGAAGACATCAGCTAAAAGCAAACAATTTCCTGCCCCTTAACCCTTTCATCTGTTTCCTTTGTTCAGGTCTACGTCAACGGAGAATGGGTCACCAGCATTGGCGAAGGAGGAAGCTTCGGAGAACTTGCATTAATCTATGGGACCCCAAGAGCTGCAACCGTCAAGGCCAAAACAGACCTTAAATTATGGGGCATCGATCGGGACAGCTACAGGCGTATTCTTATGGTGAGTGGGATTGTCGTTCAAACATTCATTGGTGATCGTCACCATATAGTGATCGTAAAGGGATTGAAGTATCGGTCGTAGGACGTTACCAATCCAGCAGGGTGGATCAGACAAGAAGGGGTCGTATCTGACCATAGGCAGCATCGTATCAGCCATTTTTTGACAATCACTTGACATGTGACTTGTTAGTGATCCTTGCAGGAATGTGGAGTATTTTAGGAAATAAGGGCGCGGTGTCCGACAGCTAGTGTCCGATGCTAATGTCCACGGAAGATTTTACCATCGTACACTAGCTGTGTCCATTTGCAATTTGCATGATTTTAAATGGGGCATCATGTAGTGACCGTGTGTGTCCTACATGTAGGATTTTTCTGTCCCCTTGAAAATTCGGACATCTTTGCAAACGGATACTTAAGGACACCCATGGACACTACGTGGTGCCCCATTTAAGATCATGCTAATTGCAAACGGACACAGCTAGTATCCGATGCTAAAATCTTCCACGGACACTAGCTATCGGACACTGACGCTAGGGTGAACCCTGTTTTAAGAGCTAATGGTCGTAAGACTTGTGATTGTCTTCATATATTACAGGACCAGTAATCCTAAAATGAAAGTTGTCTCCTACAGTTTAGCTATTAATATATTTCGCAGCCTTGTGCCAGGAGATTACCAGAAGTGGCGTTGTTCTTTATTTAAATGCCAAATATATTTTAGGATAACCCATTTAGAAAACCCAGAAATATCCCCTTTGGTAAACAAGGGAAGATAGGGTTCAAAAAACAGAATCTGCTTAGCTCCTTATGAGTAAAGCCGGTCTGACATGTAAGATGGCGGTCATTTGGGCGACGTGGTGACATAGTTGATAAGATTAAGATGAAGACTAGTTGAAGTTGGGAACATCTAGGTCAGAAGCCTTTCAAATGTCAAGGGTCCAGAACTAAAGGTTCCTTATAAAGGTTAGAGCGACTTATAAATGGGCTGAACTGGTGGTGATCAAGTCATGCAAATGTCCAAGGACCTCCGACATCAGAGAGTGAGGTGATAGGGGAATAACGGAAGGCACGCAAGGCCCTAATGGGGTAGTAGGCCTGAATAAAGTAAGGAATACAAGCTGGAAACATAATAGTCCCTATAAGGTAAGGAATACAGGGTGGAACTATGCTCTCCTTAGTCGATATGAGTATGTGTTGATCCCCTAATTACTAGACATTGGTGGGTTTCCCAACAGTTTGGCGTAAATTGGGTAGCCTATGGGATGGGTGCTGGTCTGTGCCTGTAAACGCCCAACAGCCTTGGTCTTGGGGTATATATAGATCAATATGTAATAGAAAGCACAAAGAAACTACAAGTCCATGATCCAGAATAGTATGGACGTGTGCGTGACAGGGCTGTGGAGTCAGAGTTGGGTTACCGCCTCCAACTACAAAATAAAATAAATGGTTTTCCCTTATATTCTGCAATTATAAGATGTTTAGATTGTTTCCATATAAACTCCAGCACTGATATCCAATAACAGGTGTGGCAAGATCCAGTAGCGAATCATCGGCCCCAACATCTTCCCACTGTCAGAACAGTTACCTAGTAAATCGCTACAATGTAAACTTTTGCCTTATAATATTTATTTGCTGCCGAAAATTTCTCATTTCGATCCGCGTCACATGTTGTAAATAATCTGTCAGGACGGGTTCCACTTAGCACGCTCACAATGTTGTAATAGCCCATGAATGTAATATGCTAAATGATTGGTGTTATAAATAGCCTGAAGTTTTGATGCCTTGTGGTTGGCAGAGAAAATCAGAGCAGGATTATCAGTAGACAGGAGAGGAATTCTGAGACGCTGGAGTCCATGCCGAGCCCCGAGTTCTCCTAGCGTGCTCTGAATCTGCAAATAGCAGCAAAAATATGTCGCAAGATGACTACATTAAATCCACAGCAAACAAGTGGGCAGTTCACGTGTCATAGCCCTCTACCTCTGCCGCTGGCCTCTTCTTGAACCAGGACAGAGGGTCCTATTCATCAACCTGCCATGCAAACTCACCTGTAATCAGAAACCCAACTTCCCTCCGTCCGCCACTCTTCATGACCTCATTTTATGCTCAATCACAGCTCTGTACGCAGTATAAAAATGGCTTTGGGTCTCTCGCCCCTGATTACCGGGGGGTTTTCACACCCGTTTATGCCTCCCGGAAAAATATCTGCATTCCCGTTCCTTGTCTGGAAATGCAAAGTCTGGTTACACAGGTGGACAAAGTGAAAAGAGTGGCGCAGTTCCAGGCGTCGCCCATCATGGCGCTGACCTTATGGTTTATTCATGAGTTGCTTTCCACTTCGAGGTCGCTCAGGAGCTGGATGTGGCCACACTCCATACATCAGAAATATCTGATATCCGTCTTATCTCTTCATAATCTGTCCTAGGGTTGGACATCCAGATTTTGAGACCTGGACGGGATATTAGACCTACCGTATGACTCATTTTCCATAGGAATCCAGAAAGGGTTTCTTGTACTGTCTTCTTTACATTGTAACTGACTCTCCGGCTAGACTTTCCACCTACAGCCTATAATGAGATGCTAATTCCATGCAAATTATAACAAATCCCATCTATTTCTGGATATTCGTGTACATACTCTTTCCCTTATGTAAGACGTGTGGTTGGAAAATGACGCCTTGTCTTTACGGTCCCACCAATTGAAAATTGTTTCCCCAACTTGGAACTTTCCAGCTCGTCTCATGACTGTCTTGATGGATTTGTGATATTTGGGAAGAAGACATAGGTTAAACTATTTAGCCTTAAAGCCATTACGCCACAAATAATGTTTATCGTCTATCCATAGGATAGAGAATATATTGCTTATGGTGGGGGTTTGACCACTGAGACCCCTAATTCTAAGAATATGTCTTTTACCTTGTTGTGAATGCAGGAAAATCGGCTGAACCTCTGGAGGACGCAGAACCATTCCCGATCCAGAGATTACCCAAAGTGCACCCCTCGGCTGTACTACATTCACCGCCTGTTTTCAGGATTGCTGGGGGTCTCAGTGCTCAGATCCCCCACTGATCAGCCCCAGTCCTGTGGATAGATCATATATTTCTCATATTATAACCACTATGGGGCTCTCCAACCATAACCACTTGACATATCCATAGGATTATGCCATAAATGTGTGACTGATGCCGACCTACCTCTGGGACCCGGACCTACTTAAAGGACAGGAATCCCCCCCATATTCATACGTACCCCACTTTCTGAAACCTGGTGCTGGCTCCGCATAGGTCAGCAATGTGGATTCCTTAAAAATAGTTGGATCAATCCAAAAACTACCATACAACAAGCATTGGCTGGTTTCTGAATGAGTAGAAAGGAGCCTTGTTGCGGGTGAGGTGAAGGCCTGGTCCTCACCTCTGGGCATGGGCTTGATTGACTGACACTTGGCAAGGAGACTCAGATACTTGGTATTTTGTCTTGGCTCGGTTTCTGAAGAGCTTATCCCACAGTGCGGCAAAGCTTTGAAGATAATCTAACCTCGCAATCTCTGTTTCATAGATACCTTCACACTGGGCCATATGACTTGTCCTCAGTGCACAGGATTGCTGGCCTAAGACATATTTAGTACAAGTCCTTCACACTGCCTCCTTTCAGAGGGTGCAAGTGCTGTGCACTAGGAAAATGATGGGGTGGGGGCAAGTATTGATTTTTTGTGGGCTTCTGCAACCTTTTCAAAGGGTTGACATGCCGTGTGTGCTGTATGGTAATACCTTATGGATTCAAGTGGAAGTCCTCTTAGAACTTACTCTACTTAAAGGGATTGTCTGGCATAGAAAACTCATTTTAATGTTCCCGACTAGGAAATTCTTAATTATTAGAGAGGGGTCCCCCAAAAAGAAGAGTGCCTGAAAGGCATTGTAAAGACTTTATGCACTGTGTAATACCTTCTGCGGCCTGCGGAGGTGCTGCAGAGAAATTGAACTCTTACCATCAGCTACAGGTTATAGGAGATTGGAGGATGAAAATGGATTGTCCAAAGCTGACAATTCCTTTAAGTTTTGCTAATATAAGCAGGACTCATAGACAGGACATGAGATCACCCCTTTAAGTCGGCCATATGTGCATTGTATTATTATCACCCATGCTTGTTGTATCCAGAGATAACACAATCTAATATCGCCTGAAATCCTTCAGTAGTTTCTGTTATATTATGTAATCAATTAATGGCAAATATTGGTGCGGATATTGATACATCATGAATGTGAAACGCGTAAAATCGATCTTCTATCCGTAGGAAATCCTCCCGTATTCTTTGGCGTTATGACGTTGCTTTCCTTCCCATGTGATGTATTTGTCTTTCCTACCACTTAATGCATCTCTCCATTGTTTTCTTTCTCGTGAGTGTCGCCTTCCTCACCAATTAATTGCCCTCTCCAAATCTGCATTGATACATTGAAGCTTTTTTTGCCCCGAAGGACTTTTAAGAGGCTTAGTCCGGGGGGTCTGCAGAGATCCAGTGGTCCTAAGCCTCTTAAAATCTAAAAGCATTCCTGCCCTATTTATAGTCGGGTCACTTCCCTCCTATGTCCAGACAACAGTGAGGAGAATCTCCACCAATTTTTTTGCCCAAATGAACCTTTCTGGTCTCTTCTATAACGCATAGATTATATGACGCCTTAATGGGACGGTGTGAAAGATCTCTGAAAGTGGTATAAAGATAGTCTTGTACTTATATCTATCCTCAGGTATCTATGGGGCACATTCATAAACACTGGCACTGGTAGATAGGTTATAGTCACCAGGACCAGCATATCACCCCAGCCCTGCAGATAGATAGGTTACTGTCACCAGAACCAGCATATCACCCCAGCCCTGCAGATAGATAGGTTACTGTCACCAGAACCAGCATATCACCCCAGCCCTGCAGATAGATAGGTTACTGTCACCAGAACCAGCATATCACCCCAGCCCTGCAGATAGATAGGTTACTGTCACCAGAACCAGCATATCACCCCAGCCCTGCAGATAAATAGGTTACTGTCACCAGACCCAGCATATCACCCCAGCCCTGCAGATAGATAGGTTACTGTCACCAGAACCAGCATATCACCCCAGCCCTGCAGATAGATAGGTTACTGTCACCAGAACCAGCATATCACCCCAGCCCTGCAGATAGATAGGTTACTGTCACCAGAACCAGCATATCCCCCCAGCCCTGCAGATAGATAGGTTACTGTCACCAGAACCAGCATATCACCCCAGCCCTGCAGATAGATAGGTTACTGTCACCAGAACCAGCATATCACCGCAGCCCTGCAGATAGATAGGTTACTGTCACCAGAACCAGCATATCACCCCAGTCCTGCAGATAGATAGGTTACTGTCACCAGAACCAGCATATCACCCCAGCCCTGCAGATAGATAGGTTACTGTCACCAGTACCAGCATATCACCCCAGCCCTGCAGATAGATAGGTTACTGTCACCAGAACCAGTATATCACCCCAGTCCTGCAGATAGATAGGTTACTGTCACCAGAACCAGCATATCACCCCAGCCCTGCAGATAGATAGGTTACTGTCACCAGAACCAGCATATCACCCCAGCCCTGCAGATAGATAGGTTACTGTCACCAGAACCAGCATATCACCCCAGTCCTGCAGATAGATAGGTTACTGTCACCAGACCCAGCATATCACCCCAGCCCTGCAGATAGATAGGTTACTGTCACCAGAACCAGCATATCACCCCAGCCCTGCAGATAGATAGGTTACTGTCACCAGAACCAGCATATCACCCCAGTCCTGCAGATAGATAGGTTACTGTCACCAGACCCAGCATATCACCCCAGCCCTGCAGATAGATAGGTTACTGTCACCAGAACCAGTATATCACCCCAGTCCTGCAGATAGATAGGTTACTGTCACCAGAACCAGCATATCACCCCAGCCCTGCAGGTAGATAGGTTACTGTCACCAGAACCAGCATATCACCCCAGTCCTGCAGATAGATAGGTTATAGTCACCAGAACCAGCATATCACCCCAGTCCTGCAGATAGATAGGTTACTGTCACCAGAACCAGCATATCACCCCAGTCCTGCAGATAGATAGGTTAGTGTCACCAGACCCAGCATATCACCCCAGCCCTGCAGATAGATAGGTTACTGTCACCAGAACCAGCATATCACCCCAGCCCTGCAGATAGATAGGTTACTGTCACCAGAACCAGCATATCACCCCAGCCCTGCAGATAGATAGGTTACTGTCACCAGCATATCACCCCAGCCCTGCAGATAGATAGGTTACTGTCACCAGCATATCACCCCAGCCCTGCAGATAGATAGGTTACACGGAATATGCTGATAGACACACTTTAAGTCTTTGGGAGATTTATTCTCAGGTTTTGCATGGTGCACTGCCCTTGAGGAGAGCCTGGCACAATGCTTATGCTGTACTGTATTAATAAATTGCCCAACCTATGGGAAATGTAAGAATGAGATGCATAAATTTAGGAATCTGTGAAATATAGCAAATAGTGACAATTTTATCCACCTGGTACTCATGGAATGATAAAGTTGGTGTAAATGTGAGACACACAAAGGAATAAAATTTGACCTAAGGGCTAGTTCACACGTGGGCAAAGGGGAGGTTTTTGACAGCGGAATTCGCTTCAAAAACCTCTCCTTTAACATGGTGGTCTATGTAGACCACTAGCTTTTTTTTTCCTCCTAGCGTTTTCCGCCTGAAGAAGCGACATGACCTTTCTTCAGGCGGAAAACGCCTGAAGAATTGCATAGAAGTGAATGGGAGGCGAAAACCGCGCGGTAAAAAAACCGCGCGGTTTTCGCCTGCAGTTTCTATAGCACATATAGGAAAAAAAAACCCTAGCGAAAACCGCGTCAAAAACCTCGTCAAAAACCGCGTGGAATGCAAAAAACAGCGTCAAAAAAACTCCTCGAGGTTTTTTACCTCGCACAAATAAGCTAGGCGGTTTTCACGTGTGAACTGACCCTAAGGAGCCAAGTTGTATGGGCACCTTTCAGGGTAAGTCGTGTACGGGTACTTTGGCTCCTTAAGGACTCCTTTCAGGGACATGCTAAGTATTCTGGGAAAAGAATATGCAAATGACTTGTATGGGCGGTGTTAGTGTTACTGTATCACTAGATTCCCGGGTTACATGTGATGGACCTGTATCTTTTTGTAGGTTTCCTGCTGCTCTAGTTATTGGAGTAACATCTTCTCTGTCTATTTCCCACCGCAGGGCAGCACGCTGAGGAAGAGGAAGATGTACGAAGAATTCCTGAGCAAAGTCTCCATTTTGGGTGAGTGTTCCTCTGTGACGTCACCTTTCAGGCTGTACATAAAGCTCGGTTACAGGAGACCACACAGCGGCCACATAAACTGGCATGGGGGTCCTGCACGCTAATCATTTTATTGGTCGCTGTAAGCTCACATCTGTTCCTGAGGGTTTTCTTAGTCGCTATCCGATCTCATGCACCAAGCCTAAATGATTCTACATGTGTGAGGAGCCGGGGGCGAAATCCTGGGGCTTTAAAGTAGGAGGGGACATAATCCGTGACGCTGTACTTTATTTGAAGTATATGGCGAAACTTGTCAGGTGTCGTTCCTGTTACATGCTTTATATTATTCACTTATTGTTTAATTTTCCGCCTTGAAAGACTCAGTGAACTCAATGGGAGGTGGAAAAAATGCAATGATGTTTTTTGACACTTTTTTGTTGCGATTTTTGGACACAGTCTTTGCAAAAACTGCAAATGTGTTTTTTTAAAGGGAAGTTTCCAGGTCCATACAAAGTGCTGGAGC
This sequence comes from Leptodactylus fuscus, assembly GCF_031893055.1. Lineage (NCBI taxonomy): Eukaryota > Metazoa > Chordata > Amphibia > Anura > Leptodactylidae > Leptodactylus > Leptodactylus fuscus. The sequence goes on along the minus strand of NC_134272.1, from coordinate 4,882,411 downwards.
CAAAAAAATGCAACAAAAACAGTGACAAAAAACGCATCATGTAAAAGAAAAAAAAAATTGTATCAAAAAACCTAATTCTTAAAGCAGATGGTAGGGAACCTTGGGCTCTCCAGCTGCTGTGAAACTACAACTCCCAGCATGCTCCATTCACTTCCATGGGAGTTCCAAGAACAGCAGAGCAAGTATGCATGCTGGGAGTTGTAGTATTACAACAGCTGGAGAGCCGTACGTTCCCTACCCCTGCGCTAGATGGTTGGAGAAAATCTGTAAAATTCTGCAACATGTTTATATTTGCAAAAATGTTTAACTTTTAATTGTTTACAAATTTGAAATATGTTTATAGGAAAACCCCTTTAAGGCCCCACATAGCACATAACGTTTCTTCTATTATTAAATCTATAGGGATGTTTGCAATTCCATAGTATTTTGCAATATTCGGAAATCCAGGGGGTTTTTTTGCAGCTTTTTTAGCCTAACTCACTTTTCCGCCAGGGCTACTTGACCTATAAACCTAATATTGACTTGTAGCTTAGCAGATCACGAACTATTGCAGCCCCCTTAATATTATAATAGACAATTACTCAGAAAATTAGGTTATTAGAACAGAATGTTGCAAATTCTCAAGAATTGGCCAAACTATAACACGAAAGAGGAAGCCGAGCGAGCGACTTGGAGTTCATCATGTGCTCAGCGCTGTACATTGTGATTGATACGAATTTCCTAGTAATATCTCCCTTAACATATTTCACATGCAGGAAGGAACTTGTGGTTTGGGGTCAGATTTTTACTATTTTAAAGCTTTGCAATATTTTCAAAAAGTTTTTGAAACTTTTTAAATTTTTGTACCTGATTGCCCTGTCTGAGGATATAATGAAGGCCATTATTGTCATTACCCCCTGTGTCCCGTCCCACCCCCCCCTCCCTCGTTCACTGATCAATCACCATTAGCTTAAGACAACTACCTGATAAGTGGCGCAGCCCTGGCCATTACCACCGGGCCCTAATTGCTCCGTAGAAGGATTTGCATTACAGATTACATTAGGTTACATGTTACTAAATACGTCGGAGCAAATAGCCTTGGCCGGTGTAACAAAACATCAATGCATCGGCTGCTTAAGAAGCAAACAATTCTCTGCCGGGCTCCGTCATGCTGCCTGACATGAATAATTCAGGAAATATATTCCTGAACTTCTCAAATGGTTCAAGTAAAAAAAAAAAAAAAAAAAACTCGCTACAAAAACTTTTCATGTTTTGACTAATGGCTAATAAATCATGGTTATGTTCTGCCGCTGGAAGTCTTAAGCTCAAACTTCTCTATGACTTGTCCAAACACCCCCAAAATACCAGGAGAGTGTATCCTGGATATGTCAGAAGACGTCTCCACAAAACATTGCACCTGTGTTTAGGAAGCCATTGCTGGAAATGTCCTGGAGAAGGGATTCAGTGAGCACTGGCCATATAGTACCGAGCACTAAACCAGGATCCAAGGCACAGGGTGGCAAGTGGGCTATTAACCATTGGAAGTCTTCATTTCCAAAGACCATCAAGTAGTTTCAGATTTATCCCTTCACTGCCCTAGATCAGTATTCGTTAACCCTTTCAAGCCAAGTACCTCCTTGTGAAATACTTTTCAGCCCCCTGACACTGCACAGGGTTCCACAGGTTGAGAGCCGTTGCCCTAGACCACCAGGGACTTTGCTATTAAAGTGTCGTATAGGAATTAGAAATGTATGGGTTATCCTTAGGATAGGACAAGAATATGTGACTGGTGGGGGACCATCGGGCAGCCCCCACTCAGATCAGCTCTACAGGGCCATACTGTACACAACATGGGGCTGGACACAGTTGACTCCAGTCCCTGTATAGTCCTGCGGGGGCAGTATTGCAGCTCAGCTCCCACTGAGATCAAGGGAAGGAGCCTCATACAACTGATCTGTGCAGGGTCTACCTGTTGGCCCCTACTAGTCACATATATAAGGCATATCCTAAGGGTAGGTCATCACTATATACGTCCCAGAAAATCCCTTTAATTTCTAAGCTACATTTGGACACTCTCCAGACACATGATCCCATATATGTCAATGTATACCATAGAGCTTATGTCATTGTTAGCCATCCAGTGCAAAAAAAAGGAAAAAGTATAGGGTATGCTTTAATGCAGAAAGCGGAACTTGTATCCCCAAGATGGTGTGAACAGCCCTATATGGCACTGAATGGCGTGTGTTGTATGGGCATTGTATGAGTAGTGTCGGCTGTCAGCTCAGTATGGCCAGTCTATGGAATCGGCTTGATGGTAATGGTAGTGGAGGCGCCAAACACTTATGGAAAATCCTATACACTATACTGGCGGAGGGGCTCATTTATAATGGGGTGCCCATCCCTTTTTTAATCCACTGCTGCCAACAAATCTTCTTCCTACGTGACCTCCGGCCCTTTAGGTAACATCATCTTACTCATTATGTGGGCCCATCTGAGACCTTTTAGGAGTTTACTGACCTGTAACCTGAACTGCCTTGTCACCGGGAAGTTCCCGATAATTCAGCCGTCTTTGGTCTTGGGGTGATGCCATACGAGCAGGTTTACAAGACTATTAGATACCTAGAAGATGCCTTGAAATACAGTATAAGTTCTAGAGTTTTACAGCGGCTTCCGCCAGTAATCCTCCTCTAGAAGAGTCCCCGATGGTGAGCGGACACTTCCCATCCTGCTAGCGGTCATTGGGATCCTATAATACCCAAGTGACAAGAATAACTGGGGAAACGTACATGCCGGGAAGACGTTATCACATGGAGGAGTCTCAGATTCTCAGATCATTGTAAGAAATGGTTTAGTCCATGACCTATGAAAGAATCCAGGGGGGTCGGGAGGGTTGGGGGTCACTAAACCAATGAATTCTGGTCAATTCTTTCAATTATTACAAACAATGTCTGAATGTTCCCATATAAATGTTGTCACCCCATAAAATATTTGGTCAATGTGATATGGCCACTTTATAAGGGAATTTATGTGGCATTTGTGGAGTCAGGAAGGACACCTGGCATTTTTGGCTGTGGATCAACCCAACGTGGGAATTGCCAGAGTCGATGTGCTCGTGACTTGTTATCCTGACTGTGCATGTATAGGTGACCCCGGGAATATTACATATTATACACCGTAGATAGCAGTTGGGTCAGCAGCTATTCCATCTGACCTCCTTCTATACATGCATGCTGGACTTGTCATCTAATGTCTAAGGCCACCCATCCCCAAACCTTTTAACCTAATCTCCCAAACGTGAACTTTTTTCGATTCTTACAAACCAAGAAACAATCACCGGCATTGCAATCCCCCCCCAAATACTTGGAAAGATGATAATAGATAGTCTGGGAAAAACCAGGCCCCTTTTTCCTCAGCCTGTGCACCCTCTTAGACATTGCACGTTCCCATGATCGGCCGCTATTTCCCGATCCTACAAGGTGATAATTGACTTATAATTTTCCTTCTGAACAGCTGCAGTAGTGAAAAGGGAAACTCCTTGTAAAATCTTATTAAGTATGGCGAAGGAGTCGTCTTCCAGCTCAGTCTTTCGGCTCCAGGACTGTTGAGCGAATGCCAGGGACGGGGACGCTGCTAAAAACTTTCTGAAAAAGTCCAAAAATACCTCTTCTTGTACAATATGACTTTAGAGGGAGATCCTCTTATCCCACGGCCATGGGATTTCTGACTGCCGGCAGGTGAACCAGCGCATACTCTGCAGATTTATTCGTCATCTTCATAAGAGCCATCAATAAAGTCAGAATTGTTTGCGGAAGGAATTTTTGTGCAACTTTTCACATTCTGCTCCCCATATGGGGGGGGATTGTAGTAGGACCAATGATCCAAGAAATCGGTATCAGCAAGGAACTGTTGTGGATTTATCTTTAGGCGCAGAGACCCCGAGGATATGCCTAATGTATGATGAGGTACAGGCAAAATCTGATGGGGCAAAAACTATCACGACTGATGCAGAACACCAGACATGACATATCATCCCCTTAAGAATCGGGCACTGGGATTTCCACATGGCTGGTTCTTTTGTTCTCGGGAACACTATGCGCCCCCAGAATATTTTGGCTGATTTGCCTCCCCCATTCAGAACACAAGCTGAGCCGAGTGTTCACATGTATGAGGTGGTTGGGGGACATAGCCGTGGGCCATCTAATGTAATCCTTGTTTCTTACTCTCTCTTTGTAGAATCCCTCGATAAATGGGAGCGTCTGACGGTGGCCGATGCTCTAGAACCTGTACAGTTTGAAGACGGAGAAAAAATTGTGGTTCAAGGAGAGCCCGGAGACGACTTCTTCATCATCACTGAGGTCAGTGGGTCTCTTTTTAGGCATTTCATCGTCCGGTAACCCGAAGACACCAATATCAGGAGGTCTTATTATATCTAAGCACAGAATAGGCTAAGATGGGACGTCTTCTACATTCTGCAGATACACAGAGAATGAAGCGGGTAGCAGACAGCTCCGTTCCCCCTGTATTGGCTGAACCGAGTCACTGCAGCTTAGTTCCCATTCGGGGGACTTGGATCTGATCTGCAGTACCTGCTCTGGCCACTAAACAGGGAACAGCGCCGTCTGCTTCCTGCTCCATTCTCTGTGTGTCAGCTGCTGAAAACAGCTGATCGGTGGGGGTCCCCAGTGATGTGATAGTGGTGACCTATCTTAAGGATAGGTCATCAATATTTTTAGCCTGGAAGCCTTTAAATTAACACCTTGTCTTTCTGAAGCTTCTTAAGCTGGCCATAGCTTTGGTAACGTCCAGCTAGCCTTGACTCCTTTAGTAACACAGTTATTGAGCTTGGCCAAACAAGTAGGGAGGGAGATAAGTAGCTGCCATAGACCCCAAATAGGTGGGAACTACAGCTCTAAGCGTCATGTTGTCAGGAGACCCACCCAAAAATGTCAGGATCTGCTGACGAGTCTTTTAAAACCTATAGTATCTAATAGAAGGTCCCTCATTACCATAGGGTGCAGGACCGGACAGTCTGTATGAGCACATACATAAGCATCTACATGGGCACCTATATGAGCACCTACATGGGCCCCTATGTGAGCACCTACATGGACACCTATGTGAGCACCTACATGGGCCCCTATGTGAGCACCTACATGGGCCCCTATGTGAGCACCTACATGGGCCCCTATGTGAGCACTTACATGGACACCTATGTGAGCACCTACATGGGCCCCTATGTGAGCACCTACATGGACACCTATGTGAGCACCTACATGGACACCTATGTGAGCACTTACATGGACACCTATGTGAGCACCTACATGGGCCCCTATGTGAGCACCTACATGGACACCTATGTGAGCACCTACATGGACACCTATGTGAGCACTTACATGGACACCTATGTGAGTACCTACATGGACACCTATGTGAGCACCTACTTGGACACCTATGTGAGTACCTACATGGACACCTATGTGAGCACCTACATGGGCCCCTATGTGAGCACCTACATGGGCCCCTATGTGAGCACTTACATGGACACCTATGTGAGCACCTACATGGGCCCCTATGTGAGCACTTACATGGACACCTATGTGAGTACCTACATGGACACCTATGTGAGCACCTACTTGGACACCTATGTGAGTACCTACATAGACACCTATGTGAGCACCTACATGGGCCCCTATGTGAGCACCTACATGGGCCCCTATGTGAGCACTTACATGGACACCTATGTGAGCACCTACATGGACACCTATGTGAGTACCTACATGGACACCTATGTGAGCACCTACTTGGACACCTATGTGAGCACCTACATGGACACCTATGTGAGCACCTACATGGGCCCCTATGTGAGCACCTACATGGACACCTATGTGAGCACCTACATGGGCCCCAATGTGAGCAACCACTTGGCCCCTATGTGAGCACCTACATGGGCCCCTATGTGAGCACCTACTTGGCCCCTATGTGAGCACCTACATGGGCCCCTATCTGAGTACCTACATGGACACCTATGTGAGCACCTACTTGGACACCTATGTGAGCACCTACATGGACACCTATGTGAGCACCTACCTGGACACCTATGTGAGCACCTACTTGGCCCCTATGTGAGCACCTACTTGGACACCTATGTGAGCACTTACATGGACACCTATGTGAGCACCTACATGGGCCCCTATGTGAGCACCTACTTGGCCCCTATGTGAGCACCTACTTGGCCCCTATGTGAGCACCTACATGGGCCCCTATCTGAGTACCTACATGGACACCTATGTGAGTACCTACATGGACACCTATGTGAGCACCTACATGGACACCTATGTGAGCACCTACATGGACACCTATGTGAGCACCTACATGGGCCCCTATGTGAGCACCTACTTGGCCCCTATGTGAGCACCTACATGGGCCCCTATGTGAGCACCTACTTGGCCCCTATGTGAGCACCTATACAAGCAGTTCCTCCAGTAGTGATCTTGCTCTTTGGATATGGAAATTATGATAAAACTGATAATAAATATTCCTGTCAGAACCATGGACAGGGAAATCATCAGACCTGGAGATTTTGCTTCGCTGGAGTTTGCACTTGACACAAATTCCGTCCATTTTCCTCCGATCACACGACGCGTCCGCTCTGTAACCGATTTGCATTCTGTCTATTGATTGGTGCTTGCAGGACTTTGTCCCTGGGGCTGTTTCAGACGTATTTTTGGATTTTAATATACCGTATAATATAAAATAATAGGAGCTTTTGTCATGAGCACGATACCGGGGACATAAATACGCACATAATAGGCAGCTGCGATAGCGGTTTATAGTTACGCCAATACGCCGGCTGATGATCTGTTACTTGTTTCCATAGATTACAAGGATCTGGCTTTAATGAAAATCTGTCACGTGCTGTATAAGCCTCCATTTTTGTATCAGCACTCAGGTCACAAGGTGTAGTTGCCGACCACTATATATAGAGAGATGACTAAGACCCGTGTCCGTAGCCTAAGGTAGTCATTTCTTCTCAATCCGTTCCAAGTGTTAGATTGTCTCGGGGTGGGGCGTGGGGGAGGGGGGGGAGATCTCCAGAATTAATGGTCACAGTATGAATGATTATGATGTGATTTGGCAGCCAGTGCCAGGTTTTAGAGAAACCGTTCCCTCACCAACTTTAGAGGTTCTCGCGATCCACCCCATTTCCATGGATATAAGAGCAACACAGGCTGGCAAGGAAAGCGCTGATGTGGCACGGCTCCAAATCTCAACAGCTGTTCCATTAAAAAAAAGTTGGTAACTATTTATGTGCGTTGCCAATTTTCCACGCTGCTTTATCTCTTGATGAGGCGCCTGTGTAAAGGAAGGGGAAAGAAATCTGCGAACACTTGTACGTCCTATACCGAGCGCCCGAGTCAGCCATCACCGTAGGCCCGAGCAGATTCTGATCAAGCAAATGACCTGAGTACCTGATAAAGATGATCTCATAAGAGCTGAATTTGTAATAAGAAACATGTTGGAGCTTGCGGATAGATGTTGATACAAGAGCATTCTTAGATCATGAGTCTTTCTGAAGCTAATCGCTTGCAGACTTCTGTATAAAAAGGAGCGGGAGTCTCCAGGGTTCACCGTCGGTGTGTTTGAGCGGAGATTAAATGTCTTCAGGACCAGTCACATACAGGGTGTCATGGGAAGATGGTTTGACAATGTCAGGGAAGAACATTGGATTCCTTCACATTGCTTTTATACGCACGGAGTTGGCAGCAACATCAGTCGTGGGGTAAAATGTAATATTTATTTCACGCAGGGATTATTTATTTGAACATGAACTATATGGAGGTTTTCGGCAAATCAAAGACGTGTTTCAGTAGGTGGTAAATGCAATAGATTGGAAACTGGATCATGAACTTCTATATCAGAAGCAGAACTAGAGGAGGAGGAGGAGAGAGGTCGCCTGGATCCTGCAGCCTGAAAGGGCTTCTCCCAAGAACTTCACCAGATTCAGATTTGTAGACAATTAAAAATCTAGAACATTAAAAATTTTGCAAAGTTTTTAAAATTTTCTGTACTCAGCGTAGCGGTAACATTCTGTTGTCTTTACTAATTACCATTGGATATAACCATGAATGCAGGGAGTCACTATGGTCCGACAACTCCCCAATGCAAAATCTACCTTGTGTCACTTGCAATAGTGGTTTATTTTATGTGACATAGGGGTATATTGGGCATTGTAGGACGTATATAAGGCTGTACATAGGAAAATAGCAGCCAATTGGATCCTGCCCTATTAGTGGTAAGGCTTCTACTACTCATTACAATGGCCAACCTTCATTTCCTCCATACAACTTTATGTCTGTCCGGGGATGGCAGGATATTAGGCCATGAATCAACAGGGTTCCATATTTTGATTTTGGGACCACTCAAGAACAAGACAGCGTGAGTCTCTAGGGCTATAATCACACCACCTTGCTGATTCTTGGCCGTGTCTTTTCTTTCCTGGATCCAATGACTTTCAGTAGTTTCCGTGAAAATGACCCATGCGTTACTTGTTCCCGGCTCACTCGCCCGTGAGCTTGGGTAGTGTGTATAGAGCTCGCAGAATATATTCTTCCTCCCTACACAGACTTATGTGCACACCTTCTCTTCTATTCTACGTCTTCGGCCTACGGTTAGTCTAAAGTGTTTAAATCTCGCAAGAAAGGAGAAGTGAGAGGAAATTTCAGACAGTTCTAGATCTGATTTCCCAGTGAAGTTCACACAAGCAGCTCCTTCTTTCCCAGACTGGACAGATGTGGAATGTATCCGAGTCCAGGGTCACGGGATTATCCCATATGAGCTTCCTGGCACAAGGAGGAAAAACTTTTAAGAGCCATGCAATGGTTATTGTCATAAAGAATTACATTCTGGCAGGCGGCAGCCACAACAGATGTGCCGTCCCCAACAAAGACATGGACACTTTGCAGGATTCCTCTTGTATTCTTACTATATTTATGTTCTTGCTATAGCGTCTTGGCTATATTCTTGGTGTAGCCTCTTGTTGCTATGCTGTAAGTTGCTTCGCACGTTTTTTGGAGATTGACAATGTAATATACAGCACCAATGATAAACCAACACCATGTAATACAAATAGATATTAATCATTGAGATTTAAAGAGGATCTCTCACCATCTCCACCAACTCCAACTCCTTACGTCCTTCAGCAGGCGCCGCTCCTCCTATTCTGGCCTTGTTGGATTTTTTACCCATCACCTACCATTTTTTCCCAAGCAGTCATTGCTGATAGTTTCAGCTCAAGCACAGTCTCTGTCTCTGTCAGGTAGGCGGTCCCTGACTTTCTAGTTCACTGCACATGCCCCCCCCCTGTGCCCTATTTACCTCCCCCTATTGAGGAGACATGCACACTTTGGCCAAGCTTACATGTGTATGGGTGGCCAAAAGGAATAGCTGTTGGTTGAACAAATTTTCATCCGGCAGCCATTTAAAGTGTATTTTCAGTCATTTTGATTACTTACATATTTTATATTTTTACATCAAACAGCAAGGCTGTAGAGTAGGTCACAGCACTGCCAAGTAGGACACGGCACAGCCAAGTAGGTCACGGCACGGCCAAGTAGGTCACAGCACGGCCAAGTAGGTCCGGGCACGGCCAAGTAGGTCACAGCATGGCCAAGTAGGTCACGGCACCGCCAAGCAGGTCACAGCAATGCCAAGTAGATCACGGCACCGCCAGGTAGATCACAACATGGCCAAGTAGGTCACGGCATCGCCAAGTAGGTCACGGCACTGCCAAGTAGGTCACGGCACCGCCGGGTAGGTCACAGCACGGCCAAGTAGGTCACGGCACCGCCAAGTAGGTCACGGCACCGCCAGGTAGGTCACAGCACGGCCAAGTAGGTCACGGCACAGCCAAGTAGGTCACGGCACCGCCAGGTAGGTCACAGCATGGCCAAGTAGGTCACGGCACTGCCAAGTAGGTCACGGCACCGCCAGGTAGGTCACAGCACGGCCAAGTAGGTCACGGCACAGCCAAGTAGGTCATGGCACCGCCAGGTAGGTCACAGCACAGCCAAGTAGGTCACGGTACCTCCAGGTATGTCACGGCACCGCCAACTAGGTCACAGCACGTCCAAGTAGGTCATGGCACCGCCAGGTAGGTCACGGCACAGCCAAGTAGGTCACGGCACAGCCAAGTAGGTCACTGCACCACCAGGTAGGTCACGGCACAGCCAAGTTGGTCACGGCACAGCCAAGCAGGTTACGGCATGGCCAAGTAGGTCACGGCACTTCCAAATAGGTCACAGCACTGCCAAGTAGGTCACGGCACCTCCAGGTAGGTCACGGCACTGCCAAGTAGGTCACGGCCCTGCCAGATAGGTCACAGCATGGCCAAGTAGGTCACGGCACCGCCAGGTAGGTCACAGCACCGCCAAGTGGGTCACGGCACTGCCAAATAGGTCACGGCACCGCCAGGTAGGTCACGGCACCGCCAGGTAGTTCACGGCACCGCCAACTCCTTCATGGTCAGACAGAAGTTGTAAAGATCCTCCAATTCATAAAAAAATCCAGTGACTTTATTCCTATGAAAGTAATTATGTAACAATCTTTGTATCTAATTACACAATATTAATAACTCTATAATATCTTTGAAACTAATTCAGCTTTTTATTATGAAGCCGGAGTCAGTAACTTTTTTCAACAACCGATTCCAAAGTTCGATTTGCTTCCAATGAATCAGATCTTTCGGAAACAGATGTAAGAAGTAAATCTTTGTTCCTGGCCGTGTCCTTAGCTTAGGGAACAAACCTAAACATCCCCCTTGTGCAGCTTCTAATGTCTAAAGATTAGCACTGTGGATGTCTTTGGGCCGTGGCACGGGGCCTGGACAAGTTGGGTTACTATGTATTTGTTTTCCACTCTGGCGAATGAAGCGAGTTTGTGTAATTGTGTGTGTCTCCATGTTCACGGCATGCCGGGGTCTTTTCCAATAAGGATTCCCCCTCAGGCCAATCCCCCAGGGCACAACTTCTGAATAAAGCCCATTTGTTACAAGAACAAGCACTTGGCCGATCAGCTGTCTGAATCTCATGGCAGAATTTGCCCATAAAAAGTTTACGGCTTTCCAAGTAGTTACATTGTGTGATTGTTTACTACATCGCTCCTCTAATTCTGTAACCTGGAGAGGACCCCTCCTCGGCATTGCCCGCGCCCGGCGGGACACACATACGGGCTGATTAATGGAGGCCTGGCCCTAGGCACACTCGGCTATCACACTGACAATCTCCTGAATACACACACGCTCATTAACTATTCATTAGCCAGATAAAAGCTGTCAAGGAGGAAGCTCCTAAAGGCCCCAGCGCCCACCGTCAGGGGGTGACACCCGTGCACCTTTACTGACATGACCATTTAACCCCGTACCCTTGCATTGTCCTCAGTATCTATTCAAGGCAGGTGATCAATGGCACACACGTGGCGCAGGCAGGACCAGGAGCCCGATGGCCCTACTGCCAACCCCCCATTATATAGAAAAATTATAACTCCCCAAACAACTAGATTCTAGAGTTTTATATCATCCTTTTAATATGGCATCTGATATTCCATTAAGTCTGATCATGGGGCGCTGGTTTCCAATGGGGCTTAGGAGTTGGAAAAGAAACCACCAATATGGACTGCGACGCCTTCATATAAGGCTGACAACCATGGCCAGTCCAATAAGTCACGAAAAAACTTGTGATTGATTCTTATGACAGTAAATATGTAACAAATTATGTAATGAATTAAATATCAGCAATGATTGTACAATATCATCTCAAATAATTCAATTCAGGATAGTTATGGACTCCAAGTCTACGACGGGGGCATTTGGCATTTTACAAGCCCAGCGGAGAGAAACCATTAAATAAAAGCAATGGAGCTTCCGGTTAAAGGGATACTCTAGCCAAAACCATGTCCTAGATAGGTGAGAAATGGCAACAAATCTGGTGAAATCGGACACAACTCTATCGGAGGGAATTGTCATGGATTGGTGTCTTCCTCAAGAACCAAGATGTGAACAGCGGGGCGGGGAAATGGCCAACGGGCTATGGAAAGGGCAGTTATGGGAGAACATAACCCAAGTCTAGGGTTGAGCCCATCTTGAGATTTCAGGATTGTTTTTCGATCATTTTCCAGCCCACTGCGATCTTTCCCAATCGCCCAACCCTACCCAAGTCCTTTTGTCAGGGTGACCTTGACCCGCACCATAGACCCCCGACGTCTTCATGTTCCTTCCTCCGATATTCTCAGCCTTACTCTTATTATTTACTGCCTACACTTGATATTTTCCTCGTAGTCACTTTGTTTATTTTTGCGCTGGGATTATTCCCTTGGTGACTCTGTTTGGTTCTCGTTTTTCGGCCTTATCACAGACACGGGCATTTCACAAATGATAATCCATTCTATTTGCTTTTTACGTTGACTCAGAAGACATTTTTGGCTTGGCTGATGAGAATAGGAAGATAATGAGCAGCTTTGTGTGGGGAAGGAATTCTTAAAATGCAACATTTTTTTTCACTTCTGCTTTTTTGTTCCTGGCTTGCCTATGGATGTGTCTGAAGGAGGAATAGGAGGGCAGGGCTGGCACGGGGCCACAGGGCTCTGGAGTTGGCACATGGACTGTAAAACCTGGCTTCGGAATAGATGCTGAGTAGATTGTTTTCCCACACAAGTCCATAGCTGGTTCTTTGATGAATGCCAACAAGCTAGAAAATGAAGCTTTATACATGAGACACCTGCAAGGAACCTGTGGCATCCCCTTCCCATGGTATAGGCGGCGTACAATACAAGGTAACCCTTTCATTATCAGGAGGATTAATAACCCGGGATTTTGTGGTGTTAGATTTCATCCAAGGGAAACATAACCATCATAGCAGACAATAAACAATGTACATGGAGTAGGAAGCCGCCATCTTAATGTATTGTCCACGTAGTTGGCAACTGAGAGGCAGGTTTCATATTCTTACCTCGCTGTTTTGGCGAGGGAGGGGGAGGCTGGCACCTCGCTAATTTGTCAAACAGCCCCTGACAATTTTTCCCTATAGATCAAGATTGGACTCGGGGACATCTAATATAGTCACATTATCATAGTTTTTGTGGTTTACACCATGGGGACCGTATATTGGATTGACATGATCCTCCCTATGTTGTTAGTGTACGGGGTTAAAACATTTGATTGACCCTATTAGATAATGTTTATATGATGGTGTTCCCCATTTGGGGCCCTCACCTATTAGCAAGTAACTTGCACATCATTGCTTTACAGATATTCCATTGATTTGAACAGGCTTTGTGTAATGCTTTATTTAACCTGCGGGGGCACTATTGGGAAATTGAGTACTTGCTTCCAAGTAGCCACAGATCATGGCTGATCACTGACGGTCCCATAAGAAGTACAACCTAATATAGGGGACTCTCAGCATTGTTACTGTCTGGGTCACACAATATCTACTAAGCAGATTTGTTGTGGTGAAGCCTTAAAGGGATTCTACCACTAAAACAACATTTTTTCTAATTACCACGTCGGAATAGCCTTAAGAAAGGCTATTCATCTCTTACCTTTAGACGTGGCCTCTGCGGCGCTGTTCCTTAGAAATGCCGGTTTTAAACGGTATGCAAATGAGTTCTCCGTAGCAATGAGGGCGGGCCTCAGCACTCAAACGGCGATGGGAGCGTCCCCACTGCTGCTCTTTCCAGCGACGCCTCCATCTTCAGCTGCAACCCCGCTTCTTCTGTCTTCCTTCTCGGTCCAACTTCCGACGCCTGCGCAGTACGCTCCTGTATTGAACTACAAGAGCAAGAGCAACCTCCAAAAAAATGGCCGCCAGCCGCAGTATGCTCCTGTATTGAACTACAAGAGCAGCCTCCCAAAAAAGCGGCCATTTTAGGGAGGCCGCTCTTGCTCCTGTAGTTCAATACAGAAGCGTACTGCGCAGGCGTCGGAAGTTGGACCGAGACGGAAGACAGAAGAGGTGGGGTTGCAGCTGAAGATGGAGGCGTCGCTGGAAAGAGCAGCAGTGGGGACGCCCCCATCGCCGTTTGAGCGCTGGGCCCGCCCTCATTGCTGCGGAGAACTCATTTGCATACCAGTTAAAACCGTTATTTCTAAGGAACGGCGCGGCGGAGACCACGTCTAAAGGTAAGAGATGAATAGACTTTCTTATTCTGACGTGGTAATTAGAAAAAAATGTTGCTTTAGTGGTAGAATCCCTTTAAGGAACTGCTGCAAGGCAGGAAGGACACTGATGTTTGACCTTGAGTTAATAGGGAAACATGAAAGGCTGACCTTGGCGGGCAGAAATCTTCATTGCATGAAAAAGACAGTATGCAAGATAGAGATAGCTGCAGGCTCTGTATGGAGTATACGTATGGGGCTCTATATGGAGTATATGTATGGGGCAAATGGTGCAAACAGCCAGGGGACATGTAGACTAAAGATTGGAGCTGCTGCTACTAGAAATGGAGGGCCAGTACAACACACTGCCACTTCAAGCAACTGATCTGTGGGGTTCCCCAGTGTCAGACCCCCCCATCAGTATGTAATTCCTGGAAAACCCCTCGAACAAGCCCAGATCTTTACAGCTCTTTCATAGTTGCTGCTCCACTGATTCCGGCGCAGTTGGAACTTTTTTCTGTAGCCCTCGCCATTACTGAGCAATCAGTGCAGTTAGTTTTAGTTGCTGATTTGGTATCTAGTCTCTGAACTGTCAGGAGGGCGGGGTCAGGCAGGAGCAGACAAGAGGGTGTGATTCTGAGCTCTAACACTGGCTGCCTCTGATTGGAGCTCAGAATCACACTCCCTGCCAGATCCCGCCCACTTGACATTACAGAGCTTAAATAGCATACGAGGCACCAAAAATACCAGCGCTTGTTACTCAGGAATGGTGGGGGCGAGAGAAATAATTCCAACGGTGCTGGTATCAGTGGAGCAGCGATTGATGGAGGTGATGGAAGATCCTCTTTGAGTCGTCTCTTCTTATCCACACGTTCTCCTCTCTTCCTGAGTAACAGGTGTCTTTTTCCCGCTATACTACTTTGTGCTCCACGATGTTTGACGGCATAGAACGGCCATTATATTGTGCGCTACAATCACTGTGGGATTGCTGAGTCCAGTATCGAATGGCACATGTGGACATTTCCCGCACGGCCTCCTGGCCGTGTCATCTCACATGTGCTCTCTGCTTACATGTCTGTGCCAGAAACAAATCGCTGTGAGTTTTGGGATGCCCATACCCAGCCTAGCAGGAGCCGCATTGGTCTGGGCAAATGGACAAATCTCTGCAACAGTCTATTAAAATTATGTGTGGGAAGATAAAAGAAGCTCCAGCACCGCTGTCTAGTAACCTATGGAGGACGCGAACCCCGGGGGGCTCGGGTTATTTAAAGGGGTGCTGGGAATGTTGTGGATCTGCTGAATACAGGTTTTAGCTTCTTACATGCAATCTGTCTGCTTTCTTGCAATATCACTATTCACATTGTGCTACCGGTCTCCGGATATATCTTATGTCCATGCAGAGGAATGAACTCTCACCCAGCGGCGGGTGGAAGGTCCAAGTGAGGGAACCCCATCTATAAGTCTGTACGCCCTAGTAGGTCATATGGACAGGGGTTGTATTCATGACACAATCCCTTGAAGATACAGCAGTAGTGCAGTGCAGGGGCCTTAGTAGTAGTGCAGTGCAGGGGCCTTAATAGTAGTGCAGTGCAGCGGCCTTAGTAGTAGTGCAGTGCAGGGGCCTTAGTAGTAGTGCAGTGCAGGGGCCTTAGTAGTAGTGCAGTGCAGGGGCCTTAGTAGTAGTGCAGTTCAGGGGCCTTAGTAGTAGTGCAATGCAGGGGCCTTAGTAGTAGTGCAGTGCGGGGGCCTTAGTAGTAGTGCAATGCAGGGGCCTTAGTAGTAGTGCAGTGCGGGGGCCTTAGTAGTAGTGCAGTGCGGGGGCCTTAGTAGCAGTGCAGTGCAGGGGCATTAGTAGTAGTGCAGTGCAGGGGCATTAGTAGTAGTGCAGTGCGGGGGCCTTAGTAGTAGTGCAGTGCAGTGGCCTTAGTAGTAGTGCAGTGCAGGGGGCCTTAGTAGTAGTGCAGTGCAGTGGCCTTAGTAGTAGTGCAGTGCAGGGGGCCTTAGTAGTAGTGCAGTGCAGTGGCCTTAGTAGTAGTGCAGTTCAGGGGCCTTAGTAGTAGTGCAGTGCAGGGGGCCTTAGTAGTAGTGCAGTGCAGGGGGCCTTAGTAGTAGTGCAGTGCAGGGGGCCTTAGTAGTAGTGCAGTGCAGGGGGCCTTAGTAGTAGTGCAGTGCGGGGGCCTTAGTAGTAGTGCAGTGCAGGGGCCTTAGTAGTAGTGCAGTGCAGGGGGCCTTAGTAGTAGTGCAGTGCAGGGGCCTTAATAGTAGTGCAGTGCAGGGGCCTTAGTAGTAGTGCAGTTCAGGGGCCTTAGTAGTAGTGCAGTGCAGGGGCCTAAGTAGTAGTGCAGTGCAGGGGCCTAAGTAGTAGTGCAGTGCAGGGGCCTTAGTAGTAGTGCAGTGCGGGGGCATTAGTAGTAGTGCAGTGCAGGGGCATTAGTAGTAGTGCAGTGCGGGGGCCTTAGTAGTGGTGCAGTGCAGGGGCCTTAGTAGTAGTGCAGTGCAGGGGCCTTAGTAGTAGTGCAGTGCAGGGGCCTTAGTAGTAGTGCAGTGCGGGGGCCTTAGTAGTAGTGTAGTGCAGGGGCCTTAGTAGTGCAGTGCAGGGGCCTTAGTAGTAGTGCAGTGCAGGGGCCTTAGTAGTGGTGCAGTGCAGGGGCCTTAGTAGTAGTGCAGTGCGGGGGCCTTAGTAGTAGTGCAGTGCGGGGGCCTTAGTAGTAGTGTAGTGCAGGGGCCTTAGTAGTAGTGCAGTGCGGGGGCCTTAGTAGTGGTGCAGTGCAGGGGCCTTAGTAGTAGTGCAGTGCGGGGGCCTTAGTAGTAGTGCAGTGCAGGGGCCTTAGTAGTAGTGCAGTGCAGGGGGCCTTAGTAGTAGTGCAGTGCAGGGGCCTTAGTAGTAGTGCAGTGCAGGGGCCTTAGTAGTAGTGCAGTGAAGGGGCCTTAGTAGTAGTGCAGTGCGGGGGCCTTAGTAGTAGTGCAGTGCAGGGGGCCTTAGTAGTAGTGCAGTGCAGTGGCCTTAGTAGTAGTGCAGTGAAGGGGCCTTAGTAGTAGTGCAGTGCAGGGGCCTTAGTAGTGGTGCAGTGCAGGGGCCTTAGTAGTAGTGCAGTGCAGGGGCCTTAGTAGTAGTGCAGTGCAGGGGCCTAAGTAGTAGTGCAGTGCAGGGGCCTAAGTAGTAGTGCAGTGCAGGGGCATTAGTAGTAGTGCAGTGCAGGGGCATTAGTAGTAGTGCAGTGCGGGGGCCTTAGTAGTGGTGCAGTGCAGGGGCCTTAGTAGTAGTGCAGTGCAGGGGCCTTAGTAGTAGTGCAGTGCAGGGGCCTTAGTAGTAGTGCAGTGCGGGGGCCTTAGTAGTAGTGTAGTGCAGGAGCCTTAGTAGTAGTGCAGTGCAGGGGCCTTAGTAGTAGTGCAGTGCAGGGGCCTTAGTAGTGGTGCAGTGCAGGGGCCTTAGTAGTAGTGCAGTGCGGGGGCCTTAGTAGTAGTGCAGTGCGGGGGCCTTAGTAGTAGTGTAGTGCGGGGGCCTTAGTAGTAGTGCAGTGCGGGGGCCTTAGTAGTGGTGCAGTGCAGGGGCCTTAGTAGTAGTGTAGTGCAGGGGCCTTAGTAGTAGTGCAGTGCAGGGGCCTTAGTAGTAGTGCAGTGCAGGGGCCTTAGTAGTAGTGCAGTGCAGGGGCCTTAGTAGTAGTGCAGTGCAGGGGCCTTAGTAGTAGTGCAGTGCAGGGGCCTTAGTAGTAGTGCAGTGCAGGGGCCTTAGTAGTAGTGCAGTGCAGGGGCCTTAGTAGTGGTGCAGTGCAGGGGCTTTAGTAGTAGTGCAGTGCAGGGGCCTTAGTAGTAGTGCAGTGCAGGGGCTTTAGTAGTAGTGCAGTGCAGGGGCCTTAGTAGTAGTGCAGTGCAGGGGCCTTAGTAGTAGTGCAGTGCAGGGGCCTTAGTAGTAGTGCAGTGCAGGGGCCTTAGTAGTAGTGCAGTGCAGGGGCCTTAGTAGTGGTGCAGTGCAGGGGCTTTAGTAGTAGTGCAGTGCAGGGGCCTTAGTAGTAGTGCAGTGCAGGGGCCTTAGTAGTGGTGCAGTGCAGGGGCCTTAGTAGTAGTGTAGTGCAGGGGCCTTAGTAGTAGTGCAGTGCAGGGGCCTTAGTAGTAGTGCAGTGCAGGGGCCTTAGTAGTAGTGCAGTGCAGGGGCCTTAGTAGTAGTGCAGTGCAGGGGCCTTAGTAGTAGTGCAGTGCAGGGGCCTTAGTAGTAGTGCAGTGCAGGGGCCTTAGTAGTAGTGCAGTGCAGGGGCCTTAGTAGTAGTGCAGTGCAGGGGCCTTAGTAGTAGTGCAGTGCAGGGGCCTTAGTAGTAGTGCAGTGCAGGGGCCTTAGTAGTGGTGCAGTGCAGGGGCTTTAGTAGTAGTGCAGTGCAGGGGCCTTAGTAGTGGTGCAGTGCAGGGGCCTTAGTAGTAGTGCAGTGCAGGGGCCTTAGTAGTGGTGCAGTGCAGGGGCCTGTAATAGGAGCTGAGACAAGGCCACAAACCAATGAAGCAATGAACAGATGGAGATGGATATATAAACCAGCCTGCAAGTGCACCAGGAGCACGGCCTGATTTCCCAGATTTGCATACAGACTTCCTTAAAGGGGTTGTACAGGACTCTGCCTTCTTCTTCTCAGGAAATGACATCATGTGCATTGATCACATGACCCTGTTGCAGCTCAGTCCCATTCATTTTAGTGGGATGGAGACACAACATTGCCCCTTGTGACCAATGAATTCACTTCCTGAGAATGCAGCCATGTTTTCCCTGAACAATCCCTTTAAGTGATCTAGTTCCCATCTGTGATGTGTTGTGTCCTGTATGTACTTGTTGTATGTGACATCTCCAAGGATCCGCCAGGTCAGGGATTACACGGAGGATATGTGCTATTTATTAATCCACCGTCATTCATTGCCCATCACTACTCTCATATACCGCAGGTCTAAGGGGCCGGAACCTGGAGTTGTATGGACAGTAGTAATACATTCATAATACATGCATATGCTGTATGAAATACAATGTATCATATTCAATGCGTCACATACAATGTATCATATACTCATTGAAAAAAATCATCACAACCAGATAGAAATTGTTGTCAGATTGTTGCAAAACTCAGGGCGTAATAGTGCTTCCTTGCCGTTTCCCTATAAATGGCTCTCAGAGGCTACTCTTGGGTAGTGTACTTCTTGGTAGAGATTGTTGACTACTAGACTTGGCAATACGAGGCACAAGGAGATATTGGGCCAGGTTCTCAGACTTTGAGAGGAGGAAGCAGGATGGTTGTAGGTTGTTCTGACCTAGCACTTAGGAGGTGTTGGGAGCAGAGGTCACATGAGGTCACTAGAGGTCACATGAGGTCACACACAAAGAACAGGCTCCAGATGGCTCAGCGATATGTGCAGGACATCGTCATGTAAGGGCAGGACAACTTCCATTTTTCAGCAGGATAATGCTCACCCATATACATCAACACTTCCTTGGTCCGCCCCCATTTGGTCCAATTTATTGCCCTTCCATTATGTATGGGATGTCAGGATTGGCAGTCTAGGAGTCTGCAGGATACCATACAGAACCCGTATACCCCCATGGCCCGTTGTATGTCATCTTGTACCTTACAGGGTCCTAGAGCCTCCTTCTAATTGCACAATTTACCCCCCAAACTCCCCCACCCCCTCTGATATTGTCTTCTCTTCCATATTATCATTACATTCACGTAGAAGGTTCATTTCATTCCAACAACTCTTTTCTTGGTGCGGCATTATTTTTGTCAATGAGCGCATTTCATGCCCGCTATATCCTCTTACTACGTTCCAGCTCTTAGTCACATGTACGCATATACTGTAGTCAGATCGTACTTGACATATGTCCATACGTATCCTCATCATGTCAGCTGAAGTGTTTTTATGTCTGGTTTCTCGCAGGGCACAGCATCTGTTCTGCAGCGCAGATCAGACAATGAAGAGTACGTGGAAGTGGGCCGACTGGGACCCTCAGACTACTTTGGTAAGATGGATTCAAATTGAAGTGTAACCCCTCCCCCCACCTGTCCAAAATCTAAGATGTACATATATTATATACCTCCACAGGAAATCTATGTCATGCAACAGTGAATCCCGACCTGTGGATCTCCAGCTGTCTAGAAAGTGCAATTCCCATCAGGCTCGGACAGCCAGGGGCAGTAAGGGTCTGCTGGGAGTTGTAGTTGTCGGGCCACTGCCCTAGAAACATTATTCCCATCCCAATAACAAATGGATCAGGCATGTTGTAATCCAGTATGCTCGGACCTTCTTACATCTGCCCTCAGGGAAATCTCAGGCGTTCCCCATACACATTAGATGGGTGGCTGCCGCACATATAACACATATGTAACATGTATGGTCAGGCTGTAGTTTCGTTTTTGATACATTTTATTTGGAAGTCTATATATGTGACATATCACGTCTCCTTTGTTTGCTTCCAGGTGAGATAGCATTGCTACTGAACCGTCCCAGAGCTGCAACAGTAGTTGCCCGGGGTCCACTGAAATGCGTCAAGCTGGACCGTCCGCGCTTTGAACGAGTCCTTGGACCCTGCTCGGAAATCCTAAAGAGAAACATTCAGAGATACAACAGCTTCATCAGCCTCACTGTGTAATATGCTCCACTACGGCCCGATTCTCATGGCTATTATATGGGCACATTTCAGCCGCTGTAGTGTGATTGTGAGCCCCGGACCCCCCACCACAGGTTCTGGTGACCCCAGCTTATATCACCACAGGGTCTTAGGGTGACCTAATGTGGGATCAATAGAAGTGAGGGGTCCTGGGCCTGGAGGCCAAAATATGGAGGCTGAAATGTGGCTGTATTCTGGCCATCCGGGAGCGGCCGAAGGCTAATGCCATCTCTGTGTTACCACGTGCACTCAAGTCTGACCTGTGCAGTTCCATAGCTTTATAAATCAGAGGACGTTGTGCATTCAATGTGAATTTTTTATGGTCATGATCTAAGTAGTTTCAGTAATGACACACACACGGTCATACATGATAAGACACACATGGTCATACATGATGACACACACTGTCATACATGATAAGACACGTTCATACATAGAGTCACATGGTCATACATAGTGACACACACGGTCATACATGATGACACATGATCATACATAGAGTCACATGGTCAAACATAGTGACACCCACACGGTCATACATAGGGACACACACATACGTTCATACATAGGGACACACATGATAACACACACATATGGTCATACATAGTGACACACACACATGGTCATACATGATAAGACACGGTCATATATAGTGACACACATACGGTCATACATAGTGACCCATACACGGTCATACATGATGACACACAGTCATACATAGTGACACACACACAGTCATACATGATGACACACGGCCATACATAGTGACACACACGCATGGTCATACATAGTGATACACACAGTCATACATAGTGACACACGGTCATACATAGTGACACACACAGTGACACACACACGGTCATACATGATGACACACGGTCATACATAGTGACACACAGTGACACACACACGGTCATACATGATGACACACGGTCATACATAGTGACACACACACGGTCATACATAGAGTCACTCGGTCATACATATGGACACACGGTCATACATAGTGACACACACACATGGTCATACATAGTGACACACACATACATGATGACACACGGTCATACATACAGCACTTGATTTGGGGTGTGTTTTCTTACCAGGAATTTTCGGCTTCGGGGTCACTCTCTTTATAATCTTAGTGAAAAGATGAGAAAATGAAATAAAATTCAACTGCAGGGTGACAAATACATTTTGTGAATGGGTGATGGGATTCCTGTATTTGGGGTCAGACGCCTCTAAGGTCGGGGACAGACATGTCACTATTACTATGTTCCCATCATTACATTTTTTTATAAGTTGACCTGTGCCGTGTAATTGTCCCCTACGGCTTCCTGTACTTGATCCGTTCTCTGGGACACTAGTGCATTGGGGAATCAGCAATTCCTAGTTAAATGCCATTTAGATGGACATTATAGGACTACTGTGATCGGCACCCCTACTGATCAGCTGTATGAAGGGACCCAGGCGCTCCACTCAGCTCTTTGGCCTTTCATTACTTACAAACCCCTTTAAAGAGGACCTCTCACCTCCTCCAACAACTCCGGCTCTTTGCATATTACCCTCTCCAGTGATTCCAGCACAGTTGGAATTTGTTCTCTAACCGCCACCATTCCTGAGCAATCCAGTATGCTCATTAGGATCTCTACTGTCAAGTGGGCAGTCCTGAACAGGAGCAGAATGCCAAGGACCGCCCACCTGACACTAACAGGAATGGTGGGGGCTAGCAAAGAAATTCCAACAGTGCAGGAATCGGTGGATTAGCGGCTATAGAGGGATGCAGAGGTGAAAAGTCTGTATATTTTACTTTAGATTCCGCACTGAACCTTTTCTTCCCCTCCAAAGTTCTCTCTTGTTACGTAATAGGACTCAGACGAGCATTATGGGACCACAGTTAGTTGAATGTATCCTCCACTAATACCTTATACTGGGGTTTGCTTTTTTTACTCCTTCAACTGGTTTTCAATCCAAAGATGCTTCTGTCAATCAATCCATTCGGTATATCCATGGACGATTCATAGACCGCGACGTGGGTGAAACGTAGAGCCCTGGCAGGTCCGTTCATAGGACATCGGTTTAGTTCTAAGCTAGATAGATATCATGGGGACAATACACAACAGATATTTATAACCGTACCCATCATGGCGGCCTCCAAGGGCGTCGTACAAGGGGCGCCCTATGGCCCTCAGCTCTATACTATGGGGTCTCCTTCCAATATTCAGCAAGTTATATGGATTTGTCCTCCATGGTGGGACTTGGTTGGTGGGTGGATGATGTAGCCATGTCTTGTCTTGCATATACCTCGAGGCTCAAGTCTTTCATAGATCTCGCTTTCTTTATAGTAAATTCTGGACATTTTTGAAATATTTAGTTGATCAACGTGAATGAAAATGAAAATCTGATACAAATTATTCCTCGTAAATTCCTTTAATGTTTTCCAAAACTAACCTTTATCCATAACAGTTTCCTTATGGTAGATGGAGGCGACGTAGGACGAGGACGGGCAGCGTAACCTGTTACTTTACTGTACCGGCTGCTTTTCAACCCTGTTTTGTAATTGAAACTTTTAGGTGTGGTCTCTTGTGTCTGAAGTAGAAGCCCCTCCCCCCCTCACGGACCTCTCAAGTAGTGCTTTTGTATAAGTTTTATAATGTCTATGATCAGCCCTTACAGCTTTTTGTACATTGGCTTGGCTAAATCAGACGTGTTGGAAAGACTTTGCTGCAAGCATGCAAGGCACCACGCCGACCAGCATCATGATACATTCCTTCTATACATATAATGTATGTCCCATCAACCTCATGTCAAGGGTAATGACACTTTAAGGGTTCTTGTCCAGTAGGTTTTGGCTTCCTCGGAACCAACAGACACCACCAAGATGGTCACGAGATACTTCTTGGTGACTGGTTGAGCCTTAACCCAATTCCATTGCAGTCATAAAGGTGACGGGACGTGCAAGGAACCCAAAGTGGAATTATTCTGTAAAAAAAACAAGTTTGGAAGATTTTATTGCCTTTTGCTTAAGCTCAAGACAATGATATATTTGACAATAAATGTCTACTCTGCGATGTAAGGCGAGTGCGGCTCTTTTGTTCTAGTTGTTAATGCAAAAAACTGAATCTGTGATATAAATACAGCAAATCCTCTGCAACATAACAAGTGTATGAGAAGATCACAGGGGTCCAGAGCAGATCCTCAACAGGTTCTTCAGTATCTTACAACCTTTGTGTATTGTCCTCTAAAATGGACCTGACACCAGGTCTGAAATGCCCAATGAGATCCATCATCTGATAGGGGTCTATTAGTCAAGTGGGTGGTAACACTGTGGGTTCTCTGGGGGCAGGGTCTGTGTGTGCTGTATGTCATGCATTGTTATGGAATGACTGAACGGATTTGGATAAACGGAACACCAAAGCACTCACATGCGCTATGTCATTGGGTTTGTCATTGGGTTTGTGCGGGTCCATGGGGAGGAACACAGTGTAATATCCTGAAAAACACATTTAGCCCATATAGGTGAGCCTTGGCTATGGATATGAGGCTTCTGGAAATATAGCAGCAAATCTAGAATACAGAGATCCTAGGAGAAGACAACTAGACTGATTCCTGTAAGACGTGGACAAATCCAAATCTGGAATCAAGAAGACTCGATGGAGTAGAGAGACAACTGGTAGCCATTGGGGATGGTCATGTGATCGATGTTACCCTCAGCCATCTGTGCTACACACTTTGCAATTTGGCTTTCCTATATTCAGCGGCGCTTATGTAGACAGTCATCGGTGGTGCGGCTTCTTATGGTGTCCACTGAGCATGTGCAGAGAGGACCTGACTGAGTGACAGGACTCAGTTGTGAGTTTCCATCAAGGGAACACTTCGCTATCACTTTTTCTGTCAAGCCGACCTAACAAATAAAGATTAGAGGAAATTGTAGGGCCTCATTCACATGTTCATAATCCTACTGATGGAGGGACCTGGTTTTCATGGCGTGGTGCTCTCTATGTTTTGCACAGATCCATAAACTATCACGACTGGTCTGCAAAATTCCGTTGACCTCCATTGTTAAAGGCATTAAAGGGGTTATCCAGGGAGTAATAGGGGTAACCAGTGCATTCCCTTGGTCCCCCGGTGCCCCATTCATTATCTATGTGGACGGCTGCAGGGGAGGCCCGAACTCTTGTTCCTCTGTCTCCCCTGATGATGACTCTGACTTCTCAGTCATGACCAACTCCCCTCTACTCAATGGAGCGACGATCTGAGCAGAGGGGAGTCGGAATGGGAGACAGAAGAACAAGGGTCCTGGCCTCCCCCACTGCCCTCCAACAGATAATAAATGGGGCTGCGGGCTCCCAGTATTTATTAGTTATATGGCGTGACCGGTGCAGCAAATGGACTAGTATGGTATGATGCATGTGGTGTGTCTGATGTGTGAATAAGCCCCTTCTGTCAGGGCTCGTCTCTGTACACTGCCTCCTAATCACTGACTGTAATATATATGTACAGCGCCCGGAATGGCTGCGTATACACAACACATGAGTGACTATCTGGGGAGTGCATTGTGTTACGCTCTGTTTATAATATGGTAAGTGGTCTGCTGTATACCAGACATGGCTCCCACCTGGGTGGTCTTTGGTAGCCGGACCATTACTATAAACAGACCAATCACTTCTGTGCTAGACATGTTGCAGAGATGGGCGCAGGCTTTGTTGGGCCGAATATTTTTAAAAGGTTCATTATAATTCAATACGTCTCCTGCAGTTTTCGGTTACATTGTTGATTGTCTTGTAATTGACCTCATTGCCACCAGCTTGGTCCAGGTGTCATCTCCTCGTCTATTATACAGTCGTCCAGGAGTGAAGGGGAGATCCAAGAACATCTTCATTTCCACTAGTGAAATCTCCTGATATTGAGAACATTTCCGTTCATGCGATTTCCTAACCAGCAGTCGCACATTGACTCGGTCGAGCATTCGTGTGTTTTTGCCTGGAAGAAGGGAATTACCTGCTGTCAGACACCTCCGGAGGTAACATCTCCCCTGAGAACTAAAAGATCAGGCATGTTCAAAATTCAACCTGCCCATCCTTCCTCCCCTGACCTATGAAGGTTATAGATTGGTTGAGCAATACTATACCTATATTAGATCCTTGACCTAAGGGCTCATTCACATTACAGAATTCCACGGCTGTGTCCTGGCCCTTGTACTAACGGCCCCATTAGATTTGGATGGATCTAATCACATGACAGTCCATGTGAACGATCCAAGAAAAAAGAGAACATTCCATTTCTCATGTCTTTCTGGGATTCCTGAAAACAGATTACCGGTGTACACTTGTTGGCGAAAACATATAAGTTCACACAAATGAGTGTAAGTCTATTCTATAGGACCATCAGTACATAGCACTGGGCAGATTCTATAGGAAGCCAAATCCCCGTCTTGGTGGCCGCCATATGTTCTATTCTACTAATACGTCGTACAATATATACCTGTATACATATTCATATATTTCTTGGTAACTGAACCTATAAATATTTAATATCTATCCATTTATTCTGCATTCCCTGTCAGTGACAAGCATTCATTTATTCCTCTACCCGCTGACTTAGGGTCATGTAAGCAGAATCGGAGAATCCGCCCCTCCCCCCATACCTTATTAGTGATGTGTCAGTCTGCACATCAGAAGAATTTCCATAAAATCCTTAGAAATCCTCTAAATTCCTCTTGGCCTTCCTTGGTAGAATGTATGTAAAGTAAAGAGAGTTGTCAACATCGGAGATCAGAGACCACAAGAAATATTTTCCTTTCCCATAATAAAAAAAAATTGGAGAAAGTCTGAAGTGTCAGACACAGCACCTGGGGTTACTGTCATGAAATCCCTCAGTCGTAGCCTCTGCTTGGAAAAAAAAAACGCTAAGATTTACATTATAGATGCGATTCCTCAAGGCAATAGTGCTGGAACGCTGACAGCAGCTGTGCTTCCTGGAACACAGCCACCGAGAGCTGCGCTTTATGGCAGTCACTTAAAGGGCGACTTAACCTTAAATACACGAGGATGTGATGTGAAAAGGAATCTGGTAAAAGTCACAACCCCACAGTGTAGGTGCGTATAGGAGTCATTGTATTGTATATGAGTGTGTATATAGGAGTCATTGTATTGTATTGTATATGTATATATGAGTCATTGTATATGAGTGTGTATACTGTATATGAGCTATTGTTACTTTTAAAGGGTTCCTGTTATATTGACTGTGCGGTCCTATCTGCCGGCTGTATATTATAGAGTGGGAGGAGCTGAGCAGATTGATGTATAGATTATGGGGAAAGTTCCAGTATAAACATCAGCTCATTCTCGGTTAAGGAGTCCAGTGGGCGGTACTACTGAGCGACTGACAGCTAGCTCTATGCACACTTATGTTTGCCATACAAAACTTTGCAGAAGAGGAGAACAGACAGGGGGACAACAGAAGAGGTGCACAGACAGGAGGACAATAGAAGAGGTGCACAGACAGGAGGAAAATAGAAGAGGTGCACAGACAGGAGGACAATAGAAGAGGTGCACAGACAGGAGGACAATAGAAGAGGTGCACAGACAGGAGCACAATAGAAGAGGTGCACAGACAGGAGGACAATAGAAGAGGTGCACAGACAGGAGGACAATAGAAGAGGTGCACAGACAGGAGGACAATAGAAGAGGTGCACAGACAGGGGGACAATAGAAGAGGTGCACAGACAGGAGGACAATAGGAGAGGTGCACAGACAGGAGGACAATAGGAGAGGTGCACAGACAGGGGGACAATAGAAGAGGTGCACAGACAGGAGGACAATAGGAGAGGTGCACAGACAGGAGGACAATAGGAGAGGTGCACAGACAGGGGGACAATAGAAGAGGTGCACAGACAGGAGGACAATAGAAGAGGTGCACAGACAGGAGGACAATAGGAGAGGTGCACAGACAGGAGGACAATAGAAGAGGTGCACAGACAGGAGGACAATAGAAGAGGTGCACAGACAGGAGGACAATAGAAGAGGTGCACAGACAGGAGGACAATAGAAGAGGTGCACAGACAGGAGGACAATAGAAGAGGTGCACAGACAGGGGGACAATAGAAGAGGTGTACAGACAGGAGGACAATAGAAGAGGTGCACAGACAGGAGGACAATAGAAGAGGTGCACAGACAGGAGCACAATAGAAGAGGTGCACAGACAGGAGGACAATAGAAAAGGTGCACAGACAGGAGGAAAATAGAAGAGGTGCACAGACAGGAGGACAATAGAAGAGGTGCACAGACAGGGGGACAATAGAAGAGGTGCACAGACAGGAGGACAATAGGAGAGGTGCACAGACAGGAGGACAATAGGAGAGGTGCACAGACAGGGGGACAATAGAAGAAGTGCACAGACAGGAGGACAATAGAAGAGGTGCACAGACAGGAGGACAATAGGAGAGGTGCACAGACAGGAGGACAATAGAAGAGGTGCACAGACAGGAGGACAATAGAAGAGGTGCACAGACAGGAGGACAATAGAAGAGGTGCACAGACAGGAGGACAATAGAAGAGGTGCACAGACAGGAGGACAATAGAAGAGGTGCACAGACAGGGGGACAATAGAAGAGGTGCACAGACAGGGGGACAATAGAAGAGGTGCACAGACAGGAGGACAATAGAAGAGGTGCACAGACAGGAGGACAATAGAAGAGGTGCACAGACAGGGGGACAATAGAAGAGGTGCACAGACAGGAGGACAATAGAAGAGGTGCACAGACAGGAGGACAATAGAAGAGGTGCACAGACAGGGGGACAATAGAAGAGGTGCACAGACAGGGGGACAATAGAAGAGGTGCACAGACAGGGGGACAATAGAAGAGGTGCACAGACAGGGGGACAATAGGAGAGGTGCACAGACAGGAGGACAATAGAAGAGGTGCACAGACAGGAGTACAATAGAAGAGGTGCACAGACAGGAGGACAATAGAAGAGGTGCACAGACAGGAGGAAAATAGAAGAGGTGCACAGACAGGAGGACAATAGAAGAGGTGCACAGACAGGAGGAAAATAGAAGAGGTGCACAGACAGGAGGACAATAGAAGAGGTGCACAGACAGGGGGACAATAGGAGAGGTGCACAGACAGGAGGACAATAGAAGAGGTGCACAGACAGGAGGACAATAGAAGAGGTGCACAGACAGGGGGACACTGTGACTGTTTGATATTGAGATTCAACGCAAATACAGTTAGCCCAAAATTATAACATTGCTGTCCCAGTATTGTGACATCATTTGGTCCTCAGCCATTAGCTATGACATCACTGTTGGTATAATCCATGTTCTATGACATCACTAATATGTTTCTATGACATACAATGTGATGTTTTGTACCTTCCTATCAGACATTCGTAGATATTCTAATATTGTGCCATCGATGCCAACGCTCTCTCCTAGGTTATGAGATTGCAGGTTGCAGTCAACAAGTGGTTAACCACAAAGCATCACAGAGGTAATTAGGATACAAAATATTTTCGATGTGACCCGTGATGACGTTATACGGTCGGGAACCAGAACAGCGCCGCGTTGTCCGTGACAGAAATGACTTGTGACAATAATAGTGAACTCCTGGCTCTGAAGTCTTCCAATGTCTGCGGCCAAGGGAATCGCTGACGAGCCAAGCGTCGCCGTTACGTCTTTTTATCCCTCTTGTTTTTATTTTCCAGCTAATTTTTTTAATTGACTGTAACAAGTCGTCTTGGAAGATGTTTGTTTGCTTAGAGATGCTATGGTAACGCTTTCCACCATCTTGAGTTTGCTTCATGCAGAAACAGCTTGTGTAAAGATGTGTCGCTCCCGAAGCGCGCCGCTGCTAACGTCTTATGGCGAATACTCAGGAATTCATTTGGAGGATTTATATTCTTATTATAAACCACTGAAGCCGCAACCCAGAGACTGAAACATTCTGTGCAATAGCTAAAGGGGACCTCTCGCCCTCCGGACATGTCTGTTATAGTAAATGCAGGGACTGCCCATGAAATAACAACTCATTGGCGTAACAATCAGGCCCGAATGGGGAGGGGTCCGCAGCATCATGATAGTGGTCCGGGAAAACCTTTCATCCTGACCGCTGCCCCCTTATAAAGATCCCAAGTGCTGGAGGTGCCATGTTTACAAGGTAGACGTATACATATATATATATACATAGACATGGGGCTGGAGTAGGGCCTCTGCTGATCATCTGTTTGGAGGGACTGAGCACTTATGTGAGTGCCGTGACCCCTTCACTATTTAAATCACACACTGTCCGTTCTATAATGGCCCTGCAATGTAACTACAGCCTCACCCTATAGACACGATCAGGATATAACGACATCACATGATGGTGTGCAATGTAGTTAGTAAAGAGATCACGATGCTCACACAAGCAACACGGCACCTTCAGACAGCTGATCAGCGGGGGCCCCGGGTGTTAGAACTCCACTGATCTATTAATGATGATCTATCTAAGGGAGCCTTCACACGATGTAACGCTGCGCTCATTCTGATTTCAATGGGAGTGCACGTATGCCGGCTCCCATTCAAGTCAATGGGAGCTGCTTTTTATGCGCTCATTCTGAACGTGTTTTTACGATCAGAATGAGCGCAGCGTTACATCGTGTGAAGGCTCCCTAAAGGGGTTGTTCTATCTCATATCTATCTATCTATCTATCTATCTATCTATCTATCTCCTATCTATCTATCTCCTATCTATCTATCTCCTATCTATCTATCTATCTATCTATCTATCTATCTATCTATCTATCTATCTATCTATCTCCTATCTATCTATCTATCTCCTATCTATCTATCTCCTATCTATCTATCTATCTATCTATCTCCTATCTATCTATCTCCTATCTATCTATCTATCTATCTATCTATCTATCTATCTATCTCCTATCTATCTATCTATCTATCTATCTATCTATCTCCTATCTATCTATCTATCTATCTATCTATCTATCTCCTATCTATCTATCTATCTATCTATCTATCTATCTATCTATCTCCTATCTATCTATCTCCTATCTATCTATCTCCTATCTATCTATCTATCTATCTATCTATCTATCTATCTATCTATCTCCTATCTATCTATCTATCTATCTATCTATCTCTATCTATCTGTCTCCTATCTATCTATCTATCTATCTATCTATCTATCTATCTATCTATCTATCTATCTATCTCTATCTATCTGTCTCCTATCTATCTATCTATCTATCTATCTATCTATCTCCTATCTATCTATCTATCTCCTATCTATCTATCTATCTATCTATCTCTCCTATCTATCTCCTATCTATCTCCTATCTATCTATCTATCTATCTATCTATCTCCTATCTATCTATCTATCTATCTATCTCCTATCTATCTATCTATCTATCTATCTATCTCCTATCTATCTATCTATCTATCTCCTATCTATCTGTCTCCTATCTATCTATCTATCTATCTATCTATCTATCTATCTATCTATCTATCTATCTCTATCTATCTGTCTCCTATCTATCTATCTATCTATCTATCTATCTATCTATCTATCTCTATCTATCTGTCTCCTATCTATCTATCTATCTATCTATCTATCTATCTCCTATCTATCTATCTATCTCCTATCTATCTATCTATCTATCTATCTCTCCTATCTATCTCCTATCTATCTCCTATCTATCTATCTATCTATCTATCTATCTCCTATCTATCTATCTATCTATCTATCTATCTCCTATCTATCTATCTATCTATCTATCTATCTATCTATCTATCTATCTATCTCCTATCTATCTATCTATCTATCTATCTATCTATCTCCTATCTATCTATCTATCTATCTATCTCCTATCTATCTATCTATCTATCTATCTATCTCCTATCTATCTATCTATCTATCTATCTATCTATCTATCTATCTATCTCCTATCTATCTATCTATCTATCTATCTATCTATCATCTATCTATCTATCTATCTATCTATCTCCTATCTATCTATCTATCTATCTATCTATCTATCTATCTATCTATCTCCTATCTATCTATCTATCTATCTATCTATCTATCTCCTATCTATCTATCTATCTATCTCCTATCTATCTATCTATCTATCTATCTATCTCCTATCTATCTCCCTATCTATCTATCTATCTATCTATCTATCTCCTATCTATCTATCTATCTATCTATCTCCTATCTATCTATCTATCTATCTATCTATCTATCTCCTATCTATCTATCTATCTATCTATCTATCTCCTATCTATCTATCTATCTATCTATCTATCTATCTCCTATCTATCTATCTATCTATCTATCTATCTATCATCTATCTATCGCCTATCTATCTATCTATCTATCTATCTCCTATCTATCTATCTATCTATCTATCTATCTATCTATCTCCTATCTATCTATCTATCTATCTATCTATCTATCTATCTATCTATCTCCTATCTATCTCCTATCTATCTACTATCTATCTATCTATCTATCTATCTATCTATCTCCTATCTATCTATCTATCTATCTATCTATCTATCTATCTATCATCTATCTATCTATCTATCTATCTATCTCCTATCTATCTATCTATCTATCTATCTATCTATCTATCTATCTCCTATCTATCTATCTATCTATCTATCTATCTCCTATCTATCTATCTACTATCTATCTATCTATCTATCTATCTATCTATCTCCTATCTATCTATCTATCTATCTATCTATCTATCATCTATCTATCTATCTATCTATCTATCTATCTATCTATCTCCTATCTATCTATCTATCTATCTATCTATCTCCTATCTATCTATCTATCTATCTATCTATCTATCTCTCCTATCTATCTCCTATCTATCTCCTATCTATCTATCTATCTATCTATCTCCTATCTATCTATCTATCTATCTATCTATCTCCTATCTATCTATCTATCTATCTATCTATCTATCTCCTATCTATCTATCTATCTATCTATCTATCATCTATCTATCTATCTATCTATCTATCATCTATCTATCTATCTATCTATCTCCTATCTATCTATCT
This sequence comes from Leptodactylus fuscus, assembly GCF_031893055.1. Taxonomy (NCBI): domain Eukaryota; kingdom Metazoa; phylum Chordata; class Amphibia; order Anura; family Leptodactylidae; genus Leptodactylus; species Leptodactylus fuscus. Next base: position 4,849,573 of record NC_134272.1, on the reverse strand, counting down.
ATCTATCTCCTATCTATCTATCTATCTATCTATCTCCTATCTATCTATCTATCTATCTATCTATCTCCTATCTATCTATCTATCTATCTATCTATCTCCTATCTATCTCCCTATCTATCTATCTATCTATCTATCTATCTATCTCCTATCTATCTATCTCCTATCTATCTATCTATCTATCTATCTATCTCCTATCTATCTATCTATCTATCTATCTATCTATCTCCTATCTATCTATCTCCTATCTATCTATCTCCCTATCTATCTATCTATCTATCTATCTATCTATCTATCTCCTATCTATCTATCTATCTATCTATCATCTATCTATCGCCTATCTATCTATCTATCTATCTATCTATCTATCTCCTATCTATCTATCTATCTATCTATCTATCTAGCTATCTCCTATCTATCTATCTATCTATCTATCTATCTATCTCCTATCTATCTATCTCCTATCTATCTATCTATCTATCTATCTATCTATCTATCTATCTCCTATCTATCTATCTATCTATCTATCTATCTATCTATCTCCTATCTATCTATCTATCTATCTATCTATCTATCTATCTATCTATCTCCTATCTATCTATCTATCTATCTATCTATCTCCTATCTATCTATCTATCTATCTATCTCCTATCTATCTATCTATCTATCTATCTATCTATCTATCTCCTATCTATCTATCTATCTATCTATCTATCTATCTATCTATCTATCTCCTATCTATCTATCTATCTATCTATCTCCTATCTATCTATCTATCTATCTATCTATCTATCTCCTATCTATCTATCTATCTATCTATCTATCTATCTCCTATCTATCTATCTATCTATCTATCTATCTATCTATCTATCTATCATCTATCTATCGCCTATCTATCTATCTATCTATCTATCTATCTATCTATCTCCTATCTATCTATCTATCTATCTATCTATCTATCTATCTCCTATCTATCTATCTATCTATCTATCTATCTATCTATCTATCTCCTATCTATCTATCTCCTATCTATCTATCTATCTATCTATCTATCTATCTCCTATCTATCTATCTATCTATCTATCTATCTATCTATCTCCTATCTATCTATCTATCTATCTATCTATCTCCTATCTATCTATCTATCTATCTATCTATCTATCTATCTATCTATCTCCTATCTATCTATCTATCTATCTATCTCCTATCTATCTATCTATCTATCTATCTATCTCCTATCTATCTATCTATCTATCTATCTATCTATCTATCTATCTATCTATCTCCTATCTATCTATCTATCTATCTATCTATCTCCTATCTATCTATCTATCTATCTATCTATCTATCTATCTATCTATCTATCTGTATTGGAACACTTTCTATAACTAAATCCCGGGGTTTTCCGGAATGTTCTGATCAGATCAGGGATTGTCGCCCCTTCTCAGCCCTTTTTCTCTTCTACCTTTATCCGGATACACTTTTTGACAGTGGAATTTATTAAAATAACACGATTTGGAGCCGCAGCAGGAAGCGGTAAATTGGGCAATAAGGTGAATAAGTTCTGTCCATAGACCCAAATAGAACTTGATTTTGCTTTCTCCACCAGGTTTACTGAAAATTCAAATTTTTTTGGGAGAAACCAAATTCCTTCTGTTCCCGTAAGTAGAACAATGAACATTCTGCAATAGTGAGAGGAGTGAGGACAGTGATTCATGTGGATATTACAGGGCTGGGATTTTGGCTATTTCTGGTTTTTATCCTCATTGAGTTATTTTAAAATGTCTTCTTTCCGGATGGAACCAAATTTTGGCACCGGGATGTCTCTTTGTCTTTATAGGGATATGTACCCCCCCCCCTCATCATGTGCTATTTATAATGCTGTGTCTTTGGGCTCTCGCGAGCCCCAGCGCTGTCTCTGCACCCCATAGAGCTAAACCTGTGACACTAGGAGGTTAAAGGGGCTCTATCAGCAAAACTATACTGCTAGAGCCCCAGATATGAGTGAATAGGCTTTAAAAAGAGGCCATCCAGGCACCGCTAATGTTATATTAAACTACCCCCCCACCCCCCTCCACTGTTTTAAAATAATACCCTATAAAAGAATATGATAATCATACCGTATCGTGCACGCTGGGCGGGCATGCACGGTCCCTTGTCATCTTTAGCCACGCCTACATCTTCTTTCTTCTTGCAGCGATGTCCTTGGGTCCCGTCTTCCTCGTCTTCTTCGTCTGGCGTCATTGCTTGTAATCCCGCGCCAGCACAGTAGGGTACTGGATACATTTATGTTTTTCCCACGCAGCAGAAACCGTAGCGTTCTACAGTCCCTGCAAAATGACTAGCGAGTCCCATCCGCACCTTGTGGAAAAATACGTGCAGCGGACATGCAACCATTTCCAAAACCGTAACGTGTCAGCATGTCAGTTATACCTATGGAAGCGCCGGCGGTTTCCCTACAGGTATAATGGAGGCAGAGGCAACCTCTGAAGACTTTCTAAAAGCGCTGCGGGAAGAGCTGCAATGCGATGCCGCCACAGTTTTTCCCGCAGCCCCTTTTTGCTGCAGGACACTGTGCTGGGACTTGGCCTTAAAGGGGTTTCTAACCTTTGACATTTGTGTAATATCCATAAATACCTGCTAGGTGGAGGAAAGGTTTCCGGACAATGAGGATCCCCTGACAGCGCAGATCTACCTATGTAGCAGTGTTCATAAAGTTCTATCGTGTCCGGCAATATGTTGCCATTCTATTTTGGATTTCTTGCGTGTGCTACTTTGTTTTTCGGCGGCGGCAGCAGCAGCAGCAGCAGCGTTGCTGATTTTATCATCTGTCATAGTGATCGATGGCATTCTTGGCGACTGGCTTATGATTTATTCACAGAGGATGTAGTCGGCTCATCGGAGTCACTCTGCAGACTTCCTCACCCAGGCGGCACAACACAAGGATTGTGCAATCTCTAGCAGAGAATAGGTGGGACCTCTGTGATGTCTGAGCGGTGATGGGGATTGGATTTGTATTTCTTGCATCTGCTAAAACTATCAGCGATAACCTAACATCACACATAATGTATTGCTATACGGCGCAGGAACAACATTTTGTAATTTGCACAGACCTGTAAAATACGAAAACATCTGCGGATCCCGTTCTGTCTATTTATACAATGTAACATATTAATTCTCATCACTGAGTGTCCCAGCTGGGCTCATGCTCTGATCTTCTATCTAACAAACCCAAACTCATATCCATTATAGTCAACTTCATAGCAAGCCAATTCACCGATCGCTACCTACAGTGCTGCTACCCCTAGTTGTTGGGTTTCCCATCTCAGGATCACGTGTAGCTGAAGCCAACGGAAGTCTGTTCCCCAATACATTGCTTTATCTATCTTCCCATATTGTTCAGATACTGTCTCATCAGTGCTTGCAGCTTTTGCCCAGGTTTCAGACCACCTCTGCTGTCTAGCTGTAGTGGTCAGGGATGGTAGTGATGTTGTTCCCTGATCCCAACCACTCCACTTTATTCTACTCCACTCCACTTTACTCCACTTCACTTTACTCCACTCTACTTTATTCCACTCCACTTTACTCCACTCCACTTTACTCCACTCCACTGTACTCCACTCCACTTTACTCCACTCCACTTTATTCCACTCCACTTCACTTTACTCCACTGCACTTTACTCCACTCCACTGTACTTCACTTTATTCCACTCCACTTCACTGTACTTTACTCCACTTCACTGTATTCCACTTTATTCCACTTCACTTTACTCCACTGCACTTTACTCCACTGCACTCCACTGTACTCTACTCCACTTTATTCCACTCCACTGTACTCCACTTTATTCCACTCCACTTTATTCCGCTCCACTTCACTGTACTCCACTCCACTCTACTTTACTCCACTCCACTTTACTCCACTCCACTTTACTCCTCTCCTCTCCTCGGCTAATGGAGCCTTCTAGCAGCTCTGCAAAAGGCTAAGGGCTAGAACCTTGCTTGATCGGGGACTGTTATCTCTGTATGTAAATCCCATTATAACAGTGTGCAGTACAGTCTCTGCAGCATGCTGGTGGCCTGATCTGTCCATCATACAGGATGTGTCCACCTACCAGCTTGTCACTGAAACCAGGAAATGCAGGGGAGAGGAGACAAAGCAGAAGGAGAAACACTGAAAAACCTCTTTAAACAGTCCAGAGAATGAGAATGTGGGAAGATTGAGCGAGTGTGAATCTGCAACTATATCTCCTACAAGCAACTCAACTATCCATGGAACTGGGTTGCAGAAAGATGGCAGCAGCTGCTCTGGACTGAAGTATGGACTGAAATATTTGGCTGTAACAGAAGGAGAGGGGTACAACCATGAGTGCGGAGCATGCTGGAGGATCCTTGCACATTGGGGCCATATTTCAGTAAATGGAGTTGGGGATTTCATCAGAATGAATGGTGTCCTCAATGCAGAGAAGAACAGGTAGATACTGATGCAGCCAATCCTAATAATCTCCTCTGGTGGTCCTATGATATGAGACACTATATGGCGGTATCATTTAGTCTAGTATCACACCCAACCTTAATCCCCTGGGAACCATATGTAAAGTAGCTGTTGACCTCAGCATCTCCCAGAATGGCTTCATTGTATGAGCTTCTACTCTTACTGTAATCTAGTAGGAGGCCAATTAAAGATTGTGTTAATGTCCTTGATATCCCTGCTGGGAAGGGCCATAAAATAGAAAAAGATGTTTTTCTTTCTGCAGCTTTGTGTGTTTCGATTTACCGGGCAAAGCTGCTAATTTCTGGGAGGATTATGGTTGTGCGCGCCCGGAGAGGTCTTACTCTTTGTTGACATGATTGTTTTATTGAGTAGACTAAACTATGATGTCAGTTATGATACGGCCGAGCTGCCGGGGCCTTCTGGGAACTGAACCTTGGTTGGAGCAGTGTATTATTTTTGAAGATTAGGATAAGATTTCACATTCATACTGTGGTAGGAAACAATTATTTGTGTGTACAGACACGGAGAGAAGTGCTGAGATAATGGGCAGCCGTCCAACCATGAAGTAAACTTGACAGTAACTACAGAAGTTCAGGAGGACAAATGTCAACAAGTTTCGTGGCCATCTCTTGGAAGCCACACAAGAAAGGATCTGCGGGGTCTCGAGACGGCGACTTATCTCATAGGAATGTATCCTGACTTCTGAAGCCATCGGCACTGCTGTCCTGTGTCCTGTGTATGGTCCAGGCAAGCGGAGGAAGATACAAAAATATAACAAAGTATCTAAAATACAATTGTATCACATCCTGTAATAAAGAGGATTAGATGTGGACCCCAGGGTGTGGAATGAGCCCAAAACGTCCAGCTCTATTCTTACCCATTACATTTACCTTCTACATTCCTAAATTCTAGGCTTCCGCTAATGGTGAGGAAACGGGACATCCTGAAGAGGACAGGTACACTTAGCTAGTTTTTGGATTCTTGCCTTAAGGCCTGTGGATAAGGAGCTAATCTCCCTTATGGTGGTCTACGTCATGAGCAGAAGGACACGAAGGGCACGGGGCATGTACCGACAGGCTTGACACCTCTTTAAGTCATCTTGAGGAGCTCTGCACAGCCTGCACCTGTCACGCGGTGCCTTAGAGAGTGTCTATCATTGTGCTCGGTGATTTGGATGAGACCTGACACTTCGGTACTCTATGGTCTCAGAGAGACGACATAAGTGCTAGCAGAAGTGAAGGTGACATGAAAGATCTGAATCACAGGAATCTCCAACAACCACAGTCCTGACATTCCCTGCTCTCGGCATCTCTCCACCACAATGCTGTATGCTACCAGAAGACTTAAGATTGGAGTTTTCCTTTGGATTTTGTCACCCGATATTTACAAGATTTTTTAGGACTACAGGGCGACATGTTGCATGACACATAGATTGCAGTTTTGCATTGAGAAATCGCATCTAATGATGTCAATGAGGCCATTTTGCACCTTCAAGGGCTGCACCCTGCAGTTTAAGGTCTCATGTCATAGACTGCAATGAAGATAAGTAAAAGGGGCTATGATTGAAAATCCCTTTAAGGGCACGTTTACATCGGTGTCCTTGTGTCTATTCATTGCAGGACCAGAAGAACAACATAAAATGATGGATCAACGGATCTTGACTACAATGCGGTCTGCAGGGTTATTGTCCGGGCATCATTGGATCATAAAGCCAAGTTTGCAGGATTTTTTGCAGACTCTGATGTGAGCATAAGACCGTTTTTATGTTTTTCTATATAAGACCCAATATTGCACCCATTGCAGTCCCTAATTTGTAATATTTTGCAACACTATGAGATCAGATCTGCCATATAACACGCCCACAGTATTCTACATGGCACATGGTCGGTGCAGAGCCCTGTTACGTATTTGGTGTTCAGGAGCTTCTGACGCAGGGGGTGCAAACCCTTTGGGCGCTTCCATCCGGTAATTCTGCCACCCAGCTTTCCAGCACACAGATATCAGTAAGAATCCCCTGGATGTTGTATTTACTGACTCGAGAGGACGATTCTGTATTTACTGATGATTTGCGACCTGTAATTATTTGTTACTATTGAACTCCAAGGTCACAAATGAAAGATGTCTCTGAACTGAAGACTCCTTGAATCCCTTTCTAAGAATTCATATAATAATAATGGAGCTTTCTCTAATTGCCGGTGGATTAGAAGTGCCCCGGGGTCATGTGTTTTGGTTTGGGGAGCAAGCTTCGGCACGCTCGCATGATTCCATTTATTTATTTTTGTAGCTATGTCTGGAGGCGGCTTGTGAAAGTGTTTGAAGTTATGATCTGGCTTAAATCCCCCTTCCCGTTCCTGTATATCGAGCGACCGTCCCAGCGACACGTTACTGAATAAGGGGGAGGGTTTCATGGAATTACCTGTGGAAGATACACCCCGAAATACAATGAGCACAAAAACCTGTAACTATAACTCTCTCTATATATGTATATACATGAGTTACCAGGGGTATGTCCTGATGTATCCAGGCCGTGAGCCCCGCAGTAGCAGAGTTGAGGTCTTCGCCCGTTGGGGCAGATTTACCCAATTATTCATTTACACATTGACAGATTTCGGTTACAGTCACATCATGTTTTCAGCAGATCCATTGATGGTTTTAGTGAAGTTGATCCGGGGTTTATACAGATTTGTAGATGGGAAGGAATATTTTTCCCCTGATATGGTGCAATTGGGATCAGTCTCCTGGATCCGCACTGTAGGGTTATCGGTAGGACTTGATGGACCGGGGTCTACTATGTAACTACGGTATGTAAAAATGGGAGTGAAAATTGGACACAGATTATTTTGTTGTGGACTGTGTGAATGGCCAAAAGATGTGTCCAAGGCACAAAAAGTCACAAATTTTGCACAAATTGTGTTTTCCTAGAAGGGGCTGTGGCCACATTTATGATCACTTAGACCTGTTATTTGGCGTGAATAATCCCTGAAATCTACGTCGGCTACAAATTTGCACAAATGAGTTCAGTGACTGTGAGGCTGGTGCTGAAAACTCCAATCTTTATAACTCTGTCTCAAAGACTCAAGTCTACCAGGAATCTGGAAAAAACGGGGACCCCTGGATAAAAATCTGATGGGGAAAATGGCCTGTGTCATGGCGGATTTTATACAAAGATCACGCTATATTATAATTATACCGTAGGTGCATAGTGACTTATATATATATATACACACATGTGTGGTGGCTGCTATAGTGAAGTTTACTTTGCTTTCTTCTGCAGTGAAGAAACATTGGAAACCTTTCCTGACATATAGGATGAATGTAGGGCTCAGTCGTAATGTGTTAGTTTAGGTTGTGGCGGATTTCCTGTAGGTTTGCAGTAGAAGTCAATGGATTAGAGTGAAGCTCCATGTATTATTAGTCAGGTAATGTAACAGATCTTCATTCCATATACACTATGTGATCAAATGTATCCGGACACCGGGCTGACAATGACTTACAAGTTGGTGGCGCCCTCCATGGGTAATGCTGGATACAATATGGTGTTGGCCCACCCTTAGCCTTGATGACGGCTTCCACTCTCTCACGTTCAATCAGGTGCTGGAAGGTTTCTTGGGGAATGGCGGCCCATTCTTCACGGAGTGCTGCACTGAGGAGAGGTATCCATGTAGGTCGGTGAGGCCGTGCACCAAGTCGGCGTTCCAAAACATCCCAAAGGTGTTGTATAGGATACAAGTCAGGACTGTGTGCAGGCCAGTCCATTCCAGAGATGTTATTGTGGTGTAACCACTCCGCCACAGGCCGCGCAGTATGTACAGGCGCTCCATCGTGTTGTAAGGTGCAATCGCCATCCCCGAATTGCTCTTCAACAGTGGGAAGCAAGAAGGTGTTTAATACATCAATGTAGCCTGTGCTGTCATAGTGCCACGCAAAACAACAAGGGGTGCAAGCCCCCTCCATGAAAAACACCGCCACAGCATAACACCACCGCCTCCGAATTTTACTGTGGGCACTACACATGCTGGCAGATGACGTTCACCGGGCATTCGCCATACCCACACCCTGCCATCGCATCGCCACATTGTGTCCCGTGATTCGTCACTCCACACAACGTTTCTCCACTGTTCAATCATCCAATGTTTTCGCTCCTTACACCAAGCGAGGCGTCGTTTGGCATTGACCTGTGTGATGTGTGGCACCCAATCACCTGACCACGTTCCAAGTCCGTGAGTTCCACGGAGCGCCCCATTCTGCTCTCTCACGATGTCGCTGATATGGAGGACCTGGCAGTAGGGGGCAGCACAATGCACCTAATATGTATGTTTTTGGGGGGTGTCTGGATACTTTTGATGACATAGTGTATCTACATTCCATGTCTTACCATTGGGCTGCCCTCCAGATATTATGCCCTATGCTCCTGCCTATACGCCCCATCCACAACTACATGTCAGGGATGATAACCTTGAGCTGTTAATGGGCAGATATTTGGAGTCTTTGGTAATAGGATACAAGAGATGAGAAGTGAAAGGATTAATGTGCAATGTTGTGAGTTCGGTGCTTGGTAGAAGACGAGACGTTAATGTCATAGGGAAGTGGATAGATAAGAATCTCAGATAGCTCAGAGAGAGACGACTATGGCCATTGTGGCGTCCTCACAACATAACTAATATCTCTTCTTAGTTTCACACTTTACATTATTGCCTTAAAGTTCAGACTTCTGGGAAATGGGACCGGACAAGAAGTAAAGCCCATTGTTTGCCCATTGTTTGCCATTAGGAGTGTAGAATTCTTCGGTTGGGTTCTTGTGAGTCCGGTGTATTCATGAGCTGAGCCGTCTCCTCACTGTCATAGACTGCTATGTATGTAGATACCCCCAAGACAGCTGTCAGTCCCGGCTGAGGTCCACTTATTATTGGGCTGCAGAGGATCCTCCGGTGGGCCCAGGCTCTAATACAATAATGGTCCAGCAGACGACACCCAAATATGACGGGTTCTACGGTCTGCTCTTGTACAGGGGCCTCACATATGAGCCAGGATACAGAGGCCATGCCTTGCTCTGGGGGAGGGGGCCTGGCATCTCAATGCATTATATAGACATTCTGTCAATCTTAATGGAAATGTGTAATACTCCAGTTCCCCTGTGGTGGCGCTGCAGGGAACTGAACACTTACACACAGTATTTGCACCATCCCTGATCCCTGATATCCATTGTAGGTCAGTAATAAGCCGAGCTGTAAGTATTGGGCCTAGTCCAGACCCTTACGATGAAGGTGATCATGATAATGCAATCTGCATCAATTATTTAACTCCTTCACTCCTTCACTGCAGGATTGGGAAAGTGAATATATTTCCTGAGCTGTCGTGCTGGGTGACCAGATAATAACATGATCATTCTGTATTATGGTGCGGAGCAGAGGACAATGGGGGGAATAGAAGATGGACGAATGCATGGACTGGAGAACAACAAATCCCAGCAGATCAGAGCAACATATACCGGACCCTGAGTCTGCTCTATAGGGACAGAAGCTGAGAGATAATGTCTACACAGAGGGAAGGCGCAGTGCGGGGAATGTGGGGTCAGGACTCCCTGTCTATCCTCCACCGATAACAAGTCCATGCCCATGGGCACTAATGCAAAACCTGTAATAGTGCCCACACCTGCCATATACCTGACACAGGGGCACGATGGGAAACTTTTTCAAACCTATAGATAGGTTACTATAACCAGACCCAGCATATCACCCCGGCCCTGCAGATAGATAGGTTACTGTCACCAGAACTAGCATATCACCCCAGCCCTGCAGATAGATAGGTTACTGTCACCAGACCCAGCATATCACCTCATCCCTGCAGGTAGATAGGTTACTGTCACCAGAACTAGCATATCACCCCAGCCCTGCAGATAGATAGGTTACTGTCACCAGAACCAGCATATCACCCCAGCCCTGCAGATAGATAGGTTACTGTCACCAGACCCAGCATATCACCCCAGCCCTGCAGATAGATAGGTTACTGTCACCAGAACCAGCATATCACCCCAGCCCTGCAGATAGATAGGTTACTGTCACCAGAGCCAGCATATCACCCCAGCCCTGCAGATAGATAGGTTACTGTCACCAGACCCAGCATATCACCCCAGCCCTGCAGATAGATAGGTTACTGTCACCAGAACCAGCATATCACCCCAGCCCTGCAGATAGATAGGTTACTGTCACCAGACCCAGCATATCACCCCAGCCCTGCAGATAAATAGGTTACTGTCACCAGTACCAGCATATCACCCCAGCCCTGCAGATAGATAGGTTACTGTCACCAGAGCCAGCATATCACCCCAGCCCTGCAGATAGATAGGTTACTGTCACCAGAACTAGCATATCACCCCAGCCCTGCAGATAGATAGGTTACTGTCACCAGAGCCAGCATATCACCCCAGCCCTGCAGATAGATAGGTTACTGTCACCAGAACCAGCATATCACCCCAGCCCTGCAGATAGATAGGTTACTGTCACCAGACCCAGCATATCACCCCAGCCCTGCAGATAGATAGGTTACTGTCACCAGGACCAGCATATCACCCCAGTCCTGCAGATAGATAGGTTACTGTCACCAGACCCAGCATATCACACCAGCCCTGCAGATAGATAGGTTACTGTCACCAGAACCAGCATATCACCCCAGCCCTGCAGATAGATAGGTTACTGTCACCAGAACCAGCATATCACCCCAGCCCTGCAGATAGATAGGTTACTGTCACCAGAACCAGCATATCACCCCAGCCCTGCAGATAGATAGGTTACTGTCACCAGAACCAGCATATCACCCCAGCCCTGCAGATAGATAGGTTACTGTCACCAGAACCAGCATATCACCCCGGCCCTGCAGATAGATAGGTTACTGTCACCAGACCCAGCATATCACCCCAGCCCTGCAGATAGATAGGTTACTGTCACCAGACTCAGCATATCACCCCAGCCCTGCAGATAGATAGGTTACTGTCACCAGACCCAGCATATCACCCCAGCCCTGCAGATAGATAGGTTACTGTCACCAGAACTAGCATATCACCCCAGCCCTGCAGATAGATAGGTTACTGTCACCAGAGCCAGCATATCACCCCAGCCCTGCAGATAGATAGGTTACTGTCACCAGAACCAGCATATCACCCCAGCCCTGCAGATAGATAGGTTACTGTCACCAGACCCAGCATATCACCCCAGCCCTGCAGATAGATAGGTTACTGTCACCAGGACCAGCATATCACCCCAGTCCTGCAGATAGATAGGTTACTGTCACCAGACCCAGCATATCACCCCAGCCCTGCAGATAGATAGGTTACTGTCACCAGAACCAGCATATCACCCCAGCCCTGCAGATAGATAGGTTACTGTCACCAGAACCAGCATATCACCCCAGCCCTGCAGATAGATAGGTTACTGTCACCAGAACCAGCATATCACCCCAGCCCTGCAGATAGATAGGTTACTGTCACCAGAACCAGCATATCACCCCGGCCCTGCAGATAGATAGGTTACTGTCACCAGACCCAGCATATCACCCCAGCCCTGCAGATAGATAGGTTACTGTCACCAGAACCAGCATATCACCACAGCCCTGCAGATAGATAGGTTACTGTCACCAGAACCAGCATATCACCCCAGCCCTGCAGATAGATAGGTTACTGTCACCAGTACCAGCATATCACCCCAGCCCTGCAGATAGATAGGTTACTGTTACCAGAACCAGTATATCACCCCAGCCCTGCAGATAGATAGGTTACTGTCACCAGAACCAGCATATCACCCCAGCCCTGCAGATAGATAGGTTACTGTCACCAGAACCAGCATATCACCCCAGCCCTGCAGATAGATAGGTTACTGTCACCAGACCCAGCATATCACCCCAGCCCTGCAGATAGATAGGTTACTGTCACCAGAACCAGCATATCACTCCAGTGCAATGTATGGGCTCATCTGTATACCCAGGTAGTGTTAAACCACTACTGATCTGATATTGATTCGGTATACTAAGGATATAATATATTATAAAAATATTTTTCTTATTATCAGGACTTTTATGAGGATTACTATTATTATTATTATTATTATTATTCTCCTCTATAAATGATAAGAATATTAGAGATCATTGAGGAGTTCTCTGACCATGTAAATGCAGCTAGTGACAGTATATAGTATATACCATACATTACACAGAGGACACTACCTGTGACATGTATATTTTTGTATTAGCACACACATTATGATGTGACATTTCCTGTAGGGCCGGGCTCGCACTCACATGAATGGACTTTGATAAATGAGTACAGCTGCTTTTATTTGTTTTCATGGCGCAGACCTGTGAGATATTATTCCCATCTGTTACACTCAGTGTAGGGTTTCTCATTGGATGACAGCGATGTATGTACTGTCACCAGTCTGTATGTAGTACTGGAGAGACTGGTGAGACTGGTGAGGAGGATGAGCAATGCCATAATACTGTATATACTATATGTACGTTACCTGCTAGTAATGCTCTATTTATACCTATACCCATACTTGTTCCCGAATCTGGCATATCTAGAACGTTCTAGGCCCTGGCATCCTTTTTTGAATGACCAAGCATGAGCACTTCAGATCCCGGACCAGATCGCTAAATCAGACCCCAGATAGGACAGGACATATGACCTATTCTTAAGCCATCAAGTAAAGATTTGCAGGGTCCAGTCCGTATTATGAGCTTGTGTGCCAAGCCCTGAAGGGCCCTATGTGGCCACATCACCTATGGGCCCCCGGGGTCTATTGGGCCTGGTTGCAACGGAAAGCAATGAGACCCTTCTAGATATACCACTGCCTAATCCGATTGTTATCAGTGACATTTGTACACCATAAGGGGGCACCCATAGAAGGTCCTGCATAGGACACCATCCAAACCATGGCTCTTGGTGACCCTCGTGCTCCTCCATGTGTCTAACCAGATGTTGCCTAATATTGAGCACCATTACTGAACCTTCGCACCAGGGTAAGTCACTGTTCCCAGTTGTGTTATGGTTTCCGTTTCTAGTAGATCCAATGAAGGACTAGCATGGTCAATGGTCCTGAAGGTGAATATCTCTCCATGGTGGGCAGTGAGGTGTCCCCAGGGACTAAAGCCCTTAGATAATGTCCTTGGTGCCATTACACTCTCATTACCTCTCTCTACAACTTTAACAAACCCTTCAGCTCACTTGGTGTCTGCAGAAAGAATTGTCACCAGATTGGAGTAAATTGCTTTGCTATTTACATTATGCAAATCTACTAATCATTGCACTAATCAGTCTCAGTAAATTACCACTTACATTTACTTACAAGTAATTGCATGCAGCTCAGTAGCAAGAAGCTGAGAAGAAAATGACACTTAACACAGTTGACTGCTCTTAACCCCTTTCCAAAACAGCAACACCCTCAATGGCACAACTGCCCCCCCCCCCCCCAATGACTCCGCAACTGCATAATGGGACTGGTCTGTATCTGCCCCAAATCAATGGTGGACTCAAAATAATCTATCTATCATCTATCTATCTATCTATCTATCTATCTCCTATCTATCTATCTATCTATCTATCTATCTATCTCCTATCTATCTATCTATCTATCTATCTATCTATCTATCTATCTATCTATCTATCTCCTATCTATCTATCTATCTATCTCCTATCTATCTATCTTCTATCTATCTATCTATCTATCTATCTATCTATCTATCTATCTCCTATCTATCTATCTATCTATCTATCTTTCTATCTATCTATCTATCTCCTATCTATCTATCTCCTATCTATCTATCTATCTATCTATCTATCTATCTCCTATCTATCTATCTATCTATCTATCTATCTATCTCCTATCTATCTATCTATCTATCTATCTATCTATCTATCTCCTATCTATCTATCTATCTATCTATCTATCTATCTATCTATCTCCTATCTATCTATCTATCTATCTATCTATCTATCTATCTATCTATCTTCTATCTATCTATCTATCTTCTATCTATCTATCTCCTATCTATCTATCTATCTATCTATCTATCTCCTATCTATCTATCTATCTATCTATCTCCTATCTATCTATCTATCTATCTATCTATCTATCTATCTTTCTATCTCCTATCTATCTATCTATCTATCTATCTATCTATCTCCTATCTATCTATCTATCTATCTATCTATCTATCTCCTATCTATCTATCTATCTATCTATCTATCTATCATCTATCTATCTATCTATCTATCTATCTATCTATCTATCTTCTATCTATCTCCTATCTATCTATCTATCTATCTATCTATCTATCTATCTATCTATCTTCTATCTATCTATCTATCATCTATCTATCTATCTATCTATCTATCTATCTATCTTTCTATCTCCTATCTATCTATCTATCTATCTATCTATCTATCTATCTATCTATCTTCTATCTATCTATCTATCTATCTATCTCCTATCTATCTATCTATCTATCTATCTATCTCCTATCTATCTATCTATCTATCTATCTATCTATCTATCTATCTATCTTCTATCTATCTATCTATCTATCTTCTATCTATCTATCTATCTATCTATCTATCTATCTATCTATCATCTATCTATCTATCTATCTATCTATCTATCTATCTCCTATCTATCTATCTATCTATCTATCTCCTATCTATCTATCTATCTATCTATCTATCTATCTATCTCCTATCTATCTATCTATCTATCTATCTATCTATCTCCTATCTATCTATCTATCTATCTATCTATCTATCTATCTATCTATCTATCTTCTATCTATCTCCTATCTATCTATCTATCTATCTATCTATCTATCTATCTCCTATCTATCTATCTATCTATCTATCTATCTATCTATCTATCTCCTATCTATCTATCTATCTATCTATCTATCTATCTATCTATCTCCTATCTATCTATCTATCTATCTATCTATCTATCTATCTCCTATCTATCTATCTATCTATCTATCTATCTATCTATCTATCTATCTATCTATGGCTTATTGCCTTTTTACCAAGTGTTATAATGTTGCTTTTTCTCTGATGACCTAATTATTATTATTATTATTACTTATTTTTATATATATACAGTCCTATGAAAAAGTTTGGGCACCCCTATTAATCTTAATCATTTTTAGTTCTAAATATTTTGGTGTTTGCAGCAGCCATTTCAGTTTGATATATCTAATAACTGATGGACACAGTAATATTTCAGGATTGAAATGAGGTTTATTGTACTAACAGAAAATTTGCAATATGCATTAAACCAAAATTTGACCGGTGCAAAAGTATGGGCACCTCAACAGAAAAGTGACATTAATATTTAGTAGATCCTCCTTTTGCAAAGATAACAGCCTCTAGTCGCTTCCTGTAGCTTTTAATCAGTTCCTGGATCCTGGATAAAGGTATTTTGGACAAACAATTCAAGTTCAGTTAAGTTAGATGGTCGCCGAGCATGGACAGCCCGCTTCAAATCATCCCACAGATGTTCAATGATATTCAGGTCTGGGGACTGGGATGGCCATTCCAGAACATTGTAATTGTTCCTCTGCATGAATGCCTGAGGATTTGGAGCGGTGTTTTGGATCATTGTCTTGCTGAAATATCCATCCCCGGCGTAACATCAACTTCATCACTGATTCTTGAACATTATTCTCAAGAATCTGCTGATACTGAGTGGAATCCATGCGACTCTCAACTTTAACAAGATTCCCGATGCCGGCATTGGCCACACAGCCCCAAAGCATGATGGAACCTCCACCAAATTTTACAGTGGGTAGCATGTGTTTTTCTTGGAATGCTGTTTCTTTTTGGACGCCATGCATAACGCCTTTTTTTTATAACCAAACAACTCAATTTTTGTTTCCAAAATGAAGCTGCCTTGTCCAAATGTGCTTTTTCATACCTCAGGCAACTCTATTTGTGGCGTACGTGCAGAAACGGCTTCTTTCTCATCACTCTCCCATACAGCTTCTATTTGTGCAAAGTGCGCTGTATAGTTGACCGATGCACAGTGACACCATCTGCAGCAAGATGATGCTGCAGCTCTTTGGAGGTGTCTGTGGATTGTCCTTGACTGTTCTCACCATTCTTCTTCTCTGCCTTTCTGATATTTTTCTTGGCCTGCCACTTCTGGGCTTAACAAGAACTGTCCCTGTGGTCTTCCATTTCCTTACTATGTTCCTCACAGTGGAAACTGACAGGTTAAATCTCTGAGACAACGTTTTGTATCTTTCCCCTGAACAACTATGTTGAACAATCTTTGTTTTCAGATCATTTGAGAGCGGGCTGTCCATGTTCGGCCACCATCAAACTTAACTGAACTTGAATTGTTTTGTAGAAAGAAATGGTCCAAAATACCTTTATCCAGGATCCAGGAACTGATTAAAAGCTACAGGAAGCGACTAGAGGCTGTTATCTTTGCAAAAGGAGGATCTACTAAATATTAATGTCACTTTTCTGTTGAGGTGCCCATATTTTTGCACCGGTCAAATTTTGGTTTAATGCATATTGCGCATTTTCTGTTAGTACAATAAACCTCATTTCAATCCTGAAATATTACTGTGTCCATCAGTTATTAGATATATCAAACTGAAATGGCTGTTGCAAACACCAAAATATTTAGAACTAAAAATGATTAAGATTAATAGGGGTGCCCAAACTTTGTCATAGGACTGTATATATATATATATATATATATATATATATATATAGCACCATTAATTCCATGGTGCTTTACATTTGGGGGTTACAATCTTTACGTCCATTCATTGTGCTGACTGTTTCCAGTCCACCATTGTTCACCTCTTTCAAATCCAAAATGACAGACACCCAACAGACCCTCTTATATACAATGGGATCCACCAGGCTCCATGTATAACCTGTGTTTAAGCGGTCCGCCTCTCCATTATTCAGGTGCTAAGGGGTAAGGAGCAAGTACTAGTGTGAGTCCCACCTTATATATTAAACCACATTGGAATTATTTCACCTTCACTACAAATCCTTACGAACGAGCATTTTCCTTATACAAATCCTTACTTCTAAGTGCAGCGTATAGCGCCATCATCTCTGAATACCTTCTATACAGAAGCCGCTACCTGAGAACAAGCCTTCTGATAAAACATTTTGCTTCCAAGTCTCCTCCACCCGCTCCCACCCTGACCGGCCTTTTATTCCTTTCCAAAATCTTCAGATTCCCCCCCCCCTCCAAGACCACCCTGCAAGTTGCAGTGACATCATGCACAGTTGAAAGGCTATGCCTGTGTTTGTGAGGACTTGTATGCATTAGAGGAGCGCACATTAAAAGCACAGGTTCCTTGGCGAGCATGCCCCAGCCAGCTAGATCTCAGCCCTCCAGGGCTCCCATTCTCTTTTGAAATGCTCCTTCAGAATGAAGGTGGAAGCTTTAGATGAAAGGCCGCTGCGTCTTGGCAATGCATTTATGGCCCATTGTCTACCTGGGTGATAGTTTTGTGTTTAATCCACTTAAATGTTATTGGATTTTGCATGTGAGTTACATTGGTGGATGGGGTGATGGCCGCTCATTGTCCAAGTCTTCACCTTTATAATGGACGACTTTATTTTAAATCACAATGTGGTCAATGACTTGTCAGGTAGCTTGGTCTATAGCCTGGGGTAATCTAAAATCATCAGCCCCCTCCCCTGGGGGAGAATCACTTTGTTTGGGAATGAATACGCCCCTTGTTACAAGTGAATTTGTAGGAGCGTTACCCTGTAATGGGGCCATTGGAGCCCTTGGAGTGATTCCATAGATAAGGGGCTAAAATTCCGGCTGCGGGTTTTGTCTACTGGCTGAGACGGGTTACTGTATAACTGGAGGTGAACTAAAATGGCTGAACGCAGACGGTATAGGATCATATTATAGGGTGCACGGCGCAGACATCACAGAACAACCGACACCGCTGACCAGACCAATATTAGATGTTTGGTCTGCTCTCACCCCATAGTCATGATACTTATAACTGGCAGACCAGGTCCCAAAATCTGCCATTAGGAATACTTGCTATACCATTTTATTGATTGAAGTAAGGAGCGCCAAAGGTGGCCGGCAGCCGCTTATCCTAAATAATTAGGTCTTATGGAAGCAAAGCAGGATGGCTGCTCAACAGGCCACATATTGAAGAAATGCAGCGTATTTGGTCATTGCAGAAATGCAGCGGAAAAAACACGACCCCAGCAAAGTGCACAAGGTTTTATTTCATCTCATTCCCACATTGCAGAAAAATAAATGCAACAATATAAATAATGCATGCTTCATAAAAAACACAGCATGTTAAATCTACCTGCTGCAAATTCTGCATAGTCTAGGTGGGGGCAAAAATGCAAAACATAGTAGAAAAACAGTGAATTTTCTGCTGCGTCTTTGATAACGTATTTCTTTATTTTGCTTACGTATTTAGCGTCGTCATATTCTGCAGCGACTTACAGATATTGTCGTCACAATACCATGCAGGGCTCACAATCTACATTCCCTATCATTATGTCTTCGGAGTGTGGTAGGAAACCCACAGCAACATGGGGAGAACATACCAACTCCTTGCAGGGCTATGTCATACCGTCATATAGAGCCAAGACAATGCCGCCATATTCAGCTCATGTAATACCATTGTAGCGTCCTATTCATACTACAGTTCCCCAATAAGGCTCTGTGCACATGAACATAGTTTTTCTGATATGTTTTCCCCTCCATTCATTTCTATGGCGCCACATACACTACCATATTCTGTACGGATCAGTGTCTGTAAGACAGTGCTGCAAAGTATGGGACAAGTCTTATTTCTGACCATTTTTGTGGCTTGGCTCCATCTATTCTATGGATAGGGTCTGTGAAATCATGGAAAACGCACGGACCCTATTATAGGCTATGGGGTCCGTGTGCTTTCATTGCTCACTGCATTCGGTATTCCTTTGGGGGTGTCCCCAAGCAGACTCCCGAACAGAATACCGAACGTAGATGTGTCACGCAGTCTCAGAAAGGAATGCATAGTATTTTCATTTCATTAAGTATTTAATAAAAGGTGTCAGATCATCCTGGATGTCAGATCTAGCTGACTAAGCAAGAGTGCGAGGAGCAGGGCTGTGTTACTGTAACAAGCCAACATAATATTCAAGAGTTTGGGAAAGTTGGGTGACAGCCTCAGGCTTATGCAATGTGGACTCCCATGGTCCCTGTGAAAAGTCACATCAAGGATTTAGTTCTATTGGGGTGACTGTAATACTTCTCTATAGGTTAATAGTGTCCATGAAAATAGATCTTTAAAAAAATAGAGCATATTGTAATTCTTCATGGATCATGGGAAACAGGGTGGTGTGAACGGGCTCTAATAATTAGAATAAAATGTAACATCTATTTATAAACAGAAAACATAAATATAAAATACAGAAAATCGCATGCGCTTCTAAATCCTCCCAGTAGAGGGCGATCAAGTACATCAAACATCCAGAAATCCGGAGAATTGAATTTTTAGCAAATTTCATTTGTGAAGTTTTTTTTCCCCTATTTAATGCCATAAAAGTTCTGTAAAATCCATGAAGCAGACACTATGAAGTTATAAAATCTTGTCAATGACGGGTTATTGGGAGCTGCAAAGTTATACAACTATGGAGAAGTTTGGGTGAGTTTTGTAGCCTCTCCGTTCCCTTCTTTGAAGGTCTTATTTGACATGGCCCCAGGTACCGATCACATGGAGAGATTATAATCTACCACCGTCTATATAGAGCTTCATAAAGTGACAATTGGGTGTTATATTGCTGCACCAATGCTTGGCCATGACATACCATTACATGGGGCACAAGCATTATACATGACCCCTGATATCTGGGGCCCTGAAGGGGTCTAGGAATTTTAGGTTACCCTTTGACTTCTAGAAGCTCAGTGTATGTCACCGCCATTGCACATTCCGTCATAGGATCAGATGAATGGATTAAACAAGAGCACGGATTTGTCTAATGCTAACAATTGACTATAAAGGGTATCAGGGTCTGCCCCCCATAGCTGCCCCCTGCGGGTCTTGGCTATCACTATATATGCCTGCAGACAGTGTTGGACTGGCTGTAACACAATACTTTCCACCCAAATGTGTTGGGTACCATGGAGTCATTGCAGGCCAGACCCCCCGAATCATCATATGTGATGGGCCCAGGGATCCTCGGTCTGACTCTGCACGCAGGTGAGCGCTGGCGGTCGGCTGTCTCGTTTCTTGCAGCCTGTCTCGGCCTCTGGGCTCTGTAGCGGGTATATGTTTACATGTGTCTAGCTGGAAATAGAATCCCATTCAAAAAATCTGGACTTTAATATCATTTGGAATGAGGCCCATACAGATAAGCGCCGGCTCCCGTTAGCTCTGCTATGTATGACCTAATGGCCTTTCCTGAGACAGGGGGATTGATTTCCCGTGCTATTACCACAATACAATTTTATTTCTCTGTAGACAATACATAGTGCCAGGCTCCGGGCGGCATAGGTTACACTAAGTGGAATGTCTTCTACTGCGACAGAACCGCCTATCGACTGTGGTCATGGAGAGAAATACATACATGACACATGCAAGGCCTGGCCACCATTCCTTGTGCTATATCACCTTGGTATGGTCCATGGGTTGGTGCCACCTCCCTTGTGTGACATCTGTTGGTCCAGGCGAGAGCGGTCACGCTGGGCAACTCTATGCACCACAAGGGGTTAAACAGAGTTTAGTGCGACCCTATAGAAGGTACAGGGGCTGCCTCTATGGTCAATTTAGACTAGTATAAAGGCAGCGACATTAAGGGTCATCCTAAATCAGAAATAAGGACCTGTCCCACCATCGTCTGCGGATGAGGCTCAACTGCACCCAAATGAATGAGACTAAACAAGCTGCAATACCAGGTACAGACCATGGACAAGGGTGGCGCTGACACTGCTGGAAGAGCAGAACCTATGGAGCCCAGGGTTTAGGGGTAGGTATAGGTTTAAGGTTGGAGGACAATTCCCTATCACTTACAGATAGAACTTGATAAATATATAACCTCGCAGTCTTCACATGATCGCCTATACGGTCACAAAGATGGCACCCATGGCTCAAGATAGATCCGCCATCCAATAAATACACATCATGTAACACAGCTGTCTGGAGAGAAGCAACTGCTTATCCTGAAATACCTGGTTCATGAATAAAATGCCAGAGATACAGTGAAGACTGACACAGGCAAGATGATTGAGGAGAGGGATATTTATTGATGACCTAACCTGGGGGCCTGCTATCAATAAGAGAGAAGTGGTGATCCGACACCTGCGACCCTTCCCGATCAGCTGTTGTAAGAGCCGCGACCTCTTCACTATCCTCATTTCTGTTTTATAGCACCCGTGTAATGTAATTACATTCTCACCCCATTCACTTCTGTGGGATAACACTGTGATGACATGGCATGTGATGCAAACAGTGAAGGGGTCACAGCGCTGCAGACAGGTGAGCGGTGGGACTCCCGGGTGTCACACCCACCCTCATCTTGAGGATAAGAACTGGACAACCCCTTTAAGTCTGCACAGCAATGCCTGTTTATGTGTCATTCAGGATCTGTAGAAAGTTTGGTGACAACTCCTAGGGACACTGTAGTAGGATACGCCATCATTGTCTGAGTGCTGTGACCCCTTCCTAGAATTAACGACTACAGAGCCGTGCCGCTTGGTCTTCTGCTTGGTCACTGCTTTCCAGCTATCCTCGGGGTCACAGCGGTCGGATCTGTCACCCGGACATTGGTGGCTTTCCCTAGCAATGCGCCACCGGTTCTATCCTGAGAAAACCCTCTTAGGTAAACACAGGTCTGGCATGGCCGTCCGTCTGCGCCTTCACTAAGTGCTAGACTTTGGAACCGAGTAAAGATTGTTCAGATAGAAATGACATAAATTCATATTAAACATGAAAGAGCTCGTCCAAGATTAGAAAAACATGTCTGCCTTCTCCTAAAACCGCCCTGGGGCCACGGCTTGTGTCTGATAATACAGCTCAGCTCCATTGAATAGAATACAACTAAGCTGCAATACCTGACTCCTCCTGTGGACGGCTGAGGCGCTGTTCTTAGAAGGAATCACATATGGTTTTCTAAGGCTATAGTCACACAAACCTGATCGTTTACATCCAGTTATCGCATATTCTGCCTTCATGGATGAATTTCTTTGTTTTTTTCCTTCCTCCCCCCCCCTGATACGATTATAAGAGGCGTCACCGGGTGCAAATCTGTGGAGCAGCCACTAAAACCAGGCCCACGGGGCACAGCTATGACACCGTCTCCATTGCCTGTAGCAACCAATCACAGAGCAGCTTTCATTTTGTATTCTGCTGTTATAAAATGCAAGCTGTGCTGTGATTGGTTGATAGACAAGATAATAAATCTGCCCCCTGGGGTGTAAAAACAGCCATCGTGTGAATAAGGCCTAAAATCCAGGCACCCCTCCAGTATTAGTGACTGACGGCCACGATTCCCCTAAAAAGTATAAGAGGTGTAAGGGATATAGCAGGCCGAGTGTGCAGGCCGAGAGTGCAGGCCGAGTGTGCAGGCCGAGTGTGCAGGCCGAGAGTGCAGGCCGAGTGTGCAGGCCGAGTGTGCAGGCCGAGAGTGCAGGCCGAGAGTGCAGGCCGAGTGTGCAGGCCGAGAGTGCAGGCCGAGTGTGCAGGCCGAGTGTGCAGGCCGAGTGTGCAGGCCGAGAGTGCAGGCCGAGAGTGCAGGCCGAGAGTGCAGGCCGAGTGTGCAGGCCGAGAGTGCAGGCCGAGTGTGCAGGCCGAGAGAGGACCAATGTCCTAGCGGATGACAACCCAATGGCTTCCGTCCCCTCCTGACTTGCTCTATTATCATCACAATGTAATGGAGCTTCGGACCCCCCATCAGAAGAGCCTCGGCCTGCGTCGGGTTATGAGGCCTTACCTAGAGTTCCAGTGGTGTCACCTGTTGCTGGGGATGTCTGCTGCTAGGCAACCATGTTAGGAAAACAAAGTAGTTTCAGTAAGGACACTTATATACCGGAGAATTGCTGGCGTAGCCATTCCCTAATATATGGCACACACAGAGCCCTCTGGTAAGGGAATATTCACATATGGCCGCCCGCTCCGTTCATCTCAATGACCTTGTTGTAGAAAGTGCATTCAGCTCTTGTGACAGTCGCACAAATTCTGCAGAGTGTGAATTCACACTGAAGGATGTCATCACATGCTGGGGGTTTTAGAGCAGGATCCGTGCAGACTGAGCAGCGGCGATCCCTCACTATTACCGCCATCTTATTGGTGGTCTCTACTTACATGGCTTCTATTACAACGCCCTGAATTCCTCCCGGGCTGCTCCATTGCTGGTCCCATATACTACAGCGAGAATCCCTTGTTATCTGCTCAGGGGCAGTAATAAATACCCCACTGATATAATGCCCTGCAGGACATCCAGCATAGACAAGCCACTTCAGTCTGCTCAGCGGTGTCCAGATACACCTCTGACCCCTCCATTACACTGCACCCCAATCTTCCAATATACCAGTAACATATACTTACACCCACAATATCTTAAGAATTCAGTGATCTGCAATAAATGAACGAGTCCCCCTACAGATCAGTGACAAGCAATGGATAAATGTATTCCTTATCACCCCATAACTGACAGACATGGAAGGTGTAGCTGCACCCCTAATCTCCTATACATCAGTCAGTGACTAGTAATGTATAGCTGCACCCCTAATCTGTCATACATCAGTCAGTGACTAGTAATAGCTGCACCCCTAATCTCCTATAGATCAGTCAGTGACTAGTAATAGCTGCACCCCCTAATCTCCCATACATCAGTCAGTGACTAGTAATAGCTGCACCCCTAATCTCCCATACATCAGTCAGTGACTAGTAATAGCTGCACCCCTAATCTCCTATAGATCAGTCAGTGACTAGTAATAGCTGCACCCCTAATCTCCTATAGATCAGTCAGTGACTAGTAATAGCTGCACCCCTAATCTCCTATAGATCAGTCAGTGACTAGTAATAGCTGCACCCCTAATCTCCCATACATCAGTCAGGCACTAGTAATAGCTGCACCCCTAATCTCCCATACATCAATCAGGCACTAGTAATAGCTGCACCCCTAATCTCCCATACATCAGTCAGGCACTAGTAATAGCTGCACCCCTAATCTCCCATACATCAGTCAGTGACTAGTAATAGCTGCACCCCTAATCTCCCATACATCAGTCAGTGACTAGTAATAGCTGCACCCCTAATCTCCCATACATCAGTCAGGCACTAGTAATAGCTGCACCCCTAATCTCCCATGCATCAGTCAGTGACTAGTAATAGCTGCACCCCTAATCTCCCATGCATCAGTCAGTGACTAGTAATAGCTGCACCCCTAATCTCCCATGCATCAGTCAGTGACTAGTAATAGCTGCACCCCTAATCTCCCATACATCAGTCAGGCACTAGTAATAGCTGCACCCCTAATCTCCCATGCATCAGTCAGTGACTAGTAATAGCTGCACCCCTAATCTCCCATGCATCAGTCAGTGACTAGTAATAGCTGCACCCCTAATCTCCCATGCATCAGTCAGTGACTAGTAATAGCTGCACCCCTAATCTCCCATACATCAGTCAGGCACTAGTAATAGCTGCACCCCTAATCTCCCAGGCATCAGTCAGTGACTAGCAGGCAGGCAGCATTGGCTCAGTGAACCAGCCCACTACTTGGCTGTTTGTGGTTGTGTTGCTTAGTACAGGCAGAGGGGGCGGTGCATGGGAGGTTGGCAATGCTATAATCTCTTGCTCCAGATTATTTCACTCTCCCAACAGCAGAGAGCTGTGAGCAGCTGACATCCCCCAGGAGTTACTCGTTCACACTGCTGCTGCTTCCTCGCCCTGGGATTTAAACCATTTTCCATCCAGGTGGAACTCCAGGGATCTGCTGCCTCATTGACCACTGTGCAGAAGACCTGACAAGATCCCAGTCTTTGGAAACTTGGTTTCTTTTGCTTCTTTCTCTGAGCCAGAGCCAGTGCTTGCTGCCTTTGTGCATTTAATGATTGGGAAGGGAGGGGGTACATAGGAGCTCCATGCAGACAGGTGATGGGCGTTTCAGTGGAAATCTAGAGCTGCCTCCTTGGGCTTTTATGTTGGTCTGATCAGTGCACAACATGCAGACCCTGAGCTTCATTGCCTGGTAAAGATCAACCCATCTGCAAAAAAAAAAAAAAAAAAAAAAAAAAAAAATTAAAGGGAAGGGAGAAAGATCAGGTTGGTCCTGGAGAACCCACCCAACCCCTCAAAACGTCCAGCAGATCCAACACATTTGGTGGGGTGTTGATCCCCCTCTAAGGGATGGTACTGACTCCCCCAGACACAGGAGCAGTTCTGCAGCTCCTACATCAAGACATTGCATTGTCATTCAGTAATAAGTGCAGCAGAACGCAATGACGAGCTGGGCTTGGATTTTGCTTCTAGGCGTCTGCTACCTGTCTTCTTCATTCTGCGAGGTAGGTCTTGGCTTGTCTTCATATTGTCTATATGTTCTGTGTGCATTGAACCTTGTCTAAATGGCATATGTATTCAAATCCTACAATGCCTCCTATACACCAGCAGCCTTCACACTTGCACTAAGGGCAGGGCTGGAAAGACATACAGTGCTAATCCATTTACTCACAGCAGCCTCAGATCCTGAAGAGCTTCTTCATATGACCATGCTGCAAGTCACCTGCACTTGAGCAAGTTGCAGACATACACATTAAAGTGTCGGAAAGTCTATGCAAAGACTGATCGTTCCAAAACCTATTGAATGTGCCCAATGTCGCCATAGGTGCATGAGTGTACGGGTTATACTTTGGACAAATATTCTGCCCCCACCCAAAATGTCCACGTTTTGTCCAGTCTTCTGTCCTTAATGTGCATTGCATTTGGTGCATATTTCAGAATATAGTCTAATTTGTATGGACATCTTCTAAGATGGTGATTGACAGCTCTGTCACCCAGGAGGTTCTGCAGTAGATGCGGATGCTCTGACAATATATGACAGCTGCCTCCCAAGAGGTTCTGCTGCAGGCTTGTCTGCATTGGCCTCCCATGGTGGCTTTAATAATGAAATAGCAGAAGTGCTATATTGATATGTATATTACACACCATTGACTAGTGCAGTGAACCACATTCTGTGTCCATGCCTAGACAAGACTAGGGCATGTTCAAGCACATTGGACTCCTAAATGCTATTTTACTCCCTTCCTTTCTATACGCTACTATGTGGAAGGCCCTACACATGTGCTCTGATGTTATAGATTCTGCTGAGCACATCTGTCTTGGGTATTCTGCCTCCCAGTACAAAAGTTCCTAAGCTATAATTAATGGGATTTGTAGGATTCTTGTGGAAAATCTGAAGCTGCACATAATGGCATTGCAGTTTATTTGTGAAGGGGGAGATGTGGAAATGTTTGCCCTTGCCATGCGTTGGCATTAAGAAGCCCATAGACCTGTGAAGATCAAGTTCAGAGCTGTTACATTTCTGTTTGTTGTTTGTTGTTACATTTGTATCAATGTGTTTTGTGCAGTTGTGATTAGGTGTAACTTCTATGGCATGACGGGTGTCTTCCAGCACAGACGGAGCTGACTGTGAGCTGTGCCCTATAGCATGTGTGAGAACTGGGGCATAGCTGGTAAAGTTTCAGGGCTCTATTGTACCCAGTGTAAGATATATCCTTGGCCTTGTAAAGGGGAAAAGAGCAATCCGGGTGCTTCTTGGTGGCCTGGATTTGTGCCCTTCTTGCTTCCCACCTTGCTACCTTTAAGGGGAGAGCATTTAGATCAGTCTGCAGACAAAGTGCAGGTTGTGGTTACTTGCCTGTGAATGCCCCCCTTCCCCCCCAGTACTTAAAAGGAGAAAAATCTCCTGTTGTTGGCTTTGTGGGTAGATGGAAGCAGTTACCTGCCTGTGGGCTTTTCTGAAAGAGTTTTGTTTTCCGTCCCCGATGCATGTGGTGATCTTCAAAGCCATTAGTAGTTTCTTTCATATAATGCTACTACAGGTTGAAATAACTAAACCATGCAACCACTTCAGAACTGCGGTTAAGGGGGGTAGGGCATGCATGCAAAAGACAGGCTAACCATATAAAGGAATCATCAGAACGTGTCCTTAATAGGGTTAGTAATACTAATATTGCTGGTCTTGACCAAAGAGCTTACAATCCTGTCTGTCTATTCCACCCGAGCGTTAGATCCCAGTTGTCAGTGGTGCGTGACTAGGCCGTGGACTGGAGGCTTGTCTTTTCTGCATGCCCTTTAGCTATAGGGCAGCACACAATGAGCTGATTTTCCATTTCTTGCCTTTATGTCTTGCTTTCCAGACTGCTGACATGCTCCCTTAGAGAAAACACAGACACCTTTTGCAAGTCTAGTTTGCTCCTGTTACATGACTGGCTGAATGACTCCAGTCTCCGGCTAGTAAATTGGGCAGGGAAATGACATTCAGTGACAACTTTGAGAAAGCAAGGTGGGTGCAAAGGTAACTCAGGTCACCGATAAGAAGCAAATAAGGAGTAAGACGCAATTGTGTCAGTGTGACGTTTGTTTTTCATTGCGACTGTGCAGCACTTTCCCCCTTTGACATTGAGACTGGGTAGGCCTGCTCCAGGTACCTGAAATTGGGACAAGCCCTTGGGTACTTTAGTCTCTCTGTGCTGGAGGTTCTCCGTCTTTAGCTCCAGCATGCTCAGTACTAAGGGAGGATCCAGC
This sequence comes from Leptodactylus fuscus, assembly GCF_031893055.1. NCBI lineage: Eukaryota > Metazoa > Chordata > Amphibia > Anura > Leptodactylidae > Leptodactylus > Leptodactylus fuscus. The sequence goes on along the minus strand of NC_134272.1, from coordinate 4,821,315 downwards.
ATGTGAGCAGCACATTATATAGTGGGAGTGGATTATCATTGGGAAGTGTCTATGAACTGTATTTTTAAATGTGTTTCTTCCCTGGCTGCATTAAGGAAGCCGAGTTCCCTCAGGAGCTGATCGAGAGACTGGCTCACAGTGAAATCCGCAGCATCAGTGACCTACAGCGCCTCCTGGAGATTGATTCCGTAGGTAAATTCAATTTCCTTTTTACCTTCTCCTGTTCATCTCTGCTTTATGGATGTTGTTACCCTATGTCCCCATAACCTGGTCCGCAAATGGTTAAACAAGAAGAGAGGTCAGATTCCAGGCCAATAAATAGCAGGCGAGCTATTGATAAACTAACAGGGCTTATAATGAGTGGGTGTGCCCGAACTCTCATGGGGAACGGAGGCCTATGGGGTGGGAGATGCTAGCAGAATAGCTGACCTGTGTTCATGTTCATGGCCTGGTCCCAGAGGAGAAGACCTTGGTGGAAGAGGGGGCGCTGATAATGATTTTGGTGGTAGCTTTGTCGCGGTGTATTTACAGCCCATCTGTTGTTATGGAAGGGAAATGTCAACGTGTAACGGCACAATTGTTGTGTCCACGGAGGTTCCTGAAATATTCTCCGGCTTGGTGGAACGATTGGAAGGGCCACGTGGATCCATGTGTCACAAATGACTAAAATGTCATTAGAGAAATCGCTGCCGGTTGTGCCATATTTATGAATGGATGACTCCATTTTCTGGGATGTTTATCAACAGCTTTGGCATTTTACTACTCGCTTGTCTCGAGTTGGTTACATAGTTACAAACGACACAAGACTTTCATTAAAGAAACTAATCGCTGTCCTTAGGTTGTGTTCATACAGCGCAGTTTTTGTTTTCTATTATGCCTATTAGTTTTAAAAGAAAAAATTGCACCAAAACACATTTATGGTGTGGACCTGTGTCTGTGGTGTAGCTTCAGGTACTCGGCCTTGTCTGGAGGCAGCACGTGTAAAAACTGTGTCACTCCTTCAAGACCCTCTAAGATGCCTGTGATAGCTGACGCGGTTTGGGAAGTCATATCTTTTTCAATGACTGTAGTCGGGGAGCAGGGGGTACCTCTGGTTTGGATGGGATTCTTAGTGGGTCGGACCTTGTTTTACAAGGTAGCCTCCTATAGGTGGCACTAGAGACAGATTTTGTTCTTCTGGTGGAGTTAAAATTTGCATATTTCTCAATGACATTCGCCTTGCTCCAGAATAAGGTTTCCCTACGCCGGGCCAGACTCCATAGTCACTACATACAATGCAGGCAATGACGCTGCCCATTCCTGAATTCCATGTGCACGATGGATAGGTTTCCCCTGGAGTTTATCTCACTTCTTTCTTTCACATTCTGTAACGGAGCGTAGTTGTACGGCAGACGTATATTTGGCCACTTTGTAGAAGTTCTTGACTCCAATGTTCTGAAGTATTGATAGCTTATAGATAACGGCATGTAACCATGTATGTGGTAGGGGGCGCTCTTGCATTCCAGTGTGCCTTGAGTGATTATGTTGCCATATTTTGGATACAGCGCTGAGTCTGTGGTATACGCTCAACCTTGGTGTGTTATACTACATGTTTTCAGACCGCCTTCCATTGGTGCGCATAGAGTAGACGGGAGGCAATGGTGACATTCACAATGGTCCACGTGGTTTAGGGACTGTAAACAATATTTGTTGCCCATTTCAATCCCCTTCGGTGACCCATTAGTTCGTAACTCCTATTAAGAAGAGATGTCAACCAGAATCGTTACTAACTATCCCGGTAGACATTACCCTGCTCCATGCATGGCCTGGAATAACCGTAGTTCTGCTTTTCAGTAACTTTCAAGCACCTGATGTGTTGCAAAATTCTGTTTAGAATGATGAGCTACATTGTGAAGAACATCCAATGCTTTTGTAACATAATTACCAAATATCCCTTATAAAGCCTAAGGGAAGAGATGCCATAATTATTCCAATTATCCGGGATTATGTGGCACCAGATATTTTTGTAGCCTTCTACCTGTTGACAGGAATGGGATCCCCCCCCCCTTGAGAGCTATAAACCAGAGAAGAAGCTTATGCCTGGTGGTGAAAAGATATTTGACAATAGCGGTGTTATGATGGTGTCTCTAATGAATAGGGAAGACTCTTTGATAACGTCGGGGTGGTAGCTTCTGTTGAGTGCATGCCTTTAGCGATTAAGTCTGCGTTGCTTTTGAAGTCGTGTTGGGACCTCCTAACTTTGGCCGTGGTCATAAATAATAAAGAGCAATTATTTGTCGGGTATTAAACAAATGAGTGGTGGCGGATCAGAGAGCCTGTTGTAACAAGACTGCAAGGCTAATTTCCCTTGGATCCAACCCATTGTGTATCGGGGTTGTAGGACACGGCGCTCCTCGCCTCATTCACACATCCTTTACTCGGGGCATAATTGCAGGTCTATTTATATAGGCCAGGTTTTCTGCTTCACAACCTCCCTTTTGCCACTGAGCTTTGAGCAGGTAATGAAGCACCGCGGTCGCAGACAGCTGATTGTGCATCTTTAAGATAAAAGGAGCTTTTATCTTGAAAGGAGGAAAATAACGCTGAACTTCCAATTGAAGATGGCGACGTTTCTCAGTCCATATGGTGAAAGCGTGCGGAGCTGCGTGACCCGCCGTGTGAACGGATGTATGGTCTGAACGCTGGAAGGAGAGGCTACATTCCCTAGGCCTCCTGTACTGTCTGGGGCTTAGGATGGGAGTTAAGTGTTTGGGCCCATAAGCTGCACACTCGGTGGATTCGCACGTGGTGCGTTTATCTGGCCACAGTAAATCCATCAATTCTGCATGTGTTTGCAGTGCAAGCTTTGCTGTGACTAAATGTTTGACAGAAAAATGCGCCATGTGTGAATTGACCCGGACCGCCTATATTAAAGGGAGTCTGTCACCACAACACAGCCCTGCAGATAGAGAAGTTGTCCCCATGTGAGTCGCTGCCTCTGCAAAGGTGTTGCCGGTTTTGACAATAAGCGATGGGTGTTGTCGTTGCAAAATCCTCAAATGTTTTTGAAAATTGCACTGTGCGAACAAGGCCTACGTGAGTTTTGGAGCTGTTTTATTTTTTTTCAGCATTACTAAGCAGGGCCCTGGACTAGACCTCCTAGGATGCTTGGGGTCCCCATCTCCTTGCAGGACCACTGACCCATACTATAATCATGATCTGGGTACAGGACAGCTCTGCGGGGAGGCAGGGACTACGACCATCATAGAGGACTGATGCTTGGAGTTCTGGTCTGTGCTCCATGTAGCGTGCGGGAAATGTGCCTGACCTATAAGCTACTGACTGTGCACGGCTGTCTGGATACTTTGTCTCATTGGGAATCCCCGAGAGTTGGCAGCAACTATAAGTATTGTCCAATGGTGTATTCTGGTATTTTTGGGCATTGGGTCATGATCTGTCGCCTCTTCAAGGAAGTATTAAATGGATATTGCATATTAGTTGAGTGGTTTCCATCATTTAATGCCAAAATGGAGTGTCTAGGCGTGAGATGGATAAAATTAGTCAAGTTTCCTATAGTATATAATTCCCTTCACTTTGCAATCTACTCTTTTACATTGGCATTACAAACTGCATACCAATTTTATCCTGGCACTGTATGGCGGTATTATTTAGGCTAAATCCTAATTATTATTTTTTTTAAATTGAGGTTGTTATTGGAGGAGAGCTGCATTTTCTTTCTCAAATAGTCATTTTCTAGAACCAGGGCCTACAGGAAGGAAGGTTGCACTCGCATGAGGAGTAACAAAGTATCCTAAACTGGTGCAGAAAGGTTCCTCTATATCAGGGGTAGGGAACCTTCGGCTCTCCAGCTGCTGTGAAACTACAACTCCCATCATGCTCCATTCACTTCCATGGGGGTTCCAAGAACAGCAGAGACAGTTTGCATGCTGGGAGTTGTATTTTTGCAACATCTGGAGAGCCGAGGATTCCCTACTCCTGCCCTATATGGCACCCGTTGGTCAGAGCTGTAGCTTGGTTTTCTAATGTTGTATCTAAATACATAAAGGCTTGTTTGGGTCCCCTCCTGACAACCAGCACTGGGGCACACACCCTAGTCGCCCCTTTTCCCCAACAGCTACGCCCCTGCCTTGCCATCTAATATTGCACAAACACTGGCGACAGAGTTACATAGACTTATTTATAAGTGAAGGCGCAGGGAACCTCTGCCATCTTCTTGGGTGCCGTTACTATCTGCAACCTCATGGACTGATTTATTCATAGAGCTGGATCCTGCCGTCAGATAACCTTAATATGTGGGATGGTAATAATGGCGATATAGTCAATAATTCATGCCAACTGCAACCGCCAAAGCTTGTTTGCAGAGTTTAATAAAAATCTGACACTATTGGGGTCACTGAGGCGATCGATTACCACAAGTATACATGATGGATATATATATTTACTGCATTGTTGTGGAGGCCGCCATTTGGCTTGGGCCCTTACAATCAACATTTCCGAATTTTTCTCTCTTCTATTACAAATAGATTGAGCTCTGTGTAATGCAAAATACACCTGGCAGGTGTCGCCCCCTAGTGGAGAAGGTTAGAATGTCATGACTCGCTAATCCTGCAGGGGACTGAATTAGACATGACTGACTCCCTGCATTGCCCAGCCCTGTATACAAACACTCAACCCCACATGGAATAGAAATGAGAATTTTGGTAATGGTTCTGTTTCGGGGCCTGTAGTGTGACCTGGAGTCGCTGTTGTGAGGTTCGACCTTCCAAAGTTTATGTCATATCTTGCAATGTGGTATTAAAACCTTATGCAGCAACTTGAGCCCGAGCCGAGGAAGCGAGTGACATTTTTATCCGCTGCTAAAATAAAAATGACAGCGGGGCAGGAAGAGATTTGGTTGGGACGGGCTATATACAGAACATAATTGCAAAGAGAAGTGAGGACTGCCGAAAATAACTCAGAACTCTGGCAGATACGCAAGTCAATCGACCATTGAAGGTGGCTCTGATGACAAAAATGCAAAAGTACAGCCGGTCCGGGCATCTAGGCAGGTGTTACTGGAGTCAGCCCGGGACACATTGCAGGCCCAGACGGAGGATTCTCTAATCTACATGTAAACCGTCTCCAGTCCTAGCACTTTGTCCCACATTAAGTCGAGTATATATCCAGATCTTTGATTCTTGAATAGAATGCCAGATTTCATTGAAGACTGGCACACAAAAAGGCTTAAAGGGGCGGGGCATGACTCTTCTGCTGGTGTCAGGCACCGCCCCCTCGGGGCCCATGAGCGGTACAATCCTGTACCATTGCTTTTAATATTACCTTATAGTTAAGGTTGCGATGCTGACGGTAATAGTCTTACAAGTTTTGGTTTGTCCCTCGCAATTAGATTAACATGCAAAGTAACCTGTGTAATATTTTTTTCTTCGCTGTTGGTCTCCGTGAGTTCTTGTGAATTCAATCCTGTTTTGTCTACCTAGTCTCATAGATCAACGCGCGGCGACTCCATTCCGGGCTCCTGAAAACGTAATTGCCTTTTTTGGCAGATGTTAAAACGAATGGCGATCCCGAGTCATTCCACGTAGGAGCACCTTCATTTTTTTTCTTCTCGTACGTTTACTTGGCGCGCCTCCATTTTGCCATTTTGTTGGTAATGATCAAGTTGCATTTTCAGATACATTACGGAACAAGACAGAACTAATTGTCGTCTATTGTATCCATTCTCTAAACATTGTCAGGACATCAGGGCATAAAAAATTTAAGTGAAACTATTTGGGTCCTTGCCACGAAACCATTCTAAATTAACTGCTGGCGATGTCTCCCGCCCCATCCCCCGCCCGCACCTCCCAGAAAGTCTCGGATAGAATAAGATATGTAGGATATGGAAACAATGAACGCACGATCAAAGCCTTTCATGTCAGGGGAATGGCTGAGACTTACGTTGCCTGCGGTAATGGCAGGTTAGAAGCGGCAAAGAATGCAAAATGGCGAACTAGAATGTTACTACTGAAAGGGTCATAAACCAGTCAAAATACTGAAATGAAAATATCTGTTTACGCATTTCGGGATCTGACTCGTGTTACATATATGAGACTCTCCAGTCATTGCAAAAACCAAACCTTACGCTGGGAGCTGCTGGGAGTTGTAGTGTTGCAATGGCTGGAGAGTCTGCTGTTTAGGATATATGGTGTCATGGATGTTTAGGATGACGGCCGTTCTTGGATCTGTATCCGTTATTAAAGTCTCAACGTGTGTGTGAGCAGGTTTTATATAGAAGTTGTCCAACATCCGTCTTCGGATCTCCTGTGCTGGTGGAGCATGTCCCCTTATAGACAAGGCGCACCCTGCACAGGGCTCTGTTCCTGCACTGCAGTCTCCACCATCTTGTAGCTTGGCATAGACTTCATGCGTTACACACTCCAGTAAAGTGGTAGAAGTGATCATCATTCTAGTGGGACTGGTGGAAAGTGGTGAGGATGGCAAAAGGAAAGGAATTGTGCAAAAACCTAACTTGCGCCAAAAAATTTGCAACTTTGTCACGCTTTGTAGACCAGAAAATCTAGTGCAAACCCCAGAATTCCTCCCATGGAAGTGCAATTGTTGAAAAATTTGCAACCATGCCCTCATCCACGTGGGGCCTTGGCCTGCTCCAGCGCCCACCAGTCTTGTCTAGGGTCTGTATCTGCTATTGTAGTTGTGGAAGAGTCGGAGACTGAGATGAAAACTTTAGGGAAAAGGACAGATCTAACTTGTTTTAGTGAAAGGTGTCTTGTATATAATGGTTATATATTTATTTTTTTTATTTTTTTGTTATATAGAGGTTGCAGGGTCCACTACTTTTTGCTTTTTCATTGTTCTCCTATCAGTATGTCTTTGAAGTATGGGAGGAAATACAGACTCCTTGCAGAATTTGTTTCTGGCAGGATTTGCACCCAGGACTCCAGCGCTGCAGTGCTAACCACTGAGCCAGCGTGGTGTTATTTGTGTCTGATTCTAGTGACTATCAGGCCAGTTATTGGAAATAATCCCCCTAGGAATACTAGTTGTGCTCCAGTCCAGCTGATCGTTCCTCCCCGTGTGCAATAGACTGAAGCAGTATAATGGGACCTTTAATTGTTTCCCTTAATCATTACTTGTGGGGTTAGAATAACATGGCTGCCTGTATCCCGCTCCTGACACATATCTGCTGCTCCGTCCTTCAGCATGTGGGTGCGTTGCCCAAACATTACAAACGTTTTACAGTCCTTTTACTAACTTTCATGTGGGAATATGAGACCCGCCATCATACTGTAAACTGTCTGATTTGTCTTCATTATTATTTCTTAATGTTTTTTTTTTTCTTTTCTTTTCCTCTCCTTTATAGGGCCTGATGATTTATCAGGAGGAAACCTAAAATCGCAGACGCACAACTTCCATCGCAATAAACATGTTCAAGAGAAGAGGTCTGTGCCTATTCGCAGGAAGCGAAGCATTGGTGAGATTTTATTTTTTCTCGTTTTCCCCCTACGGCAGGGGTAGGGAACGTACGGCTCTCCAGCTGTTGCAAAACTACAACTCCCAGCATGCATACTTGCTCTTCTGTACTTGGAACTCCCATGGAAGTGAATGGAGCATGCTGGGAGTTGTAGTGTCACAGCAGCTGGAGAGCCCAAGGTTCCCTACCCCTGTCCTTTGGTATTCAGGATAGCCAGCCATTGTAACACAACTATAGAAGTACGATAGTGCGCTCAGTGCTCACACCTGCGCCATTGTTCTGTCAGACTTGCAAAATTGTAATTTTCATTGGTCACTACGTGGTGGAAGACCCTGAGTATTGTATCTGGGGCAGCGCCATATTCTGCTGCAGAGTTTAGATGTTGTGTTATTGCTGTCGTAGGTAGGGATGGCTCTTCTGGTCCGTGCAGGTGCGGCTTTATAATACATTTATTACGACCCTTTAGCTCCTGGAATGAATATTGTAGAATAGAAAGTGCAGATATTGCAAATGTATCCTCTGCACAGGGGACAGGTGGCCATTGTCCTCAGAAAATATCTTGATGTATCTGTGCCACCAATATGTTAGAAGGCTGAGCTGTGGTTCCAATCTCCATTCTGATCATGGGTACAGCTATAGGGGCAGCAGTTACCTCCCTGGACGCTGAGGGTCCACAAATATCCCCCCGCCACATAAAGTATATCCCTATTTTATATGACACTTTGCAGACAGGGTGCACCATTACTGGTTTTACACTGGGGCCCAGGGGCTTCATGTTACTTGTCTGATTCCGATCATTTTTGATATACAGCGTCTTTTTGGGTGAATTTGTTCTGTTAAAAGCTTCTTTAATAACTTGCTAGTCTTGCTATAGTTCTGGCTGCCATGACTGCCCATGGGTGACCATCCCCTAGCTTTGCCCTTCACAAGGATTTTTTACTGGCTTGAATTGTCTTAGTCTCTACGAGCTCCACTTCATTGCGGAGGGTGTCTGGAGAGTTGGCCTTGGATGATTCACAAAGAATGATTATCACACAGCACATAGACTCAACTTTCACACTTGCAGAGAGTATATATTTAGCAAGACATAGGTGACAGATTGTATGACTGGGATTGCAGCAGGTGTTTTGCTGACTCATAACTTTGTGCGGTGCTTTAGTTGTAGGACGGGTGTTAAAAGTGCAAATAAACAATATGGCCGACTCCTACTGCAAGGAAACGTTGTTTTGCTGCTAAAAATGAATCTATATGCATAAAATCAAAAACTTTGTTTAGTGACGATTTTCTATTTTTGTTGAACAGAGGAAGCTATCCCTGCAGCCTGTAAAACAAGGACTGTTATTTACGAGATACCTCGTAGCCAAATTGACCCAACATCTGCAAACTTTCTGATATGGCCGCCTTGTGTGGAGGTGAAACGTTGCACAGGCTGCTGTAATACCAGCAGTGTTAAATGCCAACCGTCAAGAATACACCACCGGAGTGTCAAGGTAAGCACGTTGGGTCAGACTTTAACATGGAGCATGGATAAGTTTTGGTTTGTGGCACAGATTCCGCCATGTCCTGCTGTTGGCTTCACGTTCTTGTTGGTAATCTATAAAAATCCATTATGGAAAAAGGAAATTTTGCATACCTTTGCTACAATACTGGTTCCCATGATGGACTAATGTCAGCAACTCAACTCTGCTGGCCAAGGGTAGTCCTAAGATATCCATGCTGAGATTGCTTCTTCTACTTCTATCCTTCCTGACTACTTCACTATTGGTTTGGTATTGGTGATACTTTATGTATCGAATGAGTGTGTATTTCCTTATAATGCAGTATGAACGCTCCTGGGTTAACTGTTTTCTCATCAGATTGGTTGAATAGTGTGAGTTCTTAGTCCTATGGGGTCTAGGACCGGTGTGAGCTGGGAAGTGTATTGGAGCAATAGGCTACAAGTAGATTTTTCCAAAAATTTCATGACCAATTCCTGACAAAATTTACGTTGCGAATCCTCTCTTCCGCCTTAACATACTGACCTACCGTGCTCTTCTAGACATGGCCACCTTGGCTCTGAGTTTTGCCAATATCGTAAAGTTTATTTGGGGATTGAATGACATTTGAAACTAACTCAATCGTGTTTGTAAAACTTCAATATTGGTCTCCGTACAAACCCCAAATAAATAACTATCCAGATAATATCCTTCTATGCCTGCGCGGTACGGCGGAAATGTAAAATTGGAACAAACGACAGCTAATTTATCCGACTGAAGTTAAAGGACAGAAGGTCAAAGAGCATGTTAGGAGAAAGGGTGTTTAATCCTTGAAACTGGAAGCTCACCCCTTCACCTCCCAACGTAGACAATGGAGCGCAGTGTACACCGCAACACCCGCCTCTTTCTCCGGACTGTGTGCAGTTGACTAGCAGAGGTTTTTTTTAATTCTAATTCTGGACTCTGGACTTCAATAGCTTTGTGTGGCGTCACTTAGTAAATTGTACAGGAGAGTGGCTCAGGATGTGGTGGAAAGTGTTACTCGCTACTGGACTGCTCCGTGTTCCTGGAATGTTTTTTAACTTTTTTTTTTTTTTTTTTTTCGACTGTTTGCACAACGTCTAGTTTTCTAGAGGCCTTTATAATGACAAGGTACTAGGATGGTAGGACTGAATGCTGGCTGAGCACACAGGCACATCCACAGATCGATACACGAGAACGCCGCCGCTTCTGACAAGGGCATCTGGCTGCATCCTTCACAACAATTGGCAACCTTTCCCTTCGGATTGTAACGATACAGTAGCTCAGTAACTTTAAATAACTTCTATTGTCCTTGGAAAGTGATCGATGCTAAGGTCTACTTGTTAGACCAGATGTGATCTGTTGGCTAGAAATTCTGCTTTGAGGTCCCTTGAACATGAGCAACTCGTTTTGGGAACCAAGATTGAGTTCATTGTAAAAATGTTCTATGAATTGACTTTTATTCCGGCAATTGTTACAGTGAGTGAGACATTGTATTCTCATTGGAGCCACCATATTGTGTTACACACGGATTGTACATGCAAGTACAGTATGAGATTGACATGCAGGAGTAAGGATACAGAAATGTCAGCTGGGTTGGTGTTTTAAGGGTCTTTCCTGTAACTTGGGGAAATTGAACAACTTTGGAAGACCATGAAAACCCATAATAGAGATGTTGCTTACTGCTCTTCTTCAGCCACATGGCCAGTGCTAGGGTAGTCTCCCTTTACCTTGCACAGGGTACCTGGTGGTCTCATGGAGTTGGTTTTCATGTGGTGGCTCTGCTGTCTCTTCATTGGGAAACGAGGCCCTGTTGTTCCTGGCTTGGTGCTTGGCCACTTTTTGGTCCGTTCTCAAACTGATGAGAACTTTCTGCTCCAGAATGAACTGCATGCCAACCTCTTGGTGCAGGCCCATAGTTTTTTTTTTTTTTTTTTTTTTTATCCTTCCAATGCTCAGTCTTTGGATTTAGTGGGGTGGTTGCAGCAGTAAGATCATTGCCCCCTAGTGCATTGAGGGTTACAAGTTCACTTCTTTGGAATCCATGTCCTATAGTCATGTGAGTGAGACCTATGTTTCGTGCTCTTATATGTTGGTATCCTAGTCTGGTTTTCTGTAGCATCTAATATTCTGCTTTATTAAAAGTGGTTTTGTGCTTCCTAATCCACTTCCACAAATAGTCTACATGCCACCCGAACTTAGCTGGTTGACCTTTCCCGACTCTTGTGTCTCCTGAATGTTTCTCTCATTCTCCTTGTACTGGCGCAGCCCACCACCTCACATAGCAATGATTCATTCTATAAATGCCCTGTCTGTGACTCCCCGCATCTAATGAAAAGACATGATGCCAAGCTTTGCTCTTTTGATGCAGATTTTGCTGTGGATGTTTGCTGGAGATGATTAATGTCTGAGATGTTATGAATTATATTTATGGTACTGCATCATTTCCACATCAGTTGGGTCTAATAGAGTCTGAATACCACATCATATTGTGCATTCATGACTTGTAAAGCATGGGGTATGATTAACTTCACAGAGGCATTTTTGGTTTCTGAAATAGTTCCCTTGTTCTTGGAACTTGGACCTCTGATGGTTGCTGGCTTGTAGATGTGGGTTCCAGAACCCAACATGAGTTCAGGGCTTGAATCGCTGTTTAAAGATAACCCATATTTATAGGGTTGGCAAGTGAAAATCTTCTATATGTACAATGTTCTAGCACGGTTCTGAGCCCTGTCTGATGTATTGTCATACTTTTATGTTGCATTTATGTATCTCCTCTTTGTTGCAGTTTCACAGATTTATTTTTGTCCATTATTGGACTCTTTTACATATGGAAACCTTGGATGTATATGTTTGATGCATGATGTGATAGACTTGGCTGTATCTCCTGGACTGAACTCTGTACAGTATTCTAGGTATTTATGATGCTCGGAGTCCTTGTCTCACCACGGGATTAGTATTCTGTACCGTAGTCCCTTGGTGACGTAGAGCATAATGGATAACTATCATATTGTGGGACTGGATCTCCGAACAAAATGCAGTTTAAGTCTATGGATATATAAAAGCCAGGGTGCAATGGGCCTTATAGTTGCAATATCTAGAATTCATGGTTCCAGTGCTCTTTGGGTTAGCGATGTTACATGGTAGAGGCTTTGGATGTTGACCCTGGATCTGTATAGGTCCCTATGATAAGCTTCTACACAGAGATCTCCTGAAAAGCCCCTTCTACCTGTATTATACACCAGTGATGGGACCACCATCTCCTAGATTGTCGATGATCACCATGAGTTTCTCGGGAGATGTCCTCTCAAACGAGGTCAGACGTCTTGAGTTGGTCACTACGTCCATGATCTTGTTGGTCATTTGCCAACGTTGAGGTTTTAGGAATTCTGTAATCTGTTACAATTTTATTTATTTAAGCCACCGAATGTCACCATAGAACCTTGACAGATACTAGAGATGAGCGAATAGTAATCGAAATACCTCGCTCCATAGTAATGAATGGAAGTGGCCCTTTGTTGTTTGCCCGCTCCCATTCATTCCTATGGGAGCGAGGTATTCCGAATACTATTCAAATCAACTCTAGTCGCTGCAATGTGAATTTTGAAACCAGACCTAAAAAATGGACTTGTAGTAGTAAAGCTTCCAGTAGACGAGTAACGTGTCGATGTGTAAAGATCTAATTATTCTACCCCCCTAAAGAACTGTCCTAATTCTTCTTGGAGTGAACATTAACTATTCATTCCTTGGGTTTGTGCAAAAATAGAGGAGGGGAAAAAAGGGTTTCTTAAGGCTAAGTAATGGATGTCGTTCTTAGGTATTCGATACTATAAGGGTTAAATAGTTTCCTAAGTTCGGAAGCTCGAAGGAGATCAACCACATCTGGAATCCGAATAGGTGGCCCTAGAGGAACAAGAAGGTGTATTGTGATCCAGGGTAGAATTCTAGTCAAATCAGTTCATGTAAGGACCTCGCCGAGTCGGAATATGTTTGGAATGAGTCTGGAATATGTTTCAGCAAGACCTAAAAACTGTGCAGGATCCATCATGTAGTCATCTGTGATGAATTTTCCTTATTGATCATGATGGCAGCTGAAACGTTAGATAATGTAAGTTAATCGATTGGACGTTCGTAAAACTATTCAGAATTGATAGAATGTGATGGTGACTTATTTGCTGTGGCTTTGTGATGGGGCCGCGCAGCTCTAATTCGGGGTAAGCTGCATGTCCGTCCTAAACTGCGACTCTGGAGGACAAGTCTGGTTAATGGGAAGTGCCCGGGAAACTCTGAATGAAAGGGGTCGGAGTCTGGATCAGGAGAACAAGGCAAAATCTGAGGGTTACAGTCACATGTTAGAATGCTGCCTTGTTATGGTCCTCTGATCCTTGACTTGTCAGCATTCCCTACTGAACTATACGCCTAGTCACATGGCCATGCCAATAAAATATTCGCTTTTTCCTGATCTGGTAATGAGCTGTTGGGTACATTAAGGGCGTCTCCATTGCTATCCTCTCACCAAAGAGCGGCCTCCTTGCTATGGTGGACTGGGCCAGGTAGTGGACATGGTAGTCCTAGGAAGGAGGGAGGGATTGGGTGCTGGAAAGTCTAGATCTAGGGAACCTTTGCTCTCCAGCCGTTGCAAAACTACAACTCCCAGCATGCATACTGTCTCTGCTGTTCTTGGAAGTGAATGGAGCATGTTGGGAGTTGTAGTCTCACAGCCAAAGTTCCCTACCCCTGGTCTAGATCTTTGTTATAATGAGAGTAATGGTGATGCTCTTGTTGTACCAAATTGCTCATTAGCATATTGGTAGTGGTGGTGGTGGGGGGTAATATCTTGGTTAAGGAGGCCCCATTTGGGAAGCAGAAAAAATATTTTATATAGGTGAACCCCAGTTATCAGACTGTACTTTATAGTTCAATAGAGACCGTTCTGGTGACGACTAACCCTGCTGCTCTCCTGCGCCCCCCCCCCCCATTATAACCTTCCTGGTCCCCGCCATCCTATTGCGTTAGTCTTATTGATACAGACCCGAAACATGTCAACCCCGCTGAGGTCACCGATTCAGCAGTCCTGTCCATGTTCATATGTTATTACAGAGACCGGCAGGGGGTTGGGGTAATGTTGGGAGTGTCGCGAGATCTGTAAGGTGAGTATTGCGTTTTATAATACCGTATAGCGTTCTTAGCCGTACTAATAAGTTTGTGGCTGGAAACCTCCCAACCAATGGACGGAGCCAGCCTAGTCCTCAATATGGAGCAATAGTTTGGGATTCAGCTTCTGCCCTAAATCAGGGTTAATGTTGGAAGAAGCCTGGCGTGTTACTAATACCATCCACAGTGATCATTATGCCATAAGTAGCTTGTTTCCCTTGTAATAACTGCAGATTATCGAGCTCCCCATACTAATCTCTGCGCTTTATTGGCCACTGTCCTGTGTAATTTTAAGCAATTGGTTGCTGCCAGCAAAACCTCAGTCACTAAGCTGGTTGTGCAGCCATGTTTGTAATGGAGAGAGTCCTGAGTGAAGTCACGAGACCTCGAGCCGCTCCATCATTATGGCTTTCTCAATTCAACGTAGTCATTGTAAACCGAGTGCCGTATCATTTCTGCAGACTGAGGTCTTAAAAGGAATGTATGCCATATATAATATCTGTTATTTCTTCTCGTATATGGTTATGGGGGCGGCCATCTTGCCTGAACTTCCTCTAACAGCATTTAGTGATTTGCTTTACAGCATAGTCCTGGCCAAATGCAGCAATGGCCAAGTCATTGAGGTCTATGGGAGAATTTTCTAGGACAGGGGTAGGGAACCTACGGCTCTCCAGCTGTTGCAAAACTACAACTCCCAGCATGCATACTGTCTCTGCTGTTCTTGGAACTCCCATGGAAGTGAATGGAGCATGCTGGGAGTTGTAGTTTCCCAGCAGCTGGAGAATCGACGGTTCCCTACCCCAGGTCTTGGAGAAGATAAGCAGCGACCATTGTCAGTAGTAGATGTCACGATAGGTCAGTGGTGTTATCTATAAGGTGGGATTTTGTGACTGCTGCAAAGAAAACATTGGCAAGGTTCAAACTATTAGTAGGCTTGGTGGTCAGAGTAACTACGTTTTTATTTTCTGGCGAGCGATTCCCTTTAAGTCACATAACAGCTGTTTACCAGGAGAATCCGATAAATGTCATATATAACGTTCCTTCTAATCTGTAACGAAACCTTCTTATCTCTTTGTTGATCCCGGATGGTTCATGGATACCCCAGCAACAGCTGATGTCCAGGGGACGGTGTAAGGAGACCGTGGTCAAGACTTTGTGAATTCTCTGTCCTTAGCTAAACAAAAAAGAGAAGAAAAACTTCTTAAAGAAAGTGGAACTGTCAAAAGAAGTTGCACAAAGCCGCTGTCCCAGCTCCTGTGTTGATATTGTTGTGCCCAACCTGTTACCCTTCGGAGTTACCAACACAAGACTAACTTTCTACAAAGGGGCTTTATCTGTTGGTATTTGGAGGGGGTTAGAGGGTACAGCCGAGGGCACGCTGGGTTAGCAGCTGTATTTATCAGCAAGACCTGGAGCTTTCTTCGTCTTTCCTCCCCTTGACAAATACTCGAGGCCGAGTGCACATATTTGTGTTTCCAGATTTTTTTCTTTTTTAGCTTAGAGGGTAAAAGAATGCAGAGAGATAAAAGATAAATTGATTTCAGAAGGCTCCGAAAAAAAAAAAAAGAAAATCAGCCCTATCGTCTTCTAAATCTAACAACATTGAGTTATTAGAAGCCTCCAAGAACGCACCTTTTATGGTGATCGGTTGAACTTGGCCGGTAAGTCAGAAGATGAGTCATAGGCCTGTCTTGAAGTGCGTTGGAGAATAACGGTCCATAGAGAGATGAAGGGCTTGTAAGACTAAGCTACTGCTAAATGCTGATAATTGGGAGGTTTTTGTAACCGTACATCGATTTCCCAGGCAAAGAGACCAGGTCGGGGACTCTCTAAGAGCTGCTCTTAATTCCGACTCGTCCGGGCGGGATAATGAGAGATTTGCTCCGACGGCCGCCTCTCTCTTCCCTCTTAGGTCTTAATCATCATTTGATCTTCCAGAGTTCTGCAGATTAGCCGCTCCTTCGTGCCGGATGAGTCAAATTTGCCCAGCGCCTTGAAAAGCGTTAACAGAGGGAGCTCTCCATAAAAGAAACTAAAACATATTGCTTCGACCCAAAGTTGACCTTCTTGCAAAGCATTCATACTTGTCACATACAGCTTTGACTTGTTCAATGGAAATCTGACAGCCCTGGAAAATGCCTTTAAGTTTTTTTTTTTTTTCTTCTCTGCTACTGTCTGACTATAAGACTTTTGTTTGCTGGGCTAATGAAAGCCGGCTCCATGTCCTGTTGACAAAAAGGGCAGTGACTGAAAGCTGAGTTTCAGATACTTCCAGACCGACTACTGTAGGAACCTTGTTGTGCGCGTTTTGTGTTTTTTTGTGCGTGACAAATGTGCAGGTTTTGTAAAGTCAGTCGATCACTTATGTTGGTGAAAGTAACAAAATACTAATTTTTGCACCGGAATAACAAGGTGTTGATAGTAATTCAGTTCCAATCTTTGTTTTATGCCTTTATTTTTTTCACATTGTATTTGTAATGTCGGGCTCCCCTATTTATCGGATTCCATAGAGAGCTATCCTAGGATACACACTGGATCCCGGACAAGTCCTCAGGAAGGGGGTGTCTGGTTCATGGTGGGGGAAACGTCTGTGCAAACAAGGTCACTTTATAGGTGTCTATAAGACCTATGGAGACAAGTGACAGAGCAGAGCAGTAGGAAGCACCAACGATGAGACTGGAGATCTGTCTCCGACTACCTGAGATTCTCCATAGACTCTGTAGCTATCCTGTGGTTACAGGTCAAATCTTGGAGCAAGTCAGGATCAAGAGCTTGGGAAGATAAATAGAAGGTCTTATAAGTATTAATATGACCAGTGTTGGACTTGGCCCATCAGAGTACCAGAAGATCCTCTGGTGGGCCTAGGCTCTGATACAACAATGGTCCAGCAGAAGGCTCCATATTTAAAGGGTACCATGGTCTGTTTCCTAGGGATGTTGCCCGGTGGGTCCTCTTATCTGGTGGACCCAAGGAACGTTAGTCTGACACTGGATTTGCGTGTAATCTTTGAGCTTCGATTGGAGAGTCTGACTGCATATCTAGATCACTTTTTCCCCCAGAGATTGGGTCTACTTACCCCATCTTCTGCATTGATCTGGTATGGAGTAAATGTGTAATTCTCTGTAGTTGTTGTATCAGGTTGACCCCATGTTAGACTCTCTCTACTCATGGAGAACGTCAGTTCATCTGTACAATGTTTGGCATTAAGGGTGGTCTAAGCTACGCGGATGGAGAGTTGGGTCAGTTACTAAAGTGGTGGTTGAACCCCAAAGCCTGCACGGGAATTTAGAAGATTGGGGCTCTTCCATTGGTAGGTGGTCTGTCCAATCCATGTAGAATCTCCCACCAGGCGCAGGTGTTCTTCAGAAGAGCTATACTTTAGTGTATGGGCATCGGCAGTCGTGAGGAGGTTAGAAGCCATTTCTAGACCCTGCCGAAGTTTCCGCATGTATTCTTATGGTTTTGTATGTTGAGGACTGGACTTATTTTGCCCAGAAGTCCTGTCTATGCCGAGTACATGCACCTAATATTTGTCACCCTCTCCACAATACCGCGCTCTTTGTAAATGGTTTCTTGCTCTTCTTGGTGTGGTCATGGCCGTGTAGGAAAATGTTTCTTCCGATAATATGTTTATCTACAGATTACAAGCTGATTCTGGCATAACACACGGTCAATATTATTCTACAACCAGCGTTTGAACAACAACAATGGGGGGATATCAATGCTCTTACATTTGCTTTATCCTTGCTGCCAATTTTCTTATCATGAAATGATGTCATTGGTTTTTAAGAAGAAAAAAAAAAAGTTAAAAAAACAAAAGCGTTTTAATCATTGAGCTTAAAGAATAGGCCAAGTGAGTTCACATTAACACTGAGGGTTTGTTTCGTCGGTGGCCTCCGCCCACGCTGGATATTGGGTGTAGATGGGTTGTTAATGACTGTGATTGTAGAATTTTGCTAGGATACTTTGTATCCTTCCTAAGCAGCATTACTTTAGTATGTGGATATTTTTGTTCTCGTCATTTTGGGTTCACATCTACATCAGGGAGTCCATGTTGGGTTCACATCTACACCAGCGAGTCCATGTTGGGTTCACATCTACATCAGGGAGTCCATGTTGGGTTCACATCTACACCAGCGAGTCCATGTTGGGTTCACATCTACATCAGAGAGTCCATGTTGGGTTCGCATCTACATCAGAGAGTCCATGTTGGGTTCACATCTACATCAGGGAGTCCATGTTGGGTTCACATCTACATCAGGGAGTCCATGTTGGGTTCACATCTACATCAGGGAGTCCATGTTGGGTTCGCATCTACACCAGGGAGTCCATGTTGGGTTCACATCTACATCAGGGAGTCCATGTTGGGTTCACATCTACATCAGAGAGTCCATGTTGGGTTCACATCTACATCAGAGAGTCCATTCTGAGACTCCGTCAAAAAAAAACCCAGACACTTGTGGTTAAATATTTGACTCCAGATGAACCCCACTATAGTTGATGAGGTCCATCAGGATCTGTTCGTGTCTACTATTTTAGTATGTTTGTCTATTGTTCTGGCTATGCAATGGACCAGAACAATGGACACCCCAACACTAGTGTGAACCTAGCATCACCTGTTTTGACCTCATGGAGCAAGAAGTAGGGTGTGAATACTGGATTATCACTGTGACATCTGTTGGCATCCTATGGAGTGTACACTTTTTGAAGACCTACAGTCTGAATGTTCCTTTCATGTTTTGATTGGTACGTGTATATTGTGTGTTTATGTAAGATTGGGCTGGCCTGTCGGGGTACCGGAGGACCCTTTGGTGGGCTCTAATACAATATTGGGCCAACGCTCAAATATGAAGGGCACTGTGGTCTATTTTCTAGGGGTGCTTGGAGGATGGGCACTCAAAAATATCTTATCTGGTGGGTCCAATGAACCTCAGTCCAACATAATGTGAGACTATGTCATTGCAGCTTCGGTGCTGGAGCACCCCGGGTCATCACCATGGGAAAAATCGCGGCAGTTCACAGTAATTAGAGTGGATGAGATTCATGCGAATCCCATGCCCGCTTGCGGTAAAAACGTCAGCGTAGACTCTCTGCAATTTCCAAAAATTCTGGTTTTGGAAACGGCAGCATGTCAGTTATATCTATGCAAACGCCGGTAGCTCCCCCGCAGATACAATGTTTCCCATTATAGAGGTTATCATGGTGTGTTTTGTGCAGTTATTACAATGATGAATTTTTTGGGATCTGTTACCACTGAATTTCCATCTTCCTGGTCTTGTATCTGGAGATCTGCATTTCATAAAATGCCTAAAATTATTATTTTATTTTTTTTTTATTTATTTTTTTTTTTTCAGGTGGCAAAAGTAGAATATGTAAGAAAAAAAACAAAATTAAAAGAAGTTCTGGTGAGATTAGAGGAGCACCTGGAATGCACTTGTACAGCAAATTCTAATTCAGATTATCGAGAAGAAGAAACTGGTAAGTTAAACTTTCTTCCAACTTCTTAAGTATTCCGTAGATCCGTCCTAAATACCCCGCAACTGCTATTGTCGTGAATTCGCATCCCCCGATTGGCGCACCATTGCGGCTCCCTCTGTACTTCTATTTACTACTCCAGAAGTATTTCTAGTTACTGTTTTCTACGTAGCCTTTGTCTCTCTGAGGTCGTTGGTTCCAGTAAGTGATTTGGCTTTTATATTCGGTTGTGTTGAAGATTTACTGTATATTCAGTTGCGCACAAGATGGCCATTGGCCAAAGCCTACTCCTCCTGCTTTCTCCATACACTCACCATAGGCCGAGCCAAGCGTTTCACATTTTCAATACGTGTAGGGCAGAGGTAGGGAACGTACGGCTCTCCAGCTGTTGCAAAACTACAACTCCCAGCATGCATACTGTCTCTGCTGTTCTTGGAAGTGAATGGAGCATGCTGGGAGTTGTAGTTTCACAGCAGCTGGAGAGCCGAAGGTTCCCTATCCCTGGTGTATAGATCGGCCTATTGCAATCTGTCATGTCTGATCTCTCTAGTCCCCAATATCTGCTGCTGCCCCCATACCTATGACCTTTCACCTTGTGTGTATGGGCGGTTTTAGTGCGTATAAGGTTACTGGAGCACTGCACTAGATTGCTGGTTTACTGATGGATGTAGATCAAGAAAATCAAATAAGACTGGCCCTAAAACTTGAATGTCATTACAGGTTCTAAGTTTTGCAAACAATTTGATGGCTTCAAAAATAAACCCTACAGTCTACGCTGAGCTATAGTTTTCCCCCTCCCCCCCCCCCCCCCTGACATTTAGTAGAGAAGTCCTGGGATTAAATCTTTCTTGTACTAATATTTTAGTTTCTATGTTTCTTTCTACAGTCAGATGTTTGATTTGTAACATTCTGGAACACAATAGTCCGTCTCTCGGTACCTGTTTTCTACGGCGTCAAGGTCATTCCTTTAAGCAGCGCTGATGGCTATCGCGTTTTAGCACGCAGCTGTGGAAAAGTTGCTCAGTCATGTTAATATCTGTATCCTGACAGCTGTCACTTCAGCCTGTCCTAGATTGTTTCTTGGAAGCAGAATATCTGCAGACACCTTCATTTGTAACAAAATATCTTCAGATTGAAATCTAAGCAAATCCCCCACGTAATGGCGTCTCCAGTCCATGGGCTGTATCTGGCATTGCCGTTCTGGGGACAAAAAAAAACGGTCCCCATAACCTGTATCATCCTATACGACCCCTTTATCTCATTTGTATCCATTAAGAATAAAAAAAAAACACAAAAATTTGCCGATCTCAGCAATGCTAGCCGTACACGCGGTAGCTAACACGTTTCTCTTTCAGGAATGCACTTCTAAAAAACAAAAATGTATCTGCTTGTCTCACTACTTGCTAAAATACGTTTCCTTAGGCCTTTTCACCATCCCTGCCCTTGTATTAACAGGAAGGCCTAAGGAAACAGGTAAAAAACGGAAGCGAAAAAAACTAAAGCCTGCCTAATACCCAGCTGGAAATAATTTTCCTCGGCAGGTAGGAACCCCAAGCTGAAAATAACAGCACCAGCAATGACCAGAATTTCCCAACCTTTTAATCACGTCAACACAATCACTTGTTCCAATCTTGACACTGTTACCTTAAGGCTGCAAAGAGATTCTAGATGATTGGCTTTGATAATTCTACGCTACACGTCACCGTAAACCTCTCGCATTCCTTAGCTGTCTTCCTTTCTCACCTCTTTGTGTGTTTTATTTTTGCATTTCATTGCTTAAGCTTGGATGTCATTATCTGTGATTTTTGGAATCATCGTTGCATGAAAGAATTGTATCAATATGTTGCAGAACGTAAATGCCCCATTGGGTGGAAAAAAAACCTAAAAAATCTTGTTGATCAGTCCACAAAATATAAGTTATGAAACTCACCTTTACGGTTTAAAAATTTTTTTTTTTTTTTGGGATGTTTTTGAAAAATCTTTGGTGTCGGAGAATACAAAATGACTTGTCAAATGGCCGAGAAGATTCGTCCGTTGTGAGCTGATATTGTGCTCATGACCCACGCTAACCGCCTGCCATTGGGTCGTTACGTTTTTAGGCTGAGAGGCAACGGAGGTTTAGGTCAAAAATCGCACTTGACCTTCCCTCCACCATGCGCTTCCACAGGATATGGTCTGTTCATGGCCAGTATGGGTTTCATTTATGGCGAGGACGCTTTACATTGAGTTATTTTTGAATGTTAGGTTTAAAAAACCCTCTTTAAAAAAAACTTTATTTTTTTTGTATCAGGGTGTGGGATATTACCGTGACCAGCTCCATTAAGCTACATCTTCCCTTCAGCTGAGGGAAAGTGAAGAGGTATGTGCCTGGAGAGCCTGCGCCCCCACAGCTCTGTTTTTGATGTACTCGCTCCCAATTTGTAAGGGGGCATTCACACGGAGGAAGATGGCGCCGATTCTGACGCCCTAACTCTCGTCGGAATCCACTTGGAAATAAAGCCACCCATCGACTTCAGTGGATTCTGTTTTCCACGCAGAACACACTGAAATCAATGGGTTCCACATGGAAAATGGAACCCATCCAAGTCAATGGGAGGCTTTATTTCTGCGCGGATTCTCCCACGTGTTATCGCGCCAGAATCAGCGCCAACTTCCTCCGTGTGAATGCCCCCTTAACGTTTTGTGAGCGGAACTCAAATTCTCTATATTTTCATTGCATAGTTTGTGAACCTCAGCGGCTTACGATTGGAAACCACAAAATGGTCACATCTGATGACCGAAAGAATTTTAACACATTTTTGCTTTGTGGTGGTTTTTTTGTTAAAACTTCTACAAATTCCATTCCCTTTGGTAACGCTCGTCACGAGGGAGTCTTGTTAAGGGTTACATCCACTCATTCCAATACAGTTCTTATGGGAATGGGCCTTTTGGTCGAGAATGTTCCATTACTAAAGGATTTTTGTTTAGAGGAAGTTTACTGAAGAGTTGTTGTTTGGGAATTTTTTGAGAAATTTTAGACGTAAAGCAGTGAAGATAGTAGTATATATATTTTTTGAGATCTCCATGTGTTGGGTCACTTCCCTCTATGAATGGAATTGTACATATCCGTTTGTACTAGGAACAAAGACGTTTCGTTGTGTGCTGCTTAGGAAGCATTGGGCTTTTCACGTCTTGGGTCTTTGAATGGGTTTGGCTTTACAAATGACCAAATATTTGCTTAAATGTAAAAAAAAGTTCCCGAAATGAGAGGTCGGGCGTAGCATTGCCTCCATCCCTTTTTATTTGAAACCCTTGAACTTGATGCTAACGAAGCCTGAAATAATTCCAAAGCCTGAATAAAATATGGATTTGCTGGAAGTCTCGTGATGATCAACGTGAGAATCTGGCAATGAGCTCTAAAAAGATTTGTAAGGATAGGCGGCACTTGGGCCGGGTCAGGGGAAGTTCAGGTTAAGTTTCAGCCTATTAGTACCTAAGATTTTTGTAAATTTGATAATTTTCTTCAGTAGACTTAAAGGGATCCTATTATTCAAAAGTATTTTTATTTTTGTTATTTTTTGTCCCTAACACATAATAGCCTTAAGAAAGCCTACCTTTAGATGTCTTCTCTGCGCCACTGTTCTGTAGAAATCCCAGTTTTTTACAATATGCAAATGAGTTCTCTCGCAGCACTGGGGGCGTCCCCAATGCTGCCAGAGAACTCTCCAGCACCGCCTCCATCTTCTTCAGGAACGTCCTCTTCCTGTGTCTTCTTCTGGCACTGGCTTTGAAACTTGTAGGCCTCGGGCAGAGCCGACTGCGCATCCCTACAGGCCACAAGAAGTGGCTGCTTACTTACTGTGTAAGCGGCCATTTTTCTTATGGTTGCAGGCATGCGCAGTAGGCTCTGCCCGAGGCCTACAAGTATCAAAGCCAGTGCCAGAAGAAGACACAGGAAGAGGACGTTCCTGAAGAAGATGGAGGCGTCGCTGGAGAGTTCTCTGGCAGCATTGGGGACACCCCCAGTGCTGCGAGACAACTCATTTGCATACCAGCAAAAACCGGGATTTCTACAGAACGGCGGCGCGGAGAAGACATCTAAAGGTAGGAGAAGAATAGCCTTTCTTAAGGCTATCCTACGTGTTAGGGACAAAAAATTACTTCTGAATGATAGGATCCCTTTAAAGTTCTAAAGTTTTTACCTGCTCTTCCCTGCATGGCTTTTACCATGACCGCGTTTTCCACATGGGCCATGTAATTGAAGATCAATTTACACAATTGTTTGCTTGAGCCCACTAACCCAACACGATGTCGAGAGAATCCCAAACTGTATAGAACTGATCAAAGCAAATCTCTGAATGTCCTTACTGGGCCAGGTTTAAAAAAAAAAATAAAAAAAAAATAAAATAAAATAAAATAAAAATATATATATTTTTTTAAATTAAAATGGGAATTTCAAATTTATTTTTTTTTAATTAAAAAAAGCTTTTAGCTCATGTCTTTGGTTACACATGGAATAAAATATAATGTAAAGGTGAAACTATATGTATATTTTGTGGACAAGCTGTTGCAGTTTTCAGTTTCCCAAACTGTTGTGTCCCTTTATCTATTCCATTGTAAACTAATTACATTTTTTTTCTGTTTTTTTTTTTTTGTTTTCTTTTCTTTGCAGATGTGAGGTGAAATAAGCTAGAAACTTTCATCTGGGACTTGGATGTACACACTTTGTTACATTCCTGAATCTTCTACGTATGGTGCTTTTATAGACTTTTTTTTTTTTTTTTTTGGTTCAGTTTTTTTGTTTTCCTTTTTTGTTCTCTTGTGTGGAAAGACAGGATTAAAACAAAAACATAAGGAAAAACAAAAAAAGTTCAAAGGACACTCTGAGAACAAAGGGACAATGTAAATTTGTTTTAATGTGACATCAAAGCAAGTATTGTAGCACTCTTACCGAGAAGAGACGCTTCCCCTGTCAGAAAACTGCAACAACACAAGATGGCGGGATGGATAATGGAAGGATAGGTTTAAAAAAAAAAAAAAAATTAATTTTGGAGAACGTGGCAAGTGAATGGGGACTTTGTAGCAAAGCGGTGGTACTTTATGTCAAGTGATGTGCCTGTTATTATTGATGAAGATGGACGGTGACGGACAGACCACTGGCCAGGAATGTATCAAACGAACAAGTGTCTACGCAGAAGCTTTCGATACAATGAATCCTTGCTCCATGATGTTAAAGTCTTCACAAAAAAAAAAAACCTGGGAAGCCTTAAGAGGACTTTTTTCTTTATGTTTACTCTATAGAGTAATTCTTATACCACGGGGGTAATTTAATTCTGGCAGCACAGTCCTACCACTAGGAACTCACCTGCTCTTATATTGGTCAGTTAATGATTCTAATATCTATTTGTGTCATTTTGCAGCAGTTGATCTTCAAAGTGTTGAATTTTGTGTGTTTGCGTATTTGCTCTTGCTTGCCAGGAAAAAAAAAAAAAAAGACAAAAAAAAATAATACGGAATAATCACTCACTTTGCCAACCAAATAGGATCTGGAAAAAAGCAACATAAGTGTCTCGTAGCTCCTGACCCCATAGCCTGCCTCTGGTGACCAAGCATCTACAATGGAAGTTGCCATTTTGTGGACTAAACTAGTACAAGCCGCCAATGTACTACGAACTTTAGGCGCCAACGGAGACTCTTTGTGCCCATTGTTTCGGAAATACCACTTTTCATGTATTCCCAAGATCGTTTGATCCACAAAATGGCATTGAATATATTTTTGAATATATATATTTTTTTCCATCAAGGTAACTTTTTTTTCTTCTATTTATATTTTTTTATTTTGATAAAAATTTATAATTTTTTGGAATTTTTTTTTCCCCATGGGGGGGTGGGGGGTGGGTAGTAATCTGTTCATCAAGGTAACTTTTTTTTTTTTTTTTTTTTTTTAATAAACTATTTTCAATTTTGATTAAAATAAAAAATTTTTGGAATTATTTTTCTTTTGTTCTACCTTTTCCATTGGTCAACTCATGATGTTCACGTTAAGGAATAGTGTGTTTTTTTTTTTTTTTGTTTCCCCCCCCCCCCCCCCGCTGAAAAATGTCCAGTATTTATTTTAACTAATATTTTTTTTTTTTTTTTTTTTTTGAATTTTTTTTTTTTTTGTTCTACCTTTTTATTGGTCAATTCATATTTTTCACTGTTCAAATTTTTGACTCCTTTATTTTTATCCCAGTAGTGAAAATCTTAAAGCGAATGCAAAGGAAGATAAGAGGAGGAGACCATAGTAAGGAAAATTTTTGTTTTAGCTTAATTTTTTTAAAAAATTTTTTCCATAGAAAAATGTCCAGGAATTTTTTTTTGCAAAGTGGAAAGGCTAAAGCAGGATACCCCTTTGATGCGGCCTTAGAATGAACATATCCTATGTAAATGAGGCGGAGTGGGCGGGGTTTATCTATGGGCCCACCTAAGACCAATCCGATCTGTTGCAGGAGCAAACACACTGATAACGGCCGACTCCATTTTCCATGCATGCCTTTGTATGACTGTATCCCTACTTTTGACATAAAATTTTGGTACATTGTAGATGTAGTTACAAACACTTTAAAGTATCTGCCGAAGTATGGTGATCTATATAGAATTTTTAATTTTTTTTGCCCGTTCCAGTCGATCGATTTGTTGCCATTTTAATGTATTCAAGTGGAAATCGACTGAAGTCAGCGATGGCTTTGTAGTATTTCTTACCCCAGGATTCAAGCTAACGAACTGTATTAAATTACCAATTTATCCAGTCCATGCCTCATCGAAAAAAAAAATATGCTTTCCATTGTGTCTGCATTTAATTTAAATTTTAAATAAAAAAATATTGTATATGAATAAATCATGGGATATCTGTGCAACATTAGATTTGTGCTAATGCTAATATTTTATTTTTATTCTATTTTATTTTATTTTTTTGCAATTTTTTATTTTCTCATACACAACATTTTCACATTTGTCGAAGTGTGAAATGGACATTTTATTCTTGTAACTGCATTGTACAGTGTCACGGTAGCAAGAGAGAGATATTTGCTACGTGTATTTGAACAAATCCTAAATTCTTTATTTTTGGTAAAAAAAAAAAAAAAAATCTATGTATGCTTATGTGTATTCAACAGAAATGTGTTTCTTTTTTTTGTAAAGTTGAAGTTTGTATTTTTATCTAAAATTAACATTTTTATATGAGTACGAAAAGCCTACTATGTTTTCTTGAACCAAAAAAAGAAAAAAAAAATTGCATTGTGTGGTCATATTTTTGTAGCGCCATATCATACGAATAAGTCGCTCTATCTGTTGCATAGAAGTGTTTATAGCACTTGGTTTACGATTTTTTTTTTTCCTATATTCTACTGCTGCTGATAAAGTCGGTCTATCTAGTGAGAGTCCATTTCCCAATGTCAATCCGTTGAGTGGCTGATAGAAAAAAAAAACAAAAAAAAAAACGCACTTCTCGAGGGGGCTTTGCAAAAATTTCAAAAACATTTTCAATAATCCAATTCCTCATTCTCCATATTTTGAATTTTTTTTGTTTTTTTTGTTTCTCATAGATTTCATTAATTTCCCCTAGTTTGGGGAATCTATCCGTACACTATAGAGATAAAAGTTGCCCGTGATGTCCTAGGCCTGGACCTATAATATTGCATTTGATGAATTATCAAGGTGTAAGATAATTTGGCTGCCGATATTGAGTCCTGTTGTAGCTGGAGTGTACATGTAGGTGTTTCAAAAATTCACAATGTTCTGCTAAAGCAGGGGTAGGGAACGTACGGCTCTCCAGCTGTGGCAAAACTACAACTCCCAGCATGCATACTTGCTCTGTTGTTCCAGGAACTCCCATGGAAGTGAATGGAGCATGCTGGGAGTTGTAGTTTCACAGCAGCTGGAGAGCCGACGGTTCCCTACCCCTGTGCTAAAGTATTAAAGTGTTGTCTGCTTGCCATGTTCTGTTGTATTAAATGGGAAAATCTGCTCATAGTTGAATATAGAGCATAAAGAGGACCTTAAGCTCCACTGATTCCGGAACAGTTGGAATTTTTTTTTCTCTAGCACTCGCCATTCCTGAGCAAGGAGGTGTGAAGAGTCCTCTGATGCTACTCAGTCCTGTTACTGCTGGAGACCTTCTACTTGTCTGTATAAAGCCTAATTGGCATATCAGGAAACCAAACTTACAGCATTGATTGCTCATGAATGGCGGGGACTAGAGAAGAAAAATTCCAATGGTGCCCGTATTTGTGCCTAATAAAGGAAGGCGACCTGGACTTGTAGGAGATGGGGTCCTCTTTCATATACTAATCCGTCATAGACCTGTACTCTGTTTATTAGCCTTAGTGCCCAGGCACCAAACCTATTCTGGCTCCCTAAAACCTTGTTGTGTGATGCTTTACTAGAGGACTCATGAAGTCTATGGAGTCTTGGTATTTTTCTTTCATGGTGATCTGTTCCAGCATGTGCTGTATTACAATGGTATTGTCCCCTTTAAGCATTGTTTGTAGGGGGTAATATTTTGGTAATGTGGCACCACGTAGTGCCTAGGGCTCAGGAGTACAGAACCACAGTGCCTCCATATAGGCGTGATGCCTTATCCAGTCTGGAAGGGAGTCTGTCACTAGAACCCAAGTCAGCCCCATAGATCGGACGGGGACTCCTGAATCACTGTCTGTTCCCATGACCTCCATTACTGAGATATTGCCGTCTTGCCAATATGGAAATGAGCTATTTGGAGCAACGCCCTTGTTACCCCAAAGACCTCTCTACATATTGGGCAATGGAGCCACCAATTCTCCAGGGGAAAACCCCCTTGTATTCAGGTGACCCTAAACATTGGCAGTCTGGGGGGGATACGACGGGTCTGGGGACAGATTCTCTTTAATCCGTGTGCATTTATGGATATTCCCATTTTTGATACTTTGTAGCCCTTTCATGCCTTACAATGAACAATCAGTAAACTTCTGAAGGAGACTTTCTTTTGGGTTTTTTCCCCTTCTATGACACAATCTTGTATTTTCAGGTACATTTTATGGCTCCGTAGCCTTTATCCCAATGAGGGACACTTGGAAACCTATTCTCCTCTTATCCCAACCCCCCCTTGTATAAGTGACCTCTCTTGCCATTGCGATCATCCAGGATAACTGCCGGCATCGATAGAGGCTTCATTCTATAGAAAAGTCTATTGTATCACATAGGAAGTCGGCTTTAAGACTAATATGGTCTCGATTCAAGATGGTTCCCGTGTCCTCTGCCCCTAATCCCAAAACCCTTTCCAGATTGACCATTTCCTATCCTTAATATAATTGGGGAATCCTTAGACTAATCCACATCGTTCAATACATTCCCATTGAATCACGGCATGTTACATTTTCCTATCCAAAAAGTCACATTTTATTTTGTTATTGTTTTTTTTCACCGCACCTTGTGGCCATTTTACCCACAGAGATGCATTCAAGCGCCAAAACTGGAAATCCATGTATTAAAAAATTGTGTTTGCTCCTTTGCAAATAATTGTACAATTCCTAATGTAATGCACATGAATGTCTGTGTCTGCGTAAAACCGAAAAAAAAAAAATGGAAACCCTGTATAAAAGTGTAATTTATCTATTTATGTTTTGGTGGGATGCCAATAATAATAATTATAATAATAATGCTCATTTTGTTTTATTGCCTAAAAAGTATCTAATGAAACCAAGGCTTTGTATATCCATTAAACTGATGTAGATGGAATGTATGGTTGTAGCATTTTGGACACCTCTTATGCGATATTCCGATTTCTGCATAATGTGCGTACAATGTGCGGTCGACATTGCACAGGTTTTAAACAGCGAAAATAAAATATCCTATAAGTGAAATTTTTTTTCTACTGGCTCCAATATATTAGGGTACATGAGTTACCGGTTGCATCCGGGGTCTGAGGACGCGTTAAGGTTCCCCGACACATGAGACACCGTTATATTCTATGGTAGGTAAAAAAAATTGTGATCGTCTTAAAGGGGTCTGGGAAAATCCATTATACAGACGCTTTTATTGACTTCCGCGTTATTACAAGGGCATTCTCTAGTTAGGACCCTCATGTATTACTCTTAGGACTTGGTTCTAGGACCGTAAGAAATGGCCATGTCCTATGTTCAGCCATCTTGACAGTAAGAGGAGATGTGGACTTTTAGGGTGCAGATTTTGGTGCCGATTCTGCATGTGATTAGTGTGGAATCTGCATTAGCTTCCGTGCGGGGCAAAAAAAAAAAAACACCCCAAAGAGTTCTAACACTGATTCCGTGCAGATTCGTGCCAGAATCCGCGCCATTTTCCTCCGTGTGAATGCACCCTTAGGGATTTAAAACGGACGTGTGATGGCTGTTCAAGAAAAGCATAGGCCGCGCCTGTAGCTGGGTTTGTCAGTGTCATGTGAATATGAACAAATAAAGGACCAATACGCCCATTTTTCATATACCAGAAGTGAATAAGGCCTCGCTGCTGAGGAGGGGCCTGAGATGATTGATTTTCGTGAGAATTATACAAGCGTCACGCCCTTTGATGGGAGATAAACACCTAATGGGTTCCTCAATGGACAATGCATTATTTCTGGGACTCCCAACAGTTATTGCTGGGACCGCCGCCTTTAAAAACAGAACAAACTACCTCCCCCCCTCCCCTCCCGTTTTCTGATGACTGGGTTTCCAATGATCTTTACTTGTTAACCCTTGATACACCCGAAATGCCTGCTCAGCCCATCACTGGCCGCAGAGGGGACCCATCTCAATCAGTGATTGGCTGAGGGGCGACTTCCTGTGTGTTGAGAGATGGCAGGAAGTAAAGGCCGGTGAGAACCTCGGCAACAACACCATCAGATAGTGGTGATGGATTTAGTCAATGGCGACCTATAATTTTTACTACGTAGCAGCTAAGCTTTGTAGTGTTAGTGTGAATAAGGCTTATACGGTTTTCATGCACTGCCTTGTGCCGGGTCCCTACAGATCTGAGTTATGGTGTCCTAAATGGGCACCTTTAGCCCTTCTGGTGGGATTCTGGAGGTACAGAACCCTACTCTTGTGCGGATGATGGACTTCCCAGGCTTGATGGACCTCTATGTACTTCAGAGCTCTACGTTCCCTTTAAGTAATGAGTGTCTGAGCTCAGATGATTGTCCCTTGTATCACACAACCGTAATAATGTGTCCTATTATAAATCTCCTCTGTCACCTTCTACAAGCCCACCATGATGTATGCTGAATAGGCTCAGCAAGCCATCGGCACAATTGGACAAATACAGTCGTTACTAGCAATTACCTTGTTCAACCAACCATGAAATGACTATCTATAGGCCATTACTTTACTGACATGAGGAACTGTGGTCACAATCACTTCTCCGAAACGGAGGCTAAAGTTGTCCATTTATCCCGTCTTCTAGAAAGACCAATCATGAGAAGCTCGTTCCAAAGAGACGGCCAATATGGTTGCATTGCTTGTTGTCACTTTAATGGCTGTTGCAATGAAATTACAAGGTGAACAAACAAACCGGTAACTCTTCCAGTTTCTATGCCAATTTTTACATTGGGTTAGCCATAATAATCAATATGAATTTGCGTTGTGACTATTTCTCCTTTCTACAGTAAGAAATAGCTGCGACCTCCTGATTGACTTAGCTGGATATGACTTGTACGAGGTGGGATTGACTCCGTCTTCTGCAGCCGCCAACTTCTCAGCCTCTAAGGTCACGTAGGGCGACATTGCCCCCCTTTCTCTGAGTTACTTGTTTAATAGGCAAAGAGTTTCCCGCTAACGCCCCATATGGATTCAATGTCTCGAATGGAAAGGTCTATGAAGAGCCGCGTTGATGGCTTTGGCTTGACTGGTTGTGTTTCAGACGCAGACACACAAGCCATAGCTTAGGGATTTGGTGTGTCTACGTGTGCCAAGAATAAGTCAAGTCCAGGGAGAAGATTAAGTTATTTCCCCTCCCTTTGGACATCCCATTAGAGATCTTATGACCAAAAAAATGCATTTTTTCCCCTCATATTTTGGACGGAGATGTGACAAGGAGGCGTAAGATGGGGCATCTTCTGGGATCACAACCTTCCTTCAGAAATCTTATGTTCTTTCTCAAAGGCTGATTTTCTGCTCGAGTCGTATTTAATCCCTAAACTCTTTTCCCTTGGATTCTGGGTCACACCATGTTGTAGACCACTTTAGCTTTGATGGGATTAAATGAAGCAGAACGTGAGACAATGAGCCTATAGATCCGATCCCATCTCATTTGTGGTAGGTGTGCGGAAATATCTCTAATGCAAAAAGTGTATTTGGTGCAGACGGCTGCGTGATCAAAGGGAGGAAATATTTCATAAATATCCGGGGCTGGTGACAAGGTCATTGGTGGATACACTTCACATCTGGTGCACATTTAACGTTGTAGCGCCAATGATTAGCTTCCCTTTGTGGATTGGTTGACAACACGATGCAGAATGGATGGCCCCCAACTTCTTGTGTGTAAAACATATCTCCTTACTCCGTCGGTTTCCCAGACGCGCGTGCTTTTGGGCGGTCATGCTTGAATACCTTAATAATTTTTAAATGGTTTAGAAAATTTAATCTTCAGATAAAACATCTGTGTAATATCAGGGGTCACCTGTCTCGGGCTCGAAAATCGCTTATGGTTACCAAGCATGAAAGAGGGCATTTTCCCATGAGAATGGAGCCGGGATCGCACAGGTCAGGACGGGTTTATTGACACATTCCATCTTGGCAGATCGTACAAAGTGTCAATTTCTTTCATCAAGGTTCTATCGTAAACCTCCAATGATTATAATGTGCAAATTTTAGAATTTTCGTTTGCGGGATAAAAGCAGATGGCAGTCGTTGGGGGAAAATGGAAAAATACAAGACTGAGCAGTACAATAGGACACACGGGTCAATAAATCACCGCTCAGGCTTGCTTACGGTATCTGAAGTGCTTAGAGATCATCTTAAGCCACTGCCAAAGTGCTCGCGATCTATTGAAGGTCAAGTAAATAAGTCCATTAAAGGGAATCTTTCATCAAAAAGTATTTAAAAAATAAACGATTATAGAGGACGGGACTGGTTTTAATCCAAATCTTGTGGTTTGGATAATATTTTGTGCGTTGCGTGTTGTGTTGCTGTGGAGAACGGCTCCTCTCCACATCACTTCTGACAACCTGTTATGACCTGAAATGTGCGAGTTGTGTAAGAGCGACCGAACCAGGAGAGAAACACAAAGTCAAAAGGGGAATGTTCAGAAACTTCTGTTTTCTTCCATAAGATACAATGTATACTGGTGTAGAGGCCACGGGATGCAGCTATAGGGGGGCAGAGGTAGTCATGGGTCCTGGCGCTTCAGGGGCCCATTATACAATATAACAATAAATACCAGTATTCTAGATGGCCTATTGGATATTTTGCAGTGGGGCCTAATAATTGTAGGGTACACCACAGAATTCCTCTTTACTATCCCTTGGCTTCCATTCAAGTTATTAGGAGCTGAGCTGCAGACCCCTGGCACGGATACTAAAAGTGCACAAATCTGCAGCCCCCTCTGCACACTGCTAGACCTTGCAGCTCCCAATAGATGATCACGGGGGGTTCTGGACCCCACTGATATCTATGACCCATCTCAGGATTAGCCATCAATATCTAAATGCCACAAAACCAGTTATCCTATGAAAGTCCTACATTACCATTCTTCCACTTTTATCATTGGTCATCCACGTAGGATCTTTGGGGGCTGCACAGCATGAAACCCAACCAAAAACTTGAGTGGGGGCTGAAGCCCTCGTTTCAGGGGAGTTTTGGTCACGTGTATACATCCACTACATGGGAAGTCCACGGGACTGACCAAGATCGCCAAGTGGCATGCTCAAATGACTTTGTCAGCCCCATAGACTGCAGTACACATGGGGTCACCATTTTAGTGTTTCGTTTCTAATGATCATAGTTGATAAATGTTTTTTCATGGGATAACCCCGATAACTCATCTCTGAAAACTGTGATCTTCATTGTGACCGTGGGAGGCTGACACACACACAAAGAAAGAAGTGAACACCTAGGGACGTATTAACCAAGGTCCTAAGTTCTCCATTTCATTTGAAGGAATATGGCACCTAAGAGGATGCAGTATTACCCCTCGTTCACTTCTGCATTTGGCAATCCGTTCGTGGAGTCCACATGGGGACACCCCCCTGAATGGACTTCCGAATGCATTTGCAAGTGGCGTGCAGTGGAAGCACATGGACCCTATAGACTATAATGGGGTCTGTGTGCTTGCCGCGAGATCTCTGCACGGAACATGCAGGCAGGAAAGTAGGTTGTGAAGTACTTGTTTCCTGCGGAGATCTCGCGGCTAGCAGACAGACCGCATTATAGTCTATGGAGTCCATGTATTTTCACTGCACACTGCTTGCAAATGTGTTCGGTAGTCCATTCGGGGGGGTGTTCCCATGCGGACTTCCCAAACGGTATATGGAAGTACCATATGGCGTCATGCAAGGTACCAATAGCTCCATAGTACTCTTGCCTCTGCCACTTTAACCCTTCAGTCCTATCATGGTGTCTATCCTGCACCACTATCATACACATACCATTATGATAGACACCATGATAGTACTTTAAGGGTTAAGGCTGCGTGCATGCAGCTCTGCAGTACTCTGCTCTGTGAATGCAGCTGGTGTTACTGAGTGATACAATTGGGAACCAGCACTAAGAAAAATAACACTTTCCTCAATGATTATGAATCTGCATGTTAGATTTGCATTTATATATACTGTATATATGGAATCCTGAACAGCCGCACACAGGTTTAGCAGCGCCCTAGTATGAAGTCATACGTCCTCCATGTGCTGCCGCAAAGGCTCCGTTGGGTGCTGTTTCTACATTTGGCTTCCGATAAAGTGTGCCACCTTTTTTTTTAAAATAAGGAATCCACCGGAAAATCTGCCCATAAAATATCAGCCTTATGCGTCGGTCTAGTAAACGCCCCGTACACCGGGGGCTCCACCGTACGGAGCCACAATACAGCTGCATACATATGGCTTAAGATAATTCGACTCCATCCTCGGGGAAATCTCTGGTCATTCAAGAACAGAAATATCTGCTCATAAAA
Source organism: Leptodactylus fuscus (assembly GCF_031893055.1). Lineage (NCBI taxonomy): Eukaryota > Metazoa > Chordata > Amphibia > Anura > Leptodactylidae > Leptodactylus > Leptodactylus fuscus. The sequence goes on along the minus strand of NC_134272.1, from coordinate 4,786,602 downwards.
CGAAGCCTTAGGCCAATATTTTAGTAAAATCTATTTGTAATTGCTGCTGTGGAAAGATTTGGCCGCACAACTTTCTTTAAAAATAGGAGCGCAGCTCAGCCATTTTCTCAAGACGTTCTGTTCTCCTTGCGTGAAATTGCCTGACTACGTGCCTGCCGATCTGAGCTGCTATTAAATGGCTTTATTCTTCTCTAAAGCGAAATCTGCTTAACTATAGGCTTGGATAATGAATATTATTGTTGGTGATTCATCCATAATAGCCTATAATATGATGTTATGAAAATCAAGCGGCCGATGCGAAAATGTGGTTTTCTCGTAAGGATGAAAAAAAAAAATAGATCCCTTCCTTGCCAAAACCTCCAAGACGCTTTTTTTGGTCGCTGGACAGAAGTCTTGTATTGTAAGCGCCTTTCTGGTGCGGCCGCTCCACGAGGGACGGGCTGCTACTATTCTAGGACTGGTAAGAAGAGAATGGGGGTTGTAGTTCGGCAACCTACACCTTGGATATTTTAGGTGGTAGATGGTGTCCAATATATCCCAATTCTCTTGGGGCACATTCTAGATCTCTGGGCAGATGCTATAGAATTTTTTTTGGAATATGGTGGCCCATAGAAATTGTGTGCATAGGGGGTTTAGGTTTGGGTGTTCTCAGCCTATAAGCTAAAAGTTAGTGATGTGAACAGACCCTGAGTTGTGATCAAGGTCTATGTAGGAGGTCTCCTCTGGAAGATTTACATACTACTGCACCTATGTACTTATGTGCACGGTCTAAATGGGTCCATAGATGTCTGTGGACCCAAGCGATACTATAGGAGCGTGCTTCTGCTAGCCAACTGGTGGTGCTTGGTCATCTAGAAGAGTTGAGCTCCAAATGTAGACTGGTGGTAGAGGTTTCTGTAATTTGGTGACCCATGGATAACGTATGCATAGGGGTAGCAGGTGAATATCTTGAAGAGTTGAGCTGCTAAATGGGCCCATAGATCTCCTTGGACCTGACGGATGCCTTGAAGATTGTGCTTTTGGTGGCACAAGGTTTATTTTGAAAAATGTAGGGATTGGAGGTTGAGGTTTGGGGCATACATTCAGCCTATAAGCTAAAACTTTAATGTGGAGAGACCGCCCTTTGCCATAGAGATCTGTGCCAGGTCTTCATCTTGTAGACTTGAGCTCCAAATGTAGACTGGTGGTAGAGGTTTCTGTAATTTGGTGACCCATGGATAATGTATGCATAGGGGTAGCAGATGAATATCTTGAAGAGTTGAGCTGCTAAATGGGCCCATAGATCTCCTTGGACCTGACAGATACCTAGAAGATTGTGCTTTTGGTGGCACATGTAGGCATGGGAGGTTTAGGTTTGGTGCATACATTCAGCCTATAAGCTAAAACTTTAATGTGAAGAGACCGCCCTTTGCCATAGAGATCTGTGCCAGGTCTTCATCTTGTAGACTTGAGCTCCAATTTCTCCAAATTTGCACACTGCTGTACTTTAGGCTCTTTTTTTTTGATAGTCGTCTCCCGATTCTGTTTCTGTCCTCCAACCTGCTTAGAAGCCCATCAAGTCCAATAGGCACAATCTGGTGACTTGAGTCCACCACCAGCACTGGGTGAGGAACCATCGTGTTTGGTAATGGGTTCACTATATAACTGCAGTGTCCTTGTATTTCCTTGTATCTTGAAAGCCTAAATATTCTTGTCTTCTGAACTATCCCTCTCACTAACAGTCTTCCCAGTAGTCTAGTTTACCTATCTGGTCCACCATGTGTCCAAAACAGTCAAAGCTACAATACTGATCAGGGACCAAGCTCCATCCTTGGTGAATCCAAACAGAGAATTTTTGAAGATTTTTGTAATCTTGCAGATTTGATTGAATACGTTTTTCCTGTATCTGTCATTGCATAGGGATTTTTCTCTGTGGGGATTATCAAAACAAGACCTTCTGGGGTTCTGTGAAGAAGGTTCTTTGAAGGTCTGGAGATGACTTATGGAGGACGTCAAGTCAAGTTTATATTCTTTTGAAGAAACATTTTTCAAATCCATGCAAAGACAATGGAAGGAGTGAGGAATGGAGAGTATTTAGTGCCAGAGGCAAGGGCTCAAGTTATGATAAGTATATGAAGCCTACTCACATACATCAGTGTCCTCAGACCCAAGTAGACCTTTCCTTGCCTCAGGTGACATTTCAGGTGAAGCCTCAGATATCACAGCAGGTAAAGGTCACTGTGAAGGTCTTACTGCTGTCCAGTGATGATGTACATAGCGAGGAAAACCAACCCATGTAGTTGGGGGTGGATGGAAAAAGAGCAAAATAACTTACATCATATCTTTGTTAGATCATCCAATGGCACACACTGGGTATTTTTGCATGCACAGAGGTGTATATACTGTATAATGCATGGAAAATATACTATACAGTATGTGTGTGTGTAATCTATATCTAGAGAGATCGATCGATCTGTTCAGGATCCTGACTCCAGAGACAGATTGAAGAATAGTTGCCAAGATTGTCTCTCTCTTTGGAGGACCTTCCCAACAATGTGCAGGGGCACGGTGTAATACTTAGTTTATCCTGTGGGAGTGCTGCAGAGTAATGGAACACTTACTGCCTGATTTCTCGACTGGTCCCTGAAGATCCCGGCACTTTGTGATCAGTGTATTGTGATAAGAACCTTTCTCAATAGGGATTTTGATAAAAACAGGCAACCCCTTTAAGGATCTGAGAATTTTTTAATGCATAATAGCTTTTAGGTATCATTAGAGGCCGTCCCTGCTAGGGTATGTCCAGAGAAGTGGTTCTCAAACTGGGGGGCAGGTGTCACCGGTGAGGGGCTGGTCAGGGGCAGGTTCAGGACAAAGCAAGGACTCTGAAGCAGATACTGTACTGTATGCAAGGCTGGTATTATCAGTGCAGTCTCCATGGCTATGAAGGCTGAAGGACCTGTGATGATATAACCACAGAGAGTCCATAGGTCGTTCACCTGGGAGCAGGTCAGCTGTAATCTGGAGTCAGAGGCATCATAGACTTGTCATGGAAATAGGAAGCTCATTGTTCGTCTCCACTACCTGTGGTGCAGGTTCTCCTGACAGTTTGGAGGGGTCGGACTGGGGAAAGATTTGTAGCAATTTTGGAAGTTTCATTTGGAGAGTTATCCATGGGCTAGAAAGTGGAAAGAGGGAGATTGCAGCAGTCATTAGGAGAGGGGGCAGAGCTCGGGGCAATGCTTCTATGAGTGATGTTGTATTGTATGATGTATTGTTGTGCTTGACCCCTCTGCAGCGGTATTTTGTCCTGCATGGTGATATTAGTTTGGCACGGCTGCGGTGAGATGTTGTGCTGAGCTGTGGTGTTCGGCACATTCGGAGGAGTAGGTTGTGTTGTTTGGAGGCTGGGGGTGTATTTGTGCTACAATGTAATATTTGCTGTTGCTCTGATATTTTGGTCGCCCTTGGTTGGGGTAGTCTATGTGCACCGCAGTGCCTTTAGTACTTATTTGCTGGTGAAAATGACTGGTGGGGCCCAAGTCGAAAAAGTTTGAGAAGCCCCAGACTAGAGGAATGGTAGGTGGGAGGATTTGGTCCAGTCCCTCTTCCTCTTTGGTCATGTGAACCTGCTTATGGTTCTCGTCTCTAAAGGTAGCGAAGAAAGGACCGCACAGAGACTATGACCTCACGGGGTTTGGATTAAAATTGATGTATTTTTGCAATTTGTTTTTCGCCATTGTAAAAATGTAAAAAAAAATCTGAGCATGTTATTTGTCTTTTTTTTTGCAACTTTCTTTCCCTTAGGAAGATGCAACATCTGGATACCTGGGTGTCGCCACAATGCCCTAGACTCAGTAATAACGGAGGGTAAAGCGGCCAATGGAGCAGAACTGACTTTGACTTTCGCCATAGGTCTTCCTATATTTCCTGACAGCAGTTTGACAATAGCTCGCTCCGAGACAGTAAAACGAGAATCTCCTCTTGTTAGACACAGGCTGTAATTTTCTTTTCAGCTCATAGTAATGCTGAATATATTATTAGGAACACTAACACTATATATTAGGCTTGTCAAACAAATGGGGAGTTTCAGTGCAAGTAAGAAAATATACCACTAATCATATGGCAAGGCTGGCGACGGACAAAGGGTTAACGTCACCGCATCTAATTATAGTATTATCAAACAGCCCTATTATATTTAATGCTTGGAAATGTTGTGAAAAATAACTACTAGTGGTCAGTCGTCCTCCGAGCCAGCGGCCGGGTCCGTTTTGAAGTGGCAGGAAAGCCATAGACGTGCATCTGTTATGGGTAAGCAAACAGATCCTTAAAGGGGTTGTCCAAGAGTTCATATGGATGGGCTACCTTTAAGATTGGTCATTGTTATCAGATTGGCGGTGGCCCCGCCGATCTGTTGCTGTGGCCACCAAATTTGTATAGCGTATGGAGCCAGAAGTGCACAGCTCCATACACTGTGTAGGTGATTTATTATAGCTGTGTTCTCGTAGCATGGCAGTACCCCAACATGGCCACTACACAGTGCATGGCGCTGTCTGGCTCTGTATACTGTGCACATCTGGGACTGCAACAGCTGATCGGTGGGGGTGTTATGCGTGTTAGGCCCCCACCCATATATTTGTTGATGACCTATCCTAAAGATAAGCCATCGATTTCAACTTTTGGAGAACGTATTGAAATAGTTTATCAGTATAAGAATAGATGGCTGCAGAGGATGAGACCGTAGCCTTCTCTATAACCGAGGCAAAGAACGTCAGCAGAGGAGAGGTCAGGATTTGAGAGGTCAGAGGACAAGAAGAGAGTGTACTCGGGAATGGAGACAAGTGAGAGAGGACAAGATGGGAACGGAGGCAGGAACAGAGTCAAGGGTCATAACTAGAGATGAGCGAACACTAAAATGTTCGAGGTTCGAAATTCGATTCGAACAGCCGCTCAATGTTTGTGTGTTCGAACGGGTTTCGAACCCCATTATAGTCTATGGGGAACAGATACTCGTTAAGGGGGAAACCCAAATCCGTGTCTGGAGGGTCACCAAGTCCACTATGACACCCCAGGAAATGATGCCAACACCTCTGGAATGACACTGGGACAGCAGGGGAAGCATGTCTGGGGGCATCTAACACACCAAAGACCCTCTATTACCCCAACATCACAGCCTAACAACTACACACTTTACACACTCAATACCACCTCTCTGACAGTAGGAAAACACCTTGAAACATGTGTATTTGGCACTTGCAGTGAGGAGAGCTTGTCACCAGCAGTGAATTTGGCCCTTGTAGTAAGTTGAGGTTGGCACCAACATTTGTTTTGAAAATCAGGGTGGATTGAGCCTCTAACCAGCAGAGTTTGGGCAAATTCATGGTGGAGGGAGCCTCTAAAAACCCCAGTTTGGACCAATTCATGGTGGAGGGAGACTCTAAAAACCCCAGTTTGGACCAATTCATGGTGGAGGGAGACTCTAAAAACCCCAGTTTGGACCAATTCATGGTGGAGGGAGCCTCTAAAAACCCCAGTTTGGACCAATTCATGGTGGAGGGAGCCTCTAACCAGCCCAGTTTGGACCAATTAATGGTGGAGGGAGCCTCTAAACAGCCAAGTTTTGGGAAATTCATGGTGGAGGGAGCCTCTAACCAGCCCAGTTTGGACCAATTCATGGTGGAGGGAGCCTCTAACCAGCCCAGTTTGGACCAATTCATGGTGGAGGGAGCCTCTAAACAGCCCAGTTTGGGCAAATTCATGGTGGAGGGAGCCTCTAAAAAACCCAGTTTGGACCAATTCATGGTGGAGGGAGCCTCTAATTAGCCCAGTTTGGACCAATTAATGGTGGAGGGAGCCTCTAACCAGCCCAGTTTGGACCAATTAATGGTGGAGGGAGCCTCTAACCACCCCAGTTTGGGCAAATTCATGGTGGAGGGAGCCTCTAACCAGCCCAGTTTGGACCAATTAATGGTGGAGGGAGCCTCTAAACAGCCAAGTTTTGGGAAATTCATGGTGGAGGGAGCCTCTAACCAGCCCAGTTTGGACCAATTCATGGTGGAGGGAGCCTCTAAACAGCCCAGTTTGGGCAAATTCATGGTGGAGGGAGCCTCTAAACAGCCCAGTTTGGGCAAATTCATGGTGGAGGGAGCCTCTAACCAGCCCAGTTTGGACCAATTAATGGTGGAGGGAGCCTCTAAACAGCCAAGTTTTGGGAAATTCAAGGTGGAGGGAGCCTCTAACCAGCCCAGTTTGGACCAATTAATGGTGAAGGGAGCCTCTAACCACCCCAGTTTGGACCAATTCATGGTGGAGGGAGCCTCTAACCACCCCAGTTTGGACCAATTCATGGTGGAGGGAGCCTCTAAACAGCCCAGTTTGGGCAAATTCATGGTGGAGGGAGCCTCTAACCAGCCCAGTTTGGACCAATTAATGGTGGAGGGAGCCTCTAAACAGCCCAGTTTGGGCAAATTCATGGTGGAGGGAGCCTCTAACCAGCCCAGTTTGGACCAATTAATGGTGGAGGGAGCCTCTAAACAGCCAAGTTTTGGGAAATTCATGGTGGAGGGAGCCTCTAACCAGCCCAGTTTGGACCAATTAATGGTGGAGGGAGCCTCTAACCACCCCAGTTTGGGCAAATTCATGGTGGAGGGAGCCTCTAACCAGCCCAGTTTGGACCAATTAATGGTGGAGGGAGCCTCTAAACAGCCCAGTTTCGGCAAATTCATGGTGGAGGGAGCCTCTAAACAGCCAAGTTTTGGGAAATTCATGGTGGAGGGAGCCTCTAACCAGCCCAGTTTGGACCAATTCATGGTGGAGGGAGCCTCTAAACAGCCCAGTTTGGGCAAATTCATGGTGGAGGGAGCCTCTAAAAAACCCAGTTTGGACCAATTCATGGTGGAGGGAGCCTCTAATTAGCCCAGTTTGGACCAATTAATTGTGGAGGGAGCCTCTAACCAGCCCAGTTTGGACCAATTAATGGTGGAGGGAGCCTCTAACCACCCCAGTTTGGGCAAATTCATGGTGGAGGGAGCCTCTAACCAGCCCAGTTTGGACCAATTAATGGTGGAGGGAGCCTCTAACCAGCCCAGTTTGGACCAATTAATGGTGGAGGGAGCCTCTAACCACCCCAGTTTGGACCAATTCATGGTGGAGGGAGCCTCTAACCAGCCCAGTTTGGACCAATTCATGGTGGAGGGAGCCTCTAAACAGCCCAGTTTGGGCAAATTCATGGTGGAGGGAGCCTCTAAAAAACCCAGTTTGGACCAATTCATGGTGGAGGGAGCCTCTAATTAGCCCAGTTTGGACCAATTAATTGTGGAGGGAGCCTCTAACCAGCCCAGTTTGGACCAATTAATGGTGGAGGGAGCCTCTAAAAAACCCAGTTTGGACCAATTCATGGTGGAGGGAGCCTCTAAACAGCCCAGTTTGGGCAAATTCATGGTGGAGGGAGCCTCTAACCAGCCCAGTTTGGACCAATTAATGGTGGAGGGAGCCTCTAAACAGCCAAGTTTTGGGAAATTCATGGTGGAGGGAGCCTCTAACCAGCCCAGTTTGGACCAATTAATGGTGGAGGGAGCCTCTAACCAGCCCAGTTTGGACCAATTAATGGTGGAGGGAGCCTCTAACCAGCCCAGTTTGGACCAATTAATGGTGGAGGGAGCCTCTAAACAGCCAAGTTTTGGGAAATTCATGGTGGAGGGAGCCTCTAACCAGCCCAGTTTGGACCAATTCATGGTGGAGGGAGCCTCTAAACAGCCCAGTTTGGGCAAATTCATGGTGGAGGGAGCCTCTAAAAAACCCAGTTTGGACCAATTCATGGTGGAGGGAGCCTCTAATTAGCCCAGTTTGGACCAATTAATTGTGGAGGGAGCCTCTAACCAGCCCAGTTTGGACCAATTAATGGTGGAGGGAGCCTCTAACCACCCCAGTTTGGGCAAATTCATGGTGGAGGGAGCCTCTAACCAGCCCAGTTTGGACCAATTCATGGTGGAGGGAGCCTCTAACCAGCCCAGTTTGGACCAATTCATGGTGGAGGGAGCCTCTAAACAGCCCAGTTTGGGCAAATTCATGGTGGAGGGAGCCTCTAAAAAACCCAGTTTGGACCAATTCATGGTGGAGGGAGCCTCTAATTAGCCCAGTTTGGACCAATTAATTGTGGAGGGAGCCTCTAACCAGCCCAGTTTGGACCAATTAATGGTGGAGGGAGCCTCTAACCACCCCAGTTTGGGCAAATTCATGGTGGAGGGAGCCTCTAACCAGCCCAGTTTGGACCAATTAATGGTGGAGGGAGCCTCTAACCAGCCCAGTTTGGACCAATTAATGGTGGAGGGAGCCTCTAACCACCCCAGTTTGGACCAATTCATGGTGGAGGGAGCCTCTAACCACCCCAGTTTGGACCAATTCATGGTGGAGGGAGCCTCTAAACAGCCCAGTTTGGGCAAATTCATGGTGGAGGGAGCCTCTAACCAGCCCAGTTTGGACCAATTAATGGTGGAGGGAGCCTCTAAACAGCCCAGTTTGGGCAAATTCATGGTGGAGGGAGCCTCTAACCAGCCCAGTTTGGACCAATTAATGGTGGAGGGAGCCTCTAACCACCCCAGTTTGGACCAATTCATGGTGGAGGGAGCCTCTAACCACCCCAGTTTGGACCAATTCATGGTGGAGGGAGCCTCTAAACAGCCCAGTTTGGGCAAATTCATAGTGGAGGGAGCCTCTAACCAGCCCAGTTTGGACCAATTAATGGTGGAGGGAGCCTCTAAACAGCCCAGTTTGGGCAAATTCATGGTGGAGGGAGCCTCTAACCAGCCCAGTTTGGACCAATTAATGGTGGAGGGAGCCTCTAAACAGCCAAGTTTTGGGAAATTCATGGTGGAGGGAGCCTCTAACCAGCCCAGTTTGGACCAATTAATGGTGGAGGGAGCCTCTAACCACCCCAGTTTGGGCAAATTCATGGTGGAGGGAGCCTCTAACCAGCCCAGTTTGGACCAATTAATGGTGGAGGGAGCCTCTAAACAGCCCAGTTTGGGCAAATTCATGGTGGAGGGAGCCTCTAAACAGCCAAGTTTTGGGAAATTCATGGTGGAGGGAGCCTCTAACCAGCCCAGTTTGGACCAATTCATGGTGGAGGGAGCCTCTAAACAGCCCAGTTTGGGCAAATTCATGGTGGAGGGAGCCTCTAAAAAACCCAGTTTGGACCAATTCATGGTGGAGGGAGCCTCTAAACAGCCCAGTTTGGGCAAATTCATGGTGGAGGGAGCCTCTAACCAGCAGAGTTGGGGGAAATCAGGGTGGAGGGAGCCTAGTATTAGCAGAATTGTGCAACGCTTATGGTGGATGAGTATGAGGATGCGGAGGAATTGGAGAGGTTGAGTACAGACATGGAGTTTCATGTTGGGGTGCTTTACACAGGTGGGCACAAAAATGACGGCTCTACCCAGTGGTGGTTCATTTTTATCAAAGTGAGCCGGTCGGCACTCTCAGCTGACAGACGGGTGCGCTTGTCAGTGATGATGCCACCGGCTGCACTGAACACCCTCTCAGATAGGACGCTGGCGGCAGGACAGGACAGCACCTCCAAGGCATATAGGGCAAGTTCAAGCCACAGGTCCAACTTCGACACCCAATACGTGTAGGGCGCAGAGGGGTCGGAGAGGACAGGGCTGTGGTCGGAAAGGTATTCCCGCAACATGCGCCTATACTTCTCACGCCTGGTGACACTAGGACCCTCCGTGGCGGCACTTTGGCGAGGGGGTGCCATCAAGGTGTCCCAGACCTTAGACAGTGTGCCCCTCGTTTGTGTGGACCGGTGAGAACTTGGTTGCCTACTGGAGGAACTGCCCTCCCTGCCGCCAACGTCACATGCTGGAAACATCTCCATCATATTCTGCACCAATTGCCTGTGGCAAGCATTGATGCGATTGGCCCTCCCCTCTACCGGAATAAAAGACGAGATGTTGTTTTTATACCGGGGGTCAAGGATAGCAAAGATCCAGTACTGGTTGTCCTCCATGATTTTGACAATACGCTTGTCGGTTGTAAAGCACCCCAACATGAACTCAGCCATGTCTGCCACAGTGTTAGTTGGCATGACTCCTCTGGCCCCACCGGAAAGTTCAATCTCCATTTCCTCCTCATCCTCCATGTCTACCCATCCGCGCTGCAACAATGGGACGATTCGAAGTTGCCCGGAAGCCTCCTGTATCACCATCACATCATCGGACAACTCTTCTTCCTCCTCCTCCTCCTCCTCCTCCTCCATTAAACGCAGTGAAGCGGACAGATGTGTGGACCTACTCTCCAGCTGTGACGGATCGGATGCTATCCCTGACTCCTCTGTGTGATCTGAGTTATCCCTGATGTCAATCAGGGATTCTCTCAGAACACACAAGAGCGGGATTGTAAGGCTCACCATCGCATCCTCAGAGCTCACCCTCCTTGTGGACTCCTCAAAGACCCGTAGGATGTCACAAAGGTCTCTCATCCATGGCCACTCATGGATGTGAAACTGAGGCAGCTGACTTTGTGGCACCCTAGGGTTTTGTAGCTGGTATTCCATCAAAGGTCTCTGCTGCTCAACCACTCTATTCAACATCTGAAACGTTGAGTTCCAGCGTGTGGGGACGTCGCACAAAAGCCGGTGTTGTGGCACATGCAGGCGTTGCTGGAGAGATTTTAAGCTAGCAGCGGCTACTGTCGACTTGCGAAAGTGGGCGCACATGCGCCGCACTTTCACCAGTAGCTCTGGAACATTGGGGTAGCTCTTTAGGAAACGTTGCACCACTAGGTTGAAGACGTGGGCCAGGCATGGAACATGTTGGAGTCCGGCAAGCTCCAGAGCTGCTACCAGGTTCCGGCCGTTATCACAAACGACCATGCCTGGGCCCAGGTGCAGCGGCTCAAACCATATTGCCGTCTCATCGAGGAGGGCATCCCTCACCTCGGAGGCAGTGTGCTGTCTGTCCCCCAAGCTGATCAGCTTCAGCACAGCCTGCTGACGTCTACCAACGCCAGTGCTGCAACGTTTCCAACTCGTAGCTGGGGTCAATCTAACAGCGGAGGAGGAGGCGGTGGCGGAGGAGGAGGCGGTGGCGGAGGAGGAGGCGGTAGAGGAGGAGGAGGAGGAGGGGGGTGTTCTTCTCGTGTCCCTGCCAGGAATGTTAGGCGGGGAGACGAGGTACACCGGGCCAGTTTGGGAAGCAGTCCCAGCCTCAACTACATTCACCCAGTGTGCCGTCAGTGAAATGTAGCGTCCCTGTCCGCATGCACTTGTCCACGCGTCGGTGGTCAAGTGGACCTTTGTGCAAAGCGCGGAACTAAGGGCCCGCCTGATGTTGAGTGACACGTGCTGGTGCAAGGCGGGGACGGCACACCGGGAGAAGTAGTGACGGCTAGGGACGGCATAGCGAGGTGCCGCAGTTGCCATCAGGTCCAGGAAGGCGGGAGTTTCAACAAGCCGGAACGCCAACATCTCCTGGGCCAGCAGTTTAGCGATGTTGGCGTTCAAGGCTTGCGCGTGTGGGTGGTTAGCAGTGTATTTCTGCCGCCGCTCCAATGTCTGAGAGATGGTGGGTTGTTGTAAAGAAACGCCTGATGGTGCCTTTGATGGTGCAGGAGAAGGAGATAAGACAGGACCAGGGGAGGATGAGGTAGAAGTCAACAAAGTGGCGGAGGCAGATGAAGTGGTGTCCTGGCTCGTCCTCTGGAGTGCATCGCCAGCACAGTCAGCAGTGGCAGTGGCAGAGGCAGAGGCAGAGGCAGTGGCAGTGGCGTGAACGGCAGTCGGCCTTTGTCCTGCCGTTGCTGCCTGCCACTGATTCCAGTGCTTGGATTCCAAATGACGGCGCATTGAAGTGGTGGACAGGTTGCTCTTCTCAGAGCCCCTAATCAATTTCGAGAGGCAAATTGTGCAGACAACACTATATCTGTCCTCGGCGCATTCCTTGAAAAAACTCCACACCTTCGAGAAACGTGCCCTCGAGGTGGGAGTTTTTCGGGGCTGGGTACGAACTGGAACATCTTGGGAGATTCCGGGTGTGGCCTGGCTTCGCCTAAGCTGCTGACCTCTGCCTCTGCCTCTAGCTACCCTTTTTGGTGCTGCACCTGCCTCAACATCCACACTACTTTCCCCGCTTGACATCCCCCCTGTCCAGGTCGGGTCAGTGTCCTCATCATCCACCACTTCCTCTTCCAACTCCTGTCTCATCTCCTCCTCCCGCACAATGCGCCGGTCAACTGGATGCCCTGACGGCAACTGCGTCACATCATCGTCGATGAGGGTGGGTTGCTGGTCATCCACCACCAAATCGAACGGAGATGGAGGAGACTCTAGTGTTTGAGCATCTGGATACAGATGCTCCTCTGTTAGGTTCGTGGAATCGTGACGTGGAGAGGCAGGTTGAGGGACAATGAAAGGAGCGGAGAACAGCTCTGGGGAGCAGGGACAGTTTGGGTTATTGTTCTGTAAAGCTTCGGAATTTTGGGAGGAAGGAAGACAAGACTGTTGGGTAATAGGAGGAGAGGAGGCAGAGTCTGACTGGCTGCTGGACAATGTGCTGTAAGCGTTCTCTGACAGCCATTGCAAGACCTGTTCCTGGTTCTCGGGCCTACTAAGGTTTGTACCCTGCAGTTTAGTTAATGTGGCAAGCAACCCTGGCACTGTGGAGTGGCGCAATGCTTGCTGCCCCACAGGAGTAGGCACGGGACGCCCTGTGGCTTCACTGCTACCTTGCTCCCCAGAACCATTCCCCCGACCTCGCCCACGGCCTCGTCCACGTCCCTTTCCGGGAGCCTTGCGCATTTTGAATTCCTAGTTAGAAATTGGCACTGTATACCAGTAGTAAAAATTGTGGGTGCACGTAACCCCAATATATTCTTTGAATTCCCAGTCAGACACTGGCACTATATGGCAGTAGCAAGAAATGAGGGTATTTGTATTCCCAATATACTCTTTGAATTCCCAGTCAGACAATGGCACTGTATACCAGTAGTAAAAATTGTGGGTGCACGTAACCCCAATATATTCTTTGAATTCCCAGTCAGAAACTGGCACTATATGGCAGTAGCAAGAAATGAGGGTATTTGTATTCCCAATATACTCTTTGAATTCCCAGTCAGACAATGGCACTGTATACCAGTAGTAAAAATTGTGGGTGCACGTAACCCCAATATATTCTTTGAATTCCCAGTCAGACACTGGCACTATATGGCAGTAGCAAGAAATGAGGGTATTTGTATTCCCAATATACTCTTTGAATTCCCAGTCAGACAATGGCACTGTATACCAGTAGTAAAAATTGTGGGTGCACGTAACCCCAATATATTCTTTGAATTCCCAGTCAGAAACTGGCACTATATGGCAGTAGCAAGAAATGAGGGTATTTGTATTCCCAATATACTCTTTGAATTCCCAGTCAGACAATGGCACTGTATACCAGTAGTAAAAATTGTGGGTGCACGTAACCCCAATATATTCTTTGAATTCCCAGTCAGACACTGGCACTATATGGCAGTAGCAAGAAATGAGGGTATTTGTATTCCCAATATACTCTTTGAATTCCCAGTCAGACAATGGCACTGTATACCAGTAGTAAAAATTGTGGGTGCACGTAACCCCAATATATTCTTTGAATTCCCAGTCAGAAACTGGCACTATATGGCAGTAGCAAGAAATGAGGGTATTTGTATTCCCAATATACTCTTTGAATTCCCAGTCAGACAATGGCACTGTATACCAGTAGTAAAAATTGTGGGTGCACGTAACCCCAATATATTCTTTGAATTCCCAGTCAGACACTGGCACTATATGGCAGTAGCAAGAAATGAGGGTATTTGTATTCCCAATATACTCTTTGAATTCCCAGTCAGACAATGGCACTGTATACCAGTAGTAAAAATTGTGGGTGCACGTAACCCCAATATATTCTTTGAATTACCAGTCAGACACTGGCACTATATGGCAGTAGCAAGAAATGAGGGTATTTATAACCCCAATATATTCTTTGAATTCCCAGTCAGACAATGGCACTGTATACCAGTAGTAAAAATTGTGGGTGCACGTAACCCCAATATATTCTTTGAATTACCAGTCAGAAACTGGCACTATATGGCAGTAGCAAGAAATGAGGGTATTTATAACCCCAATATATTCTTTGAATTCCCAGTCAGACAATGGCACTGTATACCAGTAGTAAAAATTGTGGGTGCACGTAACCCCAATATATTCTTTGAATTCCCAGTCAGAAACTGGCACTATATGGCAGTAGCAAGAAATGAGGGTATTTATAACCCCAATATATTCTTTGAATTCCCAGTCAGACAATGGCACTGTATACCAGTAGTAAAAATTGTGGGTGCACGTAACCCCAATATATTCTTTGAATTCCCAGTCAGAAACTGGCACTATATGGCAGTAGCAAGAAATGAGGGTATTTGTATTCCCAATATACTCTTTGAATTCCCAGTCAGACAATGGCACTGTATACCAGTAGTAAAAATTGTGGGTGCACGTAACCCCAATATATTCTTTGAATTCCCAGTCAGAAACTGGCACTATATGGCAGTAGCAAGAAATGAGGGTATTTGTATTCCCAATATACTCTTTGAATTCCCAGTCAGACAATGGCACTGTATACCAGTAGTAAAAATTGTGGGTGCACGTAACCCCAATATATTCTTTGAATTCCCAGTCAGACACTGGCACTATATGGCAGTAGCAAGAAATGAGGGTATTTGTATTCCCAATATACTCTTTGAATTCCCAGTCAGACAATGGCACTGTATACCAGTAGTAAAAATTGTGGGTGCACGTAACCCCAATATATTCTTTGAATTCCCAGTCAGAAACTGGCACTATATGGCAGTAGCAAGAAATGAGGGTATTTGTATTCCCAATATACTCTTTGAATTCCCAGTCAGACAATGGCACTGTATACCAGTAGTAAAAATTGTGGGTGCACGTAACCCCAATATATTCTTTGAATTCCCAGTCAGACACTGGCACTATATGGCAGTAGCAAGAAATGAGGGTATTTGTATTCCCAATATACTCTTTGAATTCCCAGTCAGACAATGGCACTGTATACCAGTAGTAAAAATTGTGGGTGCACGTAACCCCAATATATTCTTTGAATTCCCAGTCAGAAACTGGCACTATATGGCAGTAGCAAGAAATGAGGGTATTTGTATTCCCAATATACTCTTTGAATTCCCAGTCAGACAATGGCACTGTATACCAGTAGTAAAAATTGTGGGTGCACGTAACCCCAATATATTCTTTGAATTCCCAGTCAGACACTGGCACTATATGGCAGTAGCAAGAAATGAGGGTATTTGTATTCCCAATATACTCTTTGAATTCCCAGTCAGACAATGGCACTGTATACCAGTAGTAAAAATTGTGGGTGCACGTAACCCCAATATATTCTTTGAATTACCAGTCAGAAACTGGCACTATATGGCAGTAGCAAGAAATGAGGGTATTTATAACCCCAATATATTCTTTGAATTCCCAGTCAGACAATGGCACTGTATACCAGTAGTAAAAATTGTGGGTGCACGTAACCCCAATATATTCTTTGAATTCCCAGTCAGAAACTGGCACTATATGGCAGTAGCAAGAAATGAGGGTATTTATAACCCCAATATATTCTTTGAATTCCCAGTCAGACAATGGCACTGTATACCAGTAGTAAAAATTGTGGGTGCACGTAACCCCAATATATTCTTTGAATTCCCAGTCAGAAACTGGCACTATATGGCAGTAGCAAGAAATGAGGGTATTTGTATTCCCAATATACTCTTTGAATTCCCAGTCAGACAATGGCACTGTATACCAGTAGTAAAAATTGTGGGTGCACGTAACCCCAATATATTCTTTGAATTCCCAGTCAGACACTGGCACTATATGGCAGTAGCAAGAAATGAGGGTATTTGTATTCCCAATATACTCTTTGAATTCCCAGTCAGACAATGGCACTGTATACCAGTAGTAAAAATTGTGGGTGCACGTAACCCCAATATATTCTTTGAATTCCCAGTCAGAAACTGGCACTATATGGCAGTAGCAAGAAATGAGGGTATTTGTATTCCCAATATACTCTTTGAATTCCCAGTCAGACAATGGCACTGTATACCAGTAGTAAAAATTGTGGGTGCACGTAACCCCAATATATTCTTTGAATTCCCAGTCAGACACTGGCACTATATGGCAGTAGCAAGAAATGAGGGTATTTGTATTCCCAATATATTCTTTGAATTCCCAGTCAGACAATGGCACTGTATACCAGTAGTAAAAATTGTGGGTGCACGTAACCCCAATATATTCTTTGAATTACCAGTCAGAAACTGGCACTATATGGCAGTAGCAAGAAATGAGGGTATTTGTATTCCCAATATATTCTTTGAATTCCCAGTCAGACAATGGCACTGTATACCAGTAGTAAAAATTGTGGGTGCACGTAACCCCAATATATTCTTTGAATTCCCAGTCAGACACTGGCACTATATGGCAGTAGCAAGAAATGAGGGTATTTGTATTCCCAATATATTCTTTGAATTCCCAGTCAGACAATGGCACTGTATACCAGTAGTAAAAATTGTGGGTGCACGTAACCCCAATATATTCTTTGAATTACCAGTCAGAAACTGGCACTATATGGCAGTAGCAAGAAATGAGGGTATTTGTATTCCCAATATATTCTTTGAATTCCCAGTCAGACAATGGCACTGTATACCAGTAGTAAAAATTGTGGGTGTATATAGCCCCAATTCTATTGCTAGGGGACTTGCAGGGTATTTCTGGGGTGAAGGTGGGGGGGCACACCGTTGGAACGGGTATCGGGGTATATATCGGGTATACGGGAATACACTGACAGTGTATTCCATTCAGGATCCTGGGAAAGCTGGGTTGCGGCGATTGAGCCCGTCAGTGCCACGTTACACTGACAAGCTTCTCCCTGGAATTTAGCTCTTACAAGAGCTGTTGGTTGTCTTCTCCTTCCTATCCTAGCCTGTCCCTGCCTACCCAGAATCTAAGCCCTAGCTAGCTGGACGGAAACCTCCGTCCTCGGTGAATTGCAAGCTCAGAATGACGCGAAGCTGGGCGTCGCTGTTCTTTTAAATTAGAGGTCACATGTTTTCGGCAGCCAATGGGTTTTGCCTACTTTTTTCAACGTCACCGGTGTCGTAGTTCCTGTCCCACCTACCCAGCGCTGTTATTGGAGCAAAAAAGGCGCCAGGGAAGGTGGGAGGGGAATCGAGTAATGGCGCACTTTACCACGCGGTGTTCGATTCGATTCGAACATGCCGAACAGCCTAATATCCGATCGAACATGAGTTCGATAGAACACTGTTCGCTCATCTCTAGTCATAACCAAAAGTAAAAGAACAGGGACCAGATGAGCAATGTAAAGGATGAGCCAGAAGCAATATCCAGGAACAAGGCTAAGGTCAGGATCAGGGACAGCCAGGAACAAAAGCATAAAGAACAAGAGCCTGGGCCCAATCCAGTTGCCAGAAACCCTGGCCAGTCAATGATCTAGGCGGTGCTTGACCTGGGGAAGGGCGTAACAGTAACTATGTTACAAAGTCTATACATTTTGTAATTGTGAATCTTAAATAGAATTGTGTGAATTTCCGTAGGTTTCCTTATAATATTTCTATATAATATCTAGGTCCTACCTGGCCCCTGTAATGTGTCTCGTAGCAGTCGGTGGTGTCAGTGCACACGAGTCCATAAACCTGCGTTACCTCTTAGTATTTGCAGTTTTCGTCATCCTATACTTGTTGTAATAACGTTTTGTATGTACAAAGGTAGATTTACAGTGGCACCCTGACAAATGACACATCCTGCTTATTCACACAAGCTGCGAGCACATACGTGGACTCCATAGTCTAACCATAGACTGTGCGGAGCTTCATGTAACACAATTACTGATTGTGCCTTTATTACTTCCCTTTACGTTACGAGCCCGGATCATCTAGTCTCCTATTTATTACATTAGGTGTTTCCGCCTAATATTAATCACCCGCTGAATCTAATGTTGGGTCGACCATCTAAAATACATGGGGCCTCCTGACAGCAGATCAAGATTGGGCAGATGGTTTTCGGCTGCCTGATCCTGTTGTTCTCTGGGAATTAAAGGGATTGTCCAGGAGGTATCTGCTGGCTGAACAAGCTTTGGGCCAATAGTCATCTAAAGTCTATGGCTGGTTTTGGGGTAGGTTGTCAATATCTGATCAATAAAGGCCATTCCTTTTGTACATGGACACATCTGTAATGCAGCTTGTCCAATTCAAGTCAATGACCCACCGCCATCCATGCTGATCAGCGTCACACCTACTGACCTACAATCCTGAGATGTGGCCGCCATAGCTCCAATTATTCACTGGAAATCCTTCTTCTGCCATTAAGTAACTATATTATTGATTATATTAAAGTTACTTTTCTGCTTTCTTTGCATCTTGCTTTGACTCCATGTACTATACAATAGTATTCAGCTTCTAGCAGTGCAGGATTGGGACATTTGCCAGCGTTCGAGATATCACCGACTTGCTATGCTGACCTGCCAGTTTCAATTATCCAATTAATTCGGTATAGGAGGGCTTGTGGAAAGCAGCCAATGATCAGGGAGGAACGGGTCTGGACGGAGTCATATCACAACAGAAACTGCAGGAAAGTTTATAGCTTGATAAGAACCTAGAGCAGGAATGCAGCGCCGCGTCTTCGCCTAGTATAATACTGTGCGTAGAGTCGTCAACCCAACAGTCCGTGACGGAGACTGGTCATAAAAGCTTATCATTGGTCTCCAAACGTGGCATAGTGGATGAAGGTTGGCCAATCTTGTCTAGAATCTGACCGTGTAATGTGTCCCATACTGATGACCTGTCCTGTAAGAAAGTTTGATTTGGGTTTGGAACACCCCTTTAAGATGTATAGCAACATTAATAGCTCTAGAACACAATACATGTTATACC
Organism: Leptodactylus fuscus; assembly: GCF_031893055.1. Classification (NCBI taxonomy): domain Eukaryota; kingdom Metazoa; phylum Chordata; class Amphibia; order Anura; family Leptodactylidae; genus Leptodactylus; species Leptodactylus fuscus. The sequence continues at coordinate 4,767,654 of NC_134272.1, read as the reverse complement.
TTACTAAACCACAAGAGATGGTGAGGGAACATAAAAAAACACTATTACTTACCTCTCCTGGCTCCGGTGGGTAATGGGGCCTACTAGGTGACGTCACAGACGTCAGATGGGCCGGGGCCTGCATCCTTATGCATCGCAACGCAAGCCCCAGCTCAAGTGACGTCTCTTCCATCATTGAAGATGGCTGCCATCACTGGAGAGTGCATCGGAGCCCAGGAGAGGTAAGTAACAGTGTTTGTATCCTCCCCTGGGTCTCCAATTATTATACTCTGGGGTCTGAAAGATTCGCCACCACTCCAAGTTGCGCCACGGCCGATAGGTCCTTCTATCACATAAAACAGACCACTATTCTAAGTGGCACAAGATTGGTAGTGGCCCCATCACCGATTTTGCATTGAGGCCTGGGAACGTCACCCCTGCTAATAAGAGGCCTCCTTTCTATACATTAGATGCCATATGACCCTCAACTATATTAATGAGTCCGCTCAGCTCGACCGGGGTCGGATAACGATGGCTACACGTTGCGTGGTGACGGCCCAGCCATCTTCTGCTGTTTTCTAGCAACTGTCTGTTAAACATAGCGTGCCATTACATAAGCGTTCCATCTACGTTACAAAGTCATCGTCTGTTTGCACTTCTATGAAGATGCTTATTATACAGCAGCGATCCTACAGACGGCAACGTCCATTTATTTACACAAAAAGCATTTTATGGACGGAGTCCTGTAGTAACTTGCGCCGCGCCATAAACACTTCAACTCCCATCTGTTAAAAGCCGAAAACTTGAAAGAACTTTGTTGTAATCTCATAATTCACATGAGCATTTTATGCCTGTGAACCTTTGCTGACCCCGCAGCGAGGAGACGAAAATCCCCTTTTGTGGGGAACAAGTTTCCATTTTGTTGGAGAGATTGAAGAAAAGCGTTTCAAGAATAATTAGCCACAATAAATTGATAATTACTGTGGGATGATCTGTCATTTATCATTCTTAGAAAGGCTCAAGAGAGTTTTCTTTCATATCTCATAAATATATGTTGTCATCTCTCCGCAGAAGTCGCGTCCTTAGAGGTTTCACTGAAGATCTATGACAATTGCTACTCTGTTGTATCAAGAAGATCGAATGTGTTCTGGAACCAAAGAAGGAAAGGCCAAGAGATGAACCTTCTTATATACAATGTGATCAGGTGGTGACTTGTTCTCTTCTCTTACATGTTAAATTAGATAGCCCAAGGCAGGGGTGGAACAAATAACACGGGGCCCTAGTGCAAAACTTGTTACGGGGCCCCAATCCATACTGACCACATACAGCTGCAAGTTAGGTATTATCAACATAGTGATGTCATATTATATAGATAATACACACAATGATGTCACAGTACAGAGATAATACACGCAGTGATGTCACAGTACAGAGATAATACACACAGTGATGTCATAGTACAGGGATATTACACACAGTGATGTCATAGTACAGAGATAATACACACAGTGATGTCACAGTACAGAGATAATACACGCAGTGATGTCACAGTACAGGATAATACACGCAGTGATGTCACAGTACAGAGATAATACACACAGTGATGTCACAGTACAGAGATAATACACACAGTGATGTCACAGTACAGGGATAATACACACAGTGATGTCACAGTACAGAGATAATACACACAGTGATGTCACAGTACAGAGATAATACACACAGCGATGTCACAGTACAGGATAATACACACAGTGATGTCACAGTACAGGGATAATACACACAGTGATGTCACAGTACAGGGATAATACACACAGTGATGTCACAGTACAGAGATAATACACACAGTGATGTCACAGTACAGAGATAATACACACAGTGATGTCACAGTACAGAGATAATACACACAGTGATGTCACAGTACAGGATAATACACACAGTGATGTCACAGTACAGGGATAATACACACAGTGATGTCACAGTACAGAGATAATACACACAGTGATGTCACAGTACAGGATAATACACGCAGTGATGTCACAGTACAGAGATAATACACACAGTGATGTCACAGTACAGGGATAATACACACAGTGATGTCACAGTACAGAGATAATACACACAGTGATGTCATAGTACAGGGATATTACACACAGTGATGTCATAGTACAGAGATAATACACACAGTGATGTCACAGTACAGGATAATACACACAGTGATGTCACAGTACAGAGATAATACACGCAGTGATGTCACAGTACAGGATAACACACGCAGTGATGTCACAGTACAGGATAATACACACAGTGATGTCACAGTACAGGGATAATACACACAGTGATGTCACAGTACAGGATAATACACACAGTGATGTCACAGTACAGAGATAATACACACAGTGATGTCACAGTACAGAGATAATACACACAGTGATGTCACAGTACAGAGATAATACACACAGTGATGTCACAGTACAGGATAATACACACAGTGATGTCACAGTACAGAGATAATACACACAGTGATGTCACAGTACAGGATAATACACGCAGTGATGTCACAGTACAGAGATAATACACACAGTGATGTCACAGTACAGGGATAATACACACAGTGATGTCACAGTACAGAGATAATACACACAGTGATGTCATAGTACAGGGATATTACACACAGTGATGTCATAGTACAGAGATAATACACACAGTGATGTCACAGTACAGGATAATACACACAGTGATGTCACAGTACAGAGATAATACACGCAGTGATGTCACAGTACAGGATAACACACGCAGTGATGTCACAGTACAGGATAATACACACAGTGATGTCACAGTACAGGGATAATACACACAGTGATGTCACAGTACAGGATAATACACACAGTGATGTCACAGTACAGAGATAATACACACAGTGATGTCACAGTACAGGATAATACACACAGCGATGTCACAGTACAGAGATAATACACACAGTGATGTCACAGTACAGAGATAATACACGCAGTGATGTCACAGTACAGAGATAATACACGCAGTGATGTCACAGTACAGGATAATACACACAGTGATGTCACAGTACAGAGATAATACACACAGTGATGTCACAGTACAGGATAATACACACAGTGATGTCACAGTACAGAGATAATACACACAGAGATGTCACAGTACAGAGATAATACACGCAGTGATGTCACAGTACAGGATAATACACACAGTGATGTCACAGTACAGGATAATACACACAGTGATGTCACAGTACAGAGATAATACACACAGAGATGTCACAGTACAGAGATAATACACGCAGTGATGTCACAGTACAGGATAATACACACAGTGATGTCACAGTACAGAGATAATACACACAGTGATGTCACAGTACAGGATAATACACACAGTGATGTCACAGTACAGAGATAATACACACAGTGATGTCACAGTACAGAGATAATACACACAGTGATGTCACAGTACAGGATAATACACACAGTGATGTCACAGTACAGAGATAATACACACAGTGATGTCACAGTACAGGGATAATACACACAGTGATGTCACAGTACAGAGATAATACACACAGTGATGTCACAGTACAGGGATAATACACACAGTGATGTCACAGTACAGGGATATTACACACAGTGATGTCATAGTACAGAGATAATACACACAGTGATGTCACAGTACAGGATAATACACTCAGTGATGTCATAGTACAGGGATATTACACACAGTGATGTCATAGTACAGAGATAATACACACAGAGATGTCACAGTACAGAGATAATACACACAGTGATGTCACAGTACAGGATAATACACACAGTGATGTCACAGTACAGGATAATACACACAGTGATGTCACAGTACAGGATAATACACACAGTGATGTCACAGTACAGAGATAATACACACAGTGATGTCACAGTACAGGATAATACACACAGTGATGTCACAGTACAGGATAATACACACAGTGATGTCACAGTACAGGGATAATACACACAGCGATGTCACAGTACAGAGATAATACACACAGTGATGTCACAGTACAGGATAATACACACAGTGATGTCACAGTACAGGGATAATACACACAGCGATGTCACAGTACAGGGATAATACACACAGTGATGTCACAGTACAGGGATAATACACACAGTGATGTCACAGTACAGGGATAATACACACAGTGATGTCACAGTACAGGGATAATACACACAGTGATGTCACAGTACAGGGATAATACACACAGTGATGTCACAGTACAGAGATAATACACACAGTGATGTCACAGTACAGGATAATACACACAGTGATGTCACAGTACAGGGATAATACACACAGTGATGTCACAGTACAGAGATAATACACACAGTGATGTCACAGTACAGGATAATACACAGTGATGTCACAGTACAGAGATAATACACACAGTGATGTCACAGTACAGGGATAATACAGTGATGTCACAGTACAGGGATAATACACACAGTGATGTCACAGTACAGGATAATACACACAGTGATGTCACAGTACAGGGATAATACACACAGTGATGTCACAGTACAGGGATAATACACACAGTGATGTCACAGTACAGGGATAATACACACAGTGATGTCACAGTACAGAGATAATACACACAGTGATGTCACAGTACAGGATAATACACACAGTGATGTCACAGTACAGAGATAATACACACAGTGATGTCACAGTACAGGATAATACACACAGTGATGTCACAGTACAGAGATAATACACACAGTGATGTCACAGTACAGAGATAATACACACAGCGATGTCACAGTACAGGATAATACACACAGTGATGTCACAGTACAGAGATAATACACACAGTGATGTCACAGTACAGAGATAATACACACAGTGATGTCACAGTACAGAGATAATACACACAGTGATGTCACAGTACAGAGATAATACACACAGTGATGTCACAGTACAGGGATAATACACACAGCGATGTCACAGTACAGGATAATACACACAGTGATGTCACAGTACAGGGATAATACACACAGTGATGTCACAGTACAGAGATAATACACACAGTGATGTCACAGTACAGGATAATACACACAGTGATGTCACAGTACAGGGATAATACACACAGTGATGTCACAGTACAGGATAATACACACAGTGATGTCACAGTACAGGGATAATACACACAGTGATGTCACAGTACAGATAATACACACAGTGATGTCACAGTACAGAGATAATACACACAGTGATGTCACAGTACAGAGATAATACACACAGTGATGTCACAGTACAGGGATAATACACACAGTGATGTCACAGTACAGGATAATACACACAGTGATGTCACAGTACAGGGATAATACACACAGTGATGTCACAGTACAGGATAATACACACAGTGATGTCACAGTACAGGGATAATACACACAGTGATGTCACAGTACAGATAATACACACAGTGATGTCACAGTACAGAGATAATACACACAGTGATGTCACAGTACAGAGATAATACACACAGTGATGTCACAGTACAGGGATAATACACACAGTGATGTCACAGTACAGTGATAATACACACAGTGATGTCACAGTACAGAGATAATACACACAGTGATGTCATGCTGCAAGGATAATGCTAATGAGCTGTTTTCTGCAATGATGGTGTCACTCTCCCTCTTATTACATCATATACATCTACCTCTCTGTTATCAGTGATAGCGCCGGGCAGTATACAGTACTTGTCAGCCACACCAGGGAGGGAAGGAAGTCGGACTGTGCTGGAAATATTTCTTTATAGCGATGACAGTAATGGAGACTCTCTCATTGCACTAAACAGATTATTAGGAAAATCTAAGGTAGCTATTAGGGACCAAAAGGGTATTATTCATGTAACCCCTCAGCTATGTACTGACCTAATAGACTGGTGACGGAGACTGTGTTGGGGTTATGTGCCAAGTTAAATTTTGTTACACCTGTAGGATGGATAGCATATTATTATGTATTGTGTGATGTGATATATATTACTACTAGCACTTCCCGCGACTTCGTCCACGCCCCCCCCCCGCAACCCACCGATGCGATCACTCCTGTCAACAGTCCTGCTTTGACTTCGTCCACGGCTCCCCAACCCCCCCGCGACCCACCGCCGCGCTCACTCCCATCAACAGTCCTGCTTCCCCCCCCCCCCGCTCTCTTGCTCCCCTGCTGCGTTGCCCCCCCTTCCTGTATTCCCCCTTCCCCCACGTGGCCCCAGCGTCTTGCGGCTCCCTATGCTCCTCGTGCCACCACAGTCCGGACTGACCCCCACTGCACAGCTGGCAGAGGCCGCTGAGTACAGTTTTCCGCCAGAGTCACAGAGCAGTACAGACGAAACACGCGCGGGTTCCTGCAAAGGATGGCGCGGAAGCTTGGGAGTTTGGAGTAGGCGCCATGTTCACCAGCGTGTCCAGCATTCGTAGCGCCGCCCACCTAATCCCGCGGGCCTATCGCAAAGCACCTGAAGCAGAGTGGATGATGTCATCTAAGCTCCGTTAGCCTTGCGGTTCGGCAAATTCGGGGCTTGTGGTCGCGAGGTGCGGGCATGTACCAGTTGAATACATAGCCTATGTTTCTTTCCAGGTCCCAAGGTATGTATGTGCCAAATGTCAGCTAAATCCCTGCAGCCGTTTTTGCGTGATTGAGGAACAAACATCCAAACACACAAACCCACAAACTTTTTTATAACATTAGTAGGATGTATTGTGTGATATATTGTATCTATGTGGCGTAACGGAATCAGCTCGTGTCAAATGTAACAATCTGGTAAATATTACAGGAGAAGCTGTTACACTTGTTACACATCTGTACAAACACGTGGAGGAGCCTCCTGTCCTGACACAATGTGCACCATCCTTCTTCTAGACAGGCGAGAACGAATTGTATGCCTTGACATGGACCAAACAAAGTTCCCCAAAGTCCTGCCAGTTGTGTCTGCCCATTCTCCTCCGCTCCTTGCAACGTTGGCACATCTGCTAATTGTATTAGTCACTTGGAAGAAAACACGCCGGGCCCAATTGGTCTTATTTTAGAACAATGTTTAGTTTAGCTTGTGGAAACCTGCTCCAGATAATACTGCGCACATTCCACACGCCTGCCGCTTCCTACCATCTGCACTTGGATAAATAATGAGCACAATATACGACTACCAGAGTCTAATAAAGAGGGCGACATTGTTGGTACACACAGGACTCCTAAATGTGTGACCTGGAGGACAGATTTATAGCAAGTGGTGACAATGTGGAGCGGACGGGAGGTGCGGGGGCTTCTCTTCTATACTGATGTACATATAATATTACCGCATTGTAATGTATTGCCATATTATTGAAATCAGGTTTTTAATAAAAAAAATTTCTTTTAATATATATAATGGTTTTATTTGTTAAATTTTTTTAAAAAAACTGGATCTTTGTGTACACACTTAATAGGCTGACATTGTATGGGTTGTACAGTTTGTCAGCTTTGCTGTATAGCCTGGGACGTCATGAGCAGAGTCATCTCATTATCATTACATGGCGCTTTACTGCACTGCTAGACATTTAGATAAGGGCTTATTCACATGTCATGCAGAAGAATGTGGGCACAGTGTGGCCGCCTGAGGTGCAAAACCAAACACAGCCCCTACAATATGTACTGCACAGTGCTTGATATTCAGTGAGGAGACTGCAACGCTTGCTTACCCCCTGCCACTTCTTCCTGGGTGTTGGACCTCACATCGATCCCATATTGGTGACTTATTCTAATGACAGGTCAGCCTTATACAACCCCCGGAAAACACCTTTATCTCCCTCATTTCCTCAAAACGTCTCCAATTCCCTGACTTTCATTCCAGCTGCCATAAAGCACCCAGGCGGCGCTGCACAGTCTGCTCAGTGCCGGTATGTATCCGGCCTCACCCCATTGACCAGAGGTTGTAAATGTTTTCATCCATTTCCAGGTAAAATAACAAAGAAAAGACACATTGCACACTTCTAAGGATATCTGCTAGAATGGACAAGTCCTCGGAAGGATTTTATAACATTGAGAAATGATACAATGTGATCTTATTAGGGAAATATGGAAAGAAAGAAGACCCAAGACAAGACATCAGACCTTGTAATCCAATGTGTAGCAGATTGTACGGATGAGACTTTACCAAACTTTCCCCCTTTGCAGGATACACCCCTGACACCTGTGCTGGTTTATCCACTGCCTTCCGCACAGCTCAGCCTACACAACATACGGAAGTGAACTTTCCTTCTTGGTTAATGATTTCTTTCTTATCTACATTCTTAGTACATTCCATCTTATTTATCAAGTAACTTCAAACAGATGAGGATTGCCGTGATCCACCCTTCACCAGCAAGAAAAGAGAGTATTTCCTCAAGCATGGAAACTTCTACAAGGTGTTTAGTCCTAAGGAAATGGCCGGTGGATCTTCAGGTGTGGGCCTGAATCTCCAAGGGGTTCGCAAATGGTGCAAAGATGTCCGATCATATCAATGTGCCAGTTTTGTGCCATATACAGACTACATAGCGTGACAATAAGAGTTACCTCCAGATGTGCTGTGCTCAGGATAGTAACCTTTACGTTCCGACTTTATAACAGGACACGATATTTGATGTTGCAGAATATTATACAAGGTGTCAGATCCCCGATTACAAGGCTCTCATTTTTCCTTGTAGTCCGGGGATTTCTGTTCGATAAGTATTACACCAGGACACATTTCATCCGCAGCTGTGAATATTCTGCACATTTTAGCCAAAGTTCCCCTATATCAATTACTCTTTTATTAGTGTGAGATTAATGTCTCCATTAACATCCAGGAATACAGATGGCCGCACACTTAGCCACTTACTACATAGTATTGGATCGGATCCTCGTCTTCCACAAGTCCTTAAAAAGAATCGACAGAGGACAAGCCCTGATTTTATATCATGTTATTCAGAAGTAACGTAGGGCTGGTCACAGTATGGATGGTGATATCCGAGGACCCCCCCAAATATACCAGGCCAGATAGGAGAAGACAGTAATGTGGATACAATGTAACGTAATATATCAATCCCAAACCCAAATGTCACATCAGATTAGACCTGTATAAGAAACCTTCACACAATTATTGTACCAAACCCCCAAGCCTTCCTTTCCTTCTTTATTTCATATCGATTTATTCCTTCATCCGTTATATTTTCCTTTATATCCATCCATTCTTTCTTCCTTCCTTCCTTCATTTCTCTTTTGTTCCTTCCTTCCTTCCTTCCCTCCTTCCTTCCTTCCTCTTTTGTTCCTTCCTTCCCTTCTTCTTTCCTTCCTCTTTTGTTCCTTCCTTCCTTCCTTCCCTCCCTCCTTCCTTCCTCCCTCCCTCCCTTCCTTCCTTCCTTCCTTCCTTCCTTCCTTCCTTCCTTCCTTCCTTCCTTCCTATCTTCCCTCCCTCCTTCCTTCCTTCCTTCCTTCTTTCCTTCCTTCCTTCCTTCCTCCCTCCCTCCCTCCCTCCCTTCCTTCCTTCCTTCTTTCCTTCCTTCCTTCCTTCCTTCCTTCCTTCCTTCTTTCCTTCCTTCCTTCCTTCCTTCCTTCCTTCCTTCCTTCCTTCCTTCCTTCCTTCTTCCCTCCTTCTCTTCCTTCCTTCCTTCCTTCCTTCCTTCCTCTTTTGTTCCTTCCTTCCTCTTTTGTTCCTTCCTTCCCTCCCTCCCTCCCTCCTTCCTTCCTTCCTTCCTTCCTTCCTTCCTTCCTTCCTTCCTTCCTTCCTTCCTTCCTTCCTTCCCTCCTTCCTTCCTTCCTTCCTTCCTTCCTCTTTTGTTCCTTCCTTCCTTCTTTCTTTCTTTCCTTCCTTCCTTCCTTCCTTCCATAGGGAATGCAGCAGCCCAGGATCGCCATTCCCATAGATTTATCTCACGTAGTTCTGTCATTGTATTCATGAACCAGGCAGATCAGGATAAACAACTGATTTTGATTTGTCTCAGTTTCTTCCCTGCTTTATGGGAGGCCCCCGGAGCTGTGACTTTCCTCCGTCCTCTCTGGTCATTTCAGATCCTAAATATAGAATTTTCTATATTACTACATTTTAATAAACTTTTGGAACATTTTCCTAGTGTGTTAAACATCAGCGCAGTCCTTAGTGTGGAGAGCGCAGCAATGTGGCGGTGATTCCCCGGTGGACGTTGCGCTGAATGATTCGAGGGCGGAGGGACTTGGAACGTGTTTATTTTCCTTCTTTTAGCCACTGTTTCTAGGAGTGAATACAGATGTCTCACTCCGGGTTCCGAGCTCGCCTTGCGCCGGGTGTGTGAAGAACACGGCGGCCATCGGCTTTCAGGACAATCCAACGTTTTGTTTCTTTTTCCCTAAACTCATTTCTTACTGTTATTTCTTATAATTTTCTTTCTGAGGCCACCAACAAGTCGGCCGAGCCCAACCCAAGCCATGAACCTCGCGACTGCGCCTGGAGATCCCTTTATGTTCTGCTAATGAGATTCCGAAGGTTTCGCAGGCCCTGATGTGGTTTCTCTTCAATCTGAAATTACTCTTTATGAATGTCTTGCCTATTTGGGATCCTGTCACTGGGGTTGGACTTAACCCTTTAAGACGGAGCTCATATTATTCTGCGGGGTGCAAAGTATTTTTCCTTTTTGGTGTCATAGCATTGATTTCCCCCCCGTTTTACGTCTACAGCTCCTATGCAGATCTTTGTGTCTCCATACTCACAGGCTACAAACAATCCCCGTGCGGTCACATTGCTTCCTATACATTTCTTACTACTTGCTAAATCTTCAGAGATAAATTTAGGTACTTGGAGAATCTTATCATGTGATCAGCGACAGTAGTAGTCAGAAGGCTGTCATGGAAATGAGAACTCTCCAAAGACTGACCTACTGTACAGAGGTAGCAGGGGTTGTCTTATAGATCTTATATATTGTCTTGGATTACTCCATTAGTGCATCACTGCATCAACAATTCAGCTTCAATATGCTAAAGAGATTTTTCGGGGTCAGAATATTGATAGGTTGTTGTTAGGACAGGTCATCAATATCAGATGGGGGGAGGGGACTCTCAGCACCCCCAACGATCAACTGTGTCCTGCAGCCTCTTTATAGGTTACACCAATCCATTTACCTGCACACGGCCTATATAGTAATGGCAGTGCAGGGTATTGCAGCTTTGTCCTACTCACTTGAATGGGACATAACCCAAGTAATCATCATCAATGCTAATAAGAAGACAGCATGCAGGTGGAAGGACCCATGTAAACAATGGCAAGGACGCAACGTTCCTGGTGCCTCAAACAGTTGATCAGTGAAGGTGCCAAGTGTTGGGCTCCACCAATCTGATATTAGTGACCTGTCATAACAATAAGGTCATTCATATCCTGATTTCTAACAAACACTTTAAGGCTAAGGCCCCACAGGCTGTATCCGCAGCACTACAGCGTTGCAGGAAGAACCGCGTGAATGCATTGCAGTTCACTCCGCAGCTCTTTTAAAAGAAAGTTCACAGAGTTTTCCTCTGCAGACTTTCTCTTAACATTAAATCTACGGGGAAGCCGCCAGCGTTTCCGTAGATATAATTAACATGCTGCGATTTGCAAAGCTGCAACGGCTTTTCAATTTGCAGCATGTCCGCGCTGCGATCTTTTCCACAAAGTGGGGATGGGATTCACATGAATCCCATCCATTTTGCCTGCACTGTACCGTCCCGTGGGGCCCCGGCCTAAATGTGAAGCTTCACTTCTATTAAATATATATATATATATATATATACCTAACTACAATCATACATGGAGCTGGTATACGGAATCATCTTCTAGTATCAGCTCCACTGGTAGATTATCACCTTCCCCTCCAGGGTTAATCCTTTGTTGAGAGAAAGTGTAACAATGTATCACAAGGAGGAAGACGCTCATTGCTTATCCCGTTGTCTCTCGGAATGCCAATGGTTATCATCTGTTTGCTTTGTATCTAATAAATAGTTGTTGGGATGACCTCTGACCCCATGAACCATCCTCTGCTAATGGTATATAGCAGTTATACGGGTCCTAGATCACCCAGATGACTTACTGAAGAAACCCATAAATTATTATCCCTTCTAGTGGCTGAGAACCTGATAAATGTAGGGGGGTAAGGAGCTGGAGACAGATGGAGGGGAGTCGGACTGTAGAATTGGACTGCGCAGGGGATGTTATGGTCTTGTCCCCTAATAGTGAGACAACCCCTGTAAAGATCTGCTATAATCTGGATCCTGAAACACTGAAGCATCACTGATCGAACAAGTCTTATGTTGGTCTCTCTGGGGGGTCTGTAGCCGGAGACTGTTATTAGCTCTGAGCTATTTTGTTGCCACAGTTATTATAATGCAAAAAACTTAAAGGTAAAAAATGTCACTGTCTGAGTTTTTCTTTTCCTTTTCTTATGTTTGACTCATTACATTGCCCATATGAGCGTCTCCTAATACTTGTTCCCTCCCAGAGTCTTTCCTTCTCCTGCTTTCTTGGTCTTCGATGTCAGATGATCGTAGTGTAACCTCTATTTTCTAGCATGAACTATAGAGGCAAATCTTACTACCAATATAGAACACAGTGTGCACCTGCAAACCAGAGAGGAGGTCAGCGCTCCGGAGGGGAGCACATAACTTCACAATAAGGCTGTCAGTATAACATTACTCTCTGATTTTTCTGAGTTTTTTTGGGCCAAATTCAGGAGTTGTTTCAAAAGGAACAGGATATCCAAAGGGAACGCTTATACTTCTGTCTTTCCTCAATTCACTCCTGGCTTGGGCTCAAAAAATGCTGCAAAATCTGTAACAAAGTAAGCAACTTTTTTTGCAATGTGGGGCCTCATCCTCAAGAAGTGATGATGTCACTGACTACTCCTCATGTCCCCAGCGATCACGTGGGTTAGTTCGTATGTCACAGCGGTGGTCTCTGTGCAGTGATGATGTCCCCGACTACCCCACGTGATTGCTGATGCCAGTGATCAACCATTGCGGCCATGTAGAGTGGTCAGTAGGGTTGAGCCGATCTTGACTTTTCAGGATCGATTTTGAAATTCGATTTTCGATCATTTTTCATTCGAACCCGATCTCGATCCCAATTCCGATCCCAATGCAAGTCAATGGGATTTTTTTTATTAATCGGAGATTGGATTTTAAAAACAATCCTATTCACTATACAGCATGGAATCTAACAAATGAATGCTTTAATTGTTAGACTCCACGCTGTGTAGTGATTTTTTTAATCCTCTGGCTACTTAGTCCCCCCTGGTGTCCGCTTACCTGCAGAGATGGCTGGTTCGGTGCCCGGTGTTCTTGTTCTTCTTCGCCTCGCTGCCCCCGCCTCCCAGGTTAGGAGAGTGTGGGCGGGTACTCGGAGGGGAGACATCACGTCTCTCCGCCCTGTACCCGCCCACACTCTCCTAAGCCACAAGCCCCGCCTTCTTCCTAGCTCTTTAACACTAACCTGGGAGGCGGGGGCAGCGAGGCGAAGAAAAACAAGAACACTGGGCACTGGACCAGCCATCTCTGCAGGTAAGTAGCTACTAGAGATGTTAGCTAGTCTACCATTAGAATGAATGGATGAAGCCGGCGCGCAGGGGGTTAAGGCTGTGTGCCGGCTGCTTCCATTCATTCCTATGGAACCGCAGCGTGAAGGCTAACATTGTTAGCTTTTCCCACAATGCTTGGCCAATAATCACCGATCTCGATCCCACCTAAAAAGATTGTGTTCAGAATTCCGATCGCGAACGTGAAATTTTCTCGATCGCCGATCGGAATCCGATCTTTTCCGAACACGATCGCTCAACCCTAGTGGTCAGTGATGTCATCGCTCATATTATAACCTGTTGAATGAGAGAGTTGTCTGAAAGACACAAGTAAAGTGAATAAATAATTTATAGACACTACCCCCCCCCCCTCAATAAAAAGTACAAAAAAATCCTAAGAATAAAGCAGTGACTTTGTTGCTCCAGGTTTCATAGACAGATATTTAGGTGAATGCAGGGTCTCATTGTCTGCAATGGGTTAAGTTCCCCCCTTTCCTTGTGATATACAGGAGGGAGTCTTAGAAAACACTACAAGATCCTTAAAACAACTTCCAGTAACCCGCCTGACATGGCACTTTGACCTGGCATATCTCCTGCCTTCATTACCATGATGTAGTGCAGAAGTGAGATTCTTCACCTCGGACTATTGGCAGGACCTGAGCGAGTCCTCTGGCATCTCAACTGCAGGTACTAGGGGAAGATTTATTGCCATTGGCCATGTGGGTGATCTTTTTGGAATTTTCAGCGATATTTCTGGGAACCTCGGTTTATTTCACGATCTAACATGGGAAATACAAGGAAAGAAATGAAGCTTTACCATTATTTTCAGATTTTCCTCTAGAATAAGTTGTATCTGAGTCTGAGGCTGCACGTTGTGGAAACGCTGTTTTATGTTGCAGATTTTGTTACTTTTTTTTTCTTTTTAGCCAAAGCCAAGAATAAGAAATATACAAGAATCTCTCGCCTTCTGCTCTAAACAAAGCAAAATCTGCAACGTTTCCGCAACGTGGGGGCTCGAAGGCTTGTACAGGGCTTGTAATGTTCTTTTAGAAGGAGTTGCCGACTTGTCCATCACTTGTGTCTATCAATCATATTAAATGGCCAAGCTGCAATACCGCAAACAACCTGTGGACAAGGGTGGCGCTGTTTTCAGACGGCAGCAGATTTGTTTTTCAAACCCTCCTCAACCCTTTTAGTGTATCTGCTCTCTCCCAGGTTGTTGCTTGGTCAACGACCCTTTTCCTACCAACTCTAAATGCATTTTTTTCCCCAAATAAGCTTTTAAGACGAGCAGATAAGTCCAAGGCCGCTGATGTGTTTTCTGAGTAATTGACGATAAAAAGGTTATTTTCCACTAAATTCTCAGCAGCAGCAGCAGCAGCAGCAGCCTGACATTTTGTAACCCCGCAGAACTATGTTCCAGCTCTCTTGGAGACCTTGTAGCATCGCCATACCTTTATTTATGACAGCGAAATGGTTTCCATGGCAACACATTATGTCGCTGCGAGATTATAAATTCCCAGCAATAGAAAGCATTGACATGGGCAGACTGCGCACCAACGAAAACCTTCTGGCAAATGTAGAACACAGGCGTCATCTAAGCAATGCAATATTATTACACAGGTCAATACAGATCCCATCCGACTCCAGCGCTGAGACACTCACGTATATACGGTATAGCGTCTGCACATCTACACATGCTGCTAGTTACTAATACTATGCAGCACCGCGCAGGCCCCTGTACTATTAGCCAGAACTGCACAGAGTGTCCCGCACTGGAGGACTCCGCATGCAATACCTGTGAAGGACGTCATGTAATACCACAGGTCTCCTGTAGTGGCCAGTGCAGGGGAAATGTGCAACTCGAAATATCAGCTGCTGATCTGATTGATTGCAAACAGGTCCGTAGTTGGTGAAGGGGTCGTCCATCTCATTAAAGGGGGTCGTCCATCTCATTAAAGGGGGTCGTCCATCTCAGTAAAGGATGTCCAGGACCAGGTAGCCTTTATCGTGCTTGGCTAGTATTGCAGCTTATCCCTATTCATTTGAATGGGACTGAACTGCAGCTTGGCCTTGTGACCATTGGGCGAGATATCACTTGTCTGTGAATGCAGGAATCTGGTAGAGGAGTCTGAAGAGGACGGGAGTAGTAGTAACTGGGTTACAATGATGGTCACTTCTACCAGACCCCCTGGCACTTCTCAAGGGTTTGGTGCAGTGAAGAAAGAGCCTGAACTGTGGAAGATGGTGGTAGTATAACCCCCGGGGCACTTCTTGTGCCTCCCTGAGCCTGATGGTGGTTGCAGTGTCCTTGATGGTGAGAGCAGGATGAAGATTCAGGAGATAGAAGTCACACTTACCGTAATTGTAGAAAACAAGTAACAAACAGTAATAACTTCTTCCATATACCAGAAGCACAATACTTAGGAAAACCACTTTGGCTGGGGCTGAGACTGGTTCTCCCCAGGGTCAGTCGGTGTATTACCTATTTCCATATATACAAATGTATCTATTTACCTAATAGAAAACCAAAAAGAATAGCCCTGGTGCAATAATTGGAGTCCTAAGACTATCAGCTGCATGATCTGATGGCTGAGCAGGTAAGTGGCTGGAGAATGTGATGCTGGACTTGGCCAGGTGACCGCCATGTTGTGTCCTGTCCCACTGGGGCTGGTGGTGGTGGACGGCCGAGTGCACTGATAACAGTAATACCTGCCAACTGAATATGGAGCTGGAGCAATGGAGCTGATAGTATTCAACTTTATCTACATCCAAAGTCACTACCTGCTGCCTAGAACGGGATAGCACCTGAAATGCAGGACCACCATGCTCCATCCGGCCATTCCAATGCACATGCACTGTTTGCCCTATGAATTCAGCGGCCCTGAGTGCAGATGTGGTGGTTGCACCCAGGGTTTAGTCCTGAGGATGCCCAATAACCCCCCTGTATGATGACACCAGTAGTATAAATGGCACATAGCAGATAGGGGCCCTCTTACAAGTATTGCACTGGGGCCCAGGAGCTTGCAGTTTCCTCTCTGACTTTGAGGCCATGTAAGGTTGAGTATATAGATGTATATAGTATATAATGCACAGTAAAGTGACTGCAGTTCCTTTTGCTCGGTGCATATTGTATTGATCAGAACGTCCTGACCTAGGTCTACAAATTGAACGTCCGCACCATTAATCGATTGGTAGGTGGATGGAGAAGAAGCAGCTGAACGGGAATACACCTGAGCATTAAAAGCTGTCAATGTGATTCATCGTCTGCATTTACCACAACAAAGTCACAAAAACCTGTCAGGCCTTTGATAGCAGCGTAACCTTGTGTGCACGCCGCCTTTTATGTGGTTTCTTTGTAGACCTTTGCAATAGTTTTTTATACAAATAGACACATCCTGTTTAACGCTCGCACCTCGACGTGTGTACAATGACAGCAGGTAACGCATTCAGCCCGAAGTGCCCGAGCCTGGGCTCATTCTGTAGACTCAGGGATATGGATAGATTTGTTGGGCCGAGGCTTCCCTGCCATGCCCTGTTCTCCGTCTCGGCCCCTAAATGTGAAGGCGCAGAACAAACAAAATGAAAAGCAAAACCACTGACCCATCCATTCCACATGGAGATATGGAAACCACCCCAGAAGACCACATGTGGATCAGGGTGCGTTCACATTAGGCCTTAATGCTGGGAAGACCAAGGAGATGGTGGTGGACTTTAGTAAACGGAGAGGTGCTCCGACCCCGGTGGAGATCCAAGGAACATGTATTGAGATAGTCAGGACCTATAATTACCTGGGCGTGCTCCTCAATAATAAACTAGACTGGGCTGATCACCTGGAGGCGCTGCACAGAAAGGGCCACAGCAGACTCTACCTGCTCAGGAGGCTGAGGGCCTTCGGAGTCCAGGGGACACTTCTTAGGGCCTTCGGAGTCCAGGGGCCACTTCTTAGGGCCTTCGGAGTCCAGGGGCCACTTCTTAGGGCCTTCGGAGTCCAGGGGAAACTTCTTAGGACCTTCGGAGTCCAGGGGACACTTCTTAGGACCTTCGGAGTCCAGGGGCCACTTCTTAGGGCCTTCGGAGTCCAGGGGCCACTTCTTAGGGCCTTCGGAGTCCAGGGGACACTTCTTAGGGCCTTCGGAGTCCAGGGGCCACTTCTTAGGGCCTTCTTCAACTCTGTGGTTGCTTCAGCCATCTTTTTCGGTGTGGCCTGCTGGGGGAGCAGTATATCAACCAGGGACAGACATAGACTTGTCAGGCTGATCAGGAGGGCCAGCTCTGTCCTGGGGAGCCCCTTGGACCCAGTACAGGTGGTGGGTGACAGATGGTGAGCTCCATGTGGGAGAACAACTCCCACCCCATGTATGAGACCTTGATGGGACTTGGCAGCACTGTAAGCGACCGTCTGCTTCACCCCAAGTGTGAGAAGGAGCGCTATCGCAGGTCCTTCCTTCCAACCGCGACCAGGCTGTATAACCTACATCAGACCAAGCGCAGACACTCCGCACAGAGAACTAATGATTATGACTATGACGTCTTCCTTCTTTCTTCTTCTGTTCCTTAGCTGCTATGGACTCCTAGTATATCTTCTCTCCTCAGTATATGTATGTCCTGTAATATATTACTGTGTATTATCCTGTATCTGTATTACTAGGCTGCTGTAACATACTGAGTATCCGCACTGTGCGACTATTACAGGATTATCTTATCTTATCTTATCTCTTATCTTATTTTATCCATTGGGTGGGGCACATTTGCACGGGGCATACCATTGTGCTATAACAGCCCTGCCTGAGTCGGGGTCCTTGCCTGGTCCTTTGTTTCCCATGGTGCAGCAGTTATTAGGATCTTTGTATGGGAGGTATCTTTGTATGGAGGTAACGCAGCAGTGGTCCCAATCCCGGGGCTTGTGGCCGCTCCATGTCCATATACAGTCATTCCTCGCCACACTGAGCCTTTTGATACCTTACTTGACTTTAGTGTCTGTACTTTAAACATATGACTCAATCTAAATATTTGATGTACAGAAAAACCAGCATAGTTTCTCGAAGATCTGAAGACCTCGAGGGGAATGTCAAAGAACAAACCGCACTTAATTCCTCAATGCCTACCAGCCATTCAGTTATTTGAGCAGACGGCTCCATTGCCTATAGGAATGGCTTTGTCCGGTCTTGGGGCTGGCGACTGTATAGACACGCTTATGTAATCGCAAAGCAAATATGAAGCCAGAGCTCCTTAACTTATGGATTCCGGCCATGTTGTAGAATGGCTCAGACTAGTCCGGGGGGATCAAAGTGAATTACTCTATTAATATACATTGACATATTAAGCTCATTCTGGATATTTAATACATCTTACCACATTTCCTCTTAAGCCGGCTGTCCATCCTTTTGATACTCACGGCTTATCTTTATCAGGTCGGTGGGAGTCTGACACTCCGAACCTCCGCCGATCAGCTGGTCACAGCGGCCGCCACATCATATGCAGAGAAAGGAGCAGGAAGCGGACAGCTCCATCCTCTGTGCAGTGGCCAGACCAGGTACTGCAGATCAACCCAGAACCCTAGAATGGCTCATGTTTAGCAGATTGGGCCCCTGCCAGTTTGATATTAATGGTAGGTCATTGATATACTTTGCCTGGAATACCCCTTTAACTCCACCAATGTATGACCTATAAACCTTTGAGGTCCCAGTTAAGGGACTGGTCAGAGGCCATTATTATTTTTCAGAGTCTTTCCTGCCTATTTTTTTTTCATTGAAGGTTTTCATTTTCCTCTAATCAAACGATAAAGTTTCCCTTGTTTTGATTAAGGAAATCCGTATTTTGTAAAAGTAGGTTATTAAGTCAATGTCAAATTCTTTACAAAGTAAACCTTTTGGATACCGGTTCAGGATTCTTTTATCCTGTTGTATCCACATTTCCTTCCTATGGTAATGTACAGGGATTTTCTCTTCTGTAGCGTTGGGTCCGTTCTCTAGGATTATAGACGCAGTCACTCTTGTTCCGTCTTTATGTTCTGTATTTGCAGATATTGAGCCCAGCAATGATTGATCAGTGTTATAATACATAATGTTATGGCTGCGGCAGGCGACGGCTCCTTCCAATACTTCTCCATGTCCCATGTTGTGATGTTTCTTTGTCAGGTCTCTTTGGAAACATTTAGGATTGCTCATCGCTAATCTGTTGATATTCCCGTCATTGGATCGCTGACGGCGGCTCCCCAGTGCTTTGAGATGGAGATAAAGAATCAAGACCGATATCCGCGAGCTAAAGTCACCCCTCAAACTTCTCCTTCAAGGAATTAGCTACAAACTCCAACAGGTGCCCGCAATAGATAAGAAGAACATTCTGAAGGAATCCAGGTTTCCATTACAAACAGATTTTGAAACAATTTTTGTTGCTGTTTTATCTTCATGATGTAATTATTAAAAATTATATTATAATAAGATACAATAGTGATAATATAATAAGATACAATAGTAATAATATAATAAGAAGATGTAATAGTAATAATATAATAATAAGATACAATACTAATAATATAATAATAAGATACAATAGTAATAATATAATAAGAAGATGTAATAGTAATAATATAATAATAAGATACAATAGTAATAATATAATAATAATAATAAGATACAATAGTAATAACATAATAATAAGATACAATAGTAATAATATAATAATAAGATACAATAGTAATAATATAATAATAAGATACAATAGTAATAATATAATAATAAGATACAATAGTAATAATATAATGATAAGATACAATAGTAATAATATAATAATAAGATACAATAGTAATAATATAATAATAAGATACAATAGTAATAATATAATAATAAGATACAATAGTAATAATATAATGATAAGATACAATAGTAATAATAATAGAATACAATATAATAGTAACATTATTATAATATTAAAATGTAAAATGTATCTAATGACAACGCTCTTCTTCCAGGACACGTCCGGCCCTCCTTCAGTGCACACTAAGAAGCCTGTAAGGAAATATATAAGGTATAAAAGTCTCAGGCGCCATCTTTTCGAGACGTCATCGGTGTATGACCTGGTGGAGGTGAAGTACTAGTAATGTGATGCCACCTGCTGGGCAGAGCTAACGTTTCTATACTGTTATTCTGAAGATTACAGCAGGTCATACACTTGCAACTTTTGTTGGCCAAAATGGCTGCGTTTGAGCAGTTTGGCCGACTGTTGGGCATAAAAGTATTGTGATATATTTGATATTTTCAGACAGTGGTAGGCCAAAAATATCCTATGTCTATGAGATTGTATCCTATGTCTATGAGATTGTTCCCTATGTCTATGAGATTGTTCCCTATGTCTATGAGATTGTATCCTATGTCTATGAGATTGTATCCTATGTCTATGAGATTGTATCCTATGTGTATGAGATTGTATCCTATGTCTATGAGATTGTATCCTATGTCTATGAGATTGTATCCTGTGTCTATGAGATTGTATCCTATGTCTATGAGATTGTATCCTATGTCTATGAGATTGTATCCTATGTCTATGAGATTGTATCCTGTGTCTATGAGATTGTATCCTGTGTCTATGAGATTGTATCCTGTGTCTATGAGATTGTATCCTATGCTTATGAGATTGTATCCTATTCTATGAGATTGTATCCTATGTCTATGAGATTGTATCCTATGTCTATGAGATTGTATCCTATGTCTATGAGATTGTATCCTATGTCTATGAGATTGTATCCTATGTCTATGAGATTGTATCCTGTGTCTATGAGATTGTATCCTGTGTCTATGAGATTGTATCCTGTGTCTATGAGATTGTATCCTGTGTCTATGAGATTGTATCCTGTGTCTATGAGATTGTATCCTGTGTCTATGAGATTGTATCCTATGTCTATGAGATTGTATCCTATTCTATGAGATTGTATCCTATTCTATGAGATTGTATCCTATGTCTATGAGATTGTATCCTATTCTATGAGATTGTATCCTGTGTCTATGAGATTGTATCCTGTGTCTATGAGATTGTATCCTGTGTCTATGAGATTGTATCCTGTGTCTGAGATTGTATCCTATTCTATGAGATTGTATCCTATGTCTATGAGATTGTGCCCTATGTCTATGAGATTGTATCCTGTGTCTATGAGATTGTATCCTATGTGTATGAGATTGTATCCTATGTGTATGAGATTGTATCCTATGTCTATGAGATTGTATCCTATGTCTATGAGATTGTATCCTATGTCTATGAGATTGTATCCTGTGTCTATGAGATTGTATCCTGTGTCTATGAGATTGTATCCTATGTGTATGAGATTGTATCCTATGTCTATGAGATTGTATCCTATGTCTATGAGATTGTATCCTGTGTCTATGAGATTGTATCCTATGTCTATGAGATTGTATCCTGTGTCTGAGATTGTATCCTATGTGTATGAGATTGTATCCTGTGTCTATGAGATTGTATAACAATACAAAATATTTTTTACAAAAACAGCCCAAATCAACTAAAGTTAAAAAGAAAAAAGAAAACGCACTTACATGCCCCAGTATGGAAAAATCGCTTAGTAGATCCGCAAGAGTTGTATGGTGCACGGAATGTCTTCCCCCGTTGGAAGAACGTAATTCAATAGAAAGAAAAATCCAGGTTTCCCAGCACAGAATACTCTGCGTTTGATCATAGTATAAAACTTAGCTTTTATTTGTTGTCGTCATACAACCGATAAAATTGGATTATGCCAACATGATGTTTGGGACAGAAGGAGTAGTGTCCTTGCGCCTACGCGTTTCGGAGGGCAACCTCCTTAATCATGGCATAAAAGGTGTACTGAACATAATACTTAAATAAAAAAGACATAAGAAAAGGATTCAACCCCTTCCGTTTCCGTAATCGCCGAGTTGTCAATTACTATAAGTATATGCAACCAGGTGAAGAAAGGGTGAAGAGATATTTGAAAAACACAATATATAACATTTAAAAAGTGTATGATACAATTGTGAGGAAATTCTAACATTGAATTATTATGAAAGATAAATAAATACACAAGTAAACAGTCTACCCAGTATATTACGTAACACTAGACGGGATGACATGCACATGTAAAAATTATATTATTATTAATGTCATATCATAAAAAAGAGTACCAACAATCGAGACAGAATGTCAGGATAACTCGAAATCCAATGATTTATATTCATTCTCATTATGACATTATAACTGTTTCTCATAAAGTAGCCATAGGGAAAGTAGTAGTAAGGGAATGAATGTGCGCAGCCGCGGTTGTACAATTCCCTTAATAAAGATGGTGTCTTGTGTGCTTAGTATATGCGCACTATGGTATTTGCGCATGTTCCTTGATACAACCAACTTTATTGTTCTTATCATTTTGTCTTCAAACTATGGTTGTGTTGATCCCGTGTACTAGTTTAAGCAAATACCTATCGCAGCGAAAAAAGCGCATCATAAGACAATAAGAAGGTAAGTTCTATTCTAATATAGTTTTAAATAGATGTAATTTAATAGATGATTTTCAAAATTAATTATAACAAAGTATCATAGAATAGAGATGTTAAAACTAATATTATAGTAGGTAAAGAAAATGTACCCCTATTAGTATAGATATGATAGATCCGTTTTGTAATTCAATCCTTTAGGGTATCTTGTATCCAATTTGAAAATCCAGGATGCCTCCCTTCTATAAATTTTACGTTGCCAATTGCCATTACGAAGGGGTTTTGCTACAAGTTCTATCCCATAAAATCTAAAGGCAGAAATATCACCATGATGGATATTTTGAAAATGTTTAGCAGCACCAGAAGTTGGTGTAGTGTGTGTATTAACGCAACTCCATAGATGTTCAGAGATTCTGACTTTAAGTTTTCTGGAGGTGCATCCTATATAATTTAAATTGCACTCTTCACACGTAATAACATATATGACGTGGTCAGAATTGCAATTGATGAAGTCCTTGATTTGGTAAGTACGATTTTGTTCTGAGGTCATAAATAATTTTGTTTGTTTGGTATAACTGCATGTTCCACATCTAGGTTGGCCACATCTAAAGAACCCTCTTATGTTCAACCAAGTATCAGATTTGGATAAGGGTTTTGAGGAGAAATAACTTGGGGATAACCAATTCCCCAGTGTTCGTCCCCTCTTTGCAATAAATTTGCAGCCCTTATCCAATATGTTATTAAGTATCTCATCTTGGTGTAATATTGGCATATTTTTCTTAATAATTTTGATTATATCATTATAGTTTTGGCTGAACATGGTGGAGAAGTATACTGTCTCATCTTTGTTGTTACTGTTTAGTTTACGGTTCTTGGATCCTAAAAGATCGTCTCTTGTTTTGTTTGCTACTATTTTATCAGCCCGTTTTAAACTCCATCGTGGGTATCCCCGAGATGATAGTCTATCATGCATTATCTTGGCTTGTTCTTTAAAGTCCCTTTCTGAGGAGCAGATTCTTTTTAGTCTGGTGAGTTCACCGACTGGTATGGACTTGGTAGTGTGTTTCGGATGTGCACTTTTTGCGTGTAAAATGGTATTGCCTGCTTCTTTTTTTCGGAACATTTTAGTAACCACTCTACTATTTTCATTGTCCCCTAGTAACATTACATCTAAAAAACAAATAGTTTTAGAGTCATAATTGGAGGTAAATTCTAGATTGAAAGTATTGTTGTTGATATATTCCATAAAGGGGGCAATGTTGCTATCATCTCCAGTCCACACTATGAGGACGTCATCTATATAACGTCCATGGTAGATCAAATTGCTGGTGAATGGATTGTTACTAGAGAAAATGTAGTGTTCTTCCCAATATGACATTGTCAAATTTGCTAAGGATGGAGAAAATTTGGCCCCCATAGGGACTCCACAGGTTTGTAAGAAAAAATCGCCATCAAATGAAAAATAGTTATGTTTAATGAGGTAATCTATCACTGTAATTATGTATTCGTTCAATTCCTCAGTGTAATTCGAATATGTATATAAGTGGTACGATAACGCCTCCAAGGCTATATTGTGTGGAATCATTGAATACAAAGATTTTACATCGCAGGTAAGCCAACCGTAGTTAGATGTCCATGCAAAATTATTAAAAAGTCTAAGAAGATCTTTCGTATCCCGTATATATCCCGGTATTCTCAAAACTAAGGGTTGCAATAATGAATCGACCCAAGAGCTAAGACGTTCATTAATAGAGCCTATTCCCGATATTATTGGTCTTAAAGGGGGGGAAGTCCGGCTTTTATGGATCTTGGGAAGACCGTGGAATATTGGTGTAACAGGGGAGTCTACAAATAAATATTTGGCCTCTTTCTCAGTCAAGATTCCTTCATTTATACCTTCCATTAATATTTTCTGTAGGGAGGTAGAAATAGAATTAATCGGGTCTTGTGACAATTTTCTATAAATGTTTGTATCGTTTAATATGTTGTTAGCCATTAGTTGGTAATCAGATTTATTCATAATAACTACCTTCCCTCCTTTATCTGCCATTCTGATTGTAATACGTGGGTCGTCATGTAAATTATGCAAAGTCTGACGTTCTATTTTAGTTAGGTTATGGGAACTGGTATTGGTAATATGATTTTGATTAAGTTTTTTCAAGTCTTGTTCAACTGCGATTTGGAAATGATCCAGTGCAGGAACTCTCGATGCTATAGGATAAAAATCCGGGTTTGATATATTGACCTTACATTTAGTAATATGTCTATCATGAGTTTGTGTAGTATTGAGTGTGTGTAGATTGACTAAACACAATTGTTCCTGAAAACTCAAAGAGTCATATTCATTAGTTAGAGTCAAATCAACAACATCATCATCCTTATTAAGGTTACTAGCATAGAAATGCCGTTTAACTGTTAAAGTTCTTACTAATTTATTCACATCAAGTAGCGTATTAAAAATATCAAATTTTTCCGTGGGTACAAAGTTCAACCCTTTATTCAATATTTTATAGCATGTCTCATCAAAGGTAAAGTCAGATAGATTGACAACATTATATTTGTCTTCCAAGTTACTTTTAGACTCAGTTGTCATCAGCAAATCAGTGGTGGAAGTAGATGCTGTGGATTCTATGGTTTGTAGTGACTCCTGGTTCGTAATGGTCTGTTTTCTCTTATGTTTGCGCCCTCCCCTGTGTATTTTATTTTTGTTTGTTTTGGATTTTTTTGGATAGTCCCGCTGTTGTTTCTGTTCGTTGCCTTGGTTGAATCTCCTCCTGGGGATAAAAAAGATGATGATGAACAGTCCGTGTCCGTGATATCCCAATCTTTCTCAGAGGAACTAAAAGATACTCTTCTAGTGTTGTTATAGTCTCTTTGTTCTCGGTAATCTCTCCTCACTAATCTGCTTTTTTTCAAAATTGATTGATCAAACATCATGTTGGCATAATCCAATTTTATCGGTTGTATGACGACAACAAATAAAAGCTAAGTTTTATACTATGATCAAACGCAGAGTATTCTGTGCTGGGAAACCTGGATTTTTCTTTCTATGAGATTGTATCCTGTGTCTGAGATTGTATCCTATGTCTATGAGATTGTATCCTGTGTCTATGAGATTGTATCCTATGTCTATGAGATTGTATCCTGTGTCTATGAGATTGTATCCTATGTGTATGAGATTGTATCCTGTGTCTATGAGATTGTATCCTGTGTCTATGAGATTGTATCCTGTGTCTATGAGATTGTATCCTGTGTCTGAGATTGTATCCTATGTCTATGAGATTGTGCCCTATGTCTATGAGATTGTATCCTGTGTCTATGAGATTGTATCCTATGTGTATGAGATTGTATCCTATGTCTATGAGATTGTATCCTATGTCTATGAGATTGTATCCTATGTCTATGAGATTGTATCCTATGTCTATGAGATTGTATCCTATGTCTATGAGATTGTATCCTGTGTCTATGAGATTGTATCCTGTGTCTATGAGATTGTATCCTATGTCTATGAGATTGTATCCTGTGTCTGAGATTGTATCCTATGTGTATGAGATTGTATCCTGTGTCTATGAGATTGTATCCTGTGTCTGAGATTGTATCCTATGTCTATGAGATTGTATCCTGTGTCTATGAGATTGTATCCTATGTCTATGAGATTGTATCCTGTGTCTATGAGATTGTATCCTATGTGTATGAGATTGTATCCTGTGTCTATGAGATTGTATCCTGTGTCTGAGATTGTATCCTATGTCTATGAGATTGTATCCTGTGTCTATGAGATTGTATCCTATGTCTATGAGATTGTATCCTGTGTCTATGAGATTGTATCCTGTGTCTATGAGATTGTATCCTGTGTCTATGAGATTGTATCCTATGTGTATGAGATTGTATCCTGTGTCTATGAGATTGTATCCTGTGTCTATGAGATTGTATCCTGTGTCTATGAGATTGTATCCTATGTCTATGAGATTGTATCCTGTGTCTATGAGATTGTATCCTGTGTCTATGAGATTGTATCCTGTGTCTATGAGATTGTATCCTATGTGTATGAGATTGTATCCTGTGTCTATGAGATTGTATCCTGTGTCTATGAGATTGTATCCTGTGTCTATGAGATTGTATCCTGTGTCTGAGATTGTATCCTATGTCTATGAGATTGTATCCTATGCAGCTTTGTGACTCAGTACGGTTCTATACATTGTATATACATGACCGGAGACTTCCCCGCTATATACATGGACTGCGGTCTGATCACAGCCTAAGTTTCGAGTTTGGTTAGAAGTTTCTCTGCAGAATTTTTCCACTTTCCTTGTGACTCGATACCCGCAGCATTTGTCTAGCAGAACACTGTAGTTCGCACGAGGAGCCGGAGCAGTGGAAAGATTAAATAAGGACACAAACCCACACTAGGTGTGTCAGGAAAAAAATTATAGAGCAAGATAAAACCTGTAAAGGCAAAAAACAAAAAGGAAAAATGAATCTGAAAACTTAAAAATATTCTTACGTTAGGAGGTGATTTGTCATTTCCATGCGTTTAGGTTTCGGCTTGGTGTATGATATGCCAGAGAGTTGTGAAAGATATAGACGGATGGGTGGGGGTGTCAGGTCTGACGCGGGGACGGCATCAAGCCAAGCAAGGGTCTGTTCACATTACGTCTGAGCCTTCCATCAGAGCTGTATATTACAGTAGTGCTTGGCGTATATACCTCGGACAGAAGGCTTACTTACCACCCATGCCTCGGCTCGCACCGTGGACTGCACTTTGTACAAGGTGTGACTGCCATACCAGCCCATTGTAGGACAAGGGGTCACTCCTATGACATCCAACAGGTGAATGGAGCCCAATGGATTCCTTCGTTATGTTGGTAACTTTACCTGGCCAAATATATACAATTTATATTCCATATATTCCTGGTCCTACGTCATCTGTAGGGCTAAGAATTATGGAAACCATTTCTTCTTATTGGTGGGGTTTTCTGGTTTTGAGATATCTCGAAGGTCCAGGAGACTCTCGAAGAGCGAACTGAGCTCCGGGAGTCCTGGAAGGGTAGGCCAATATATACACTGTATTTGGCCACCTTACTGTATATGTTATAGTCTTTGGTGCAATGGATGAAAGTACGGTACATCACGTAGGGGTAGTCAAGAGATACAAAGCACGCCTGGCCCAATTTCAATGACCGCGTCGAACATAAGTCACCGTTAAAATCAGGGGCTTTTCATAGAAGTTTGGGATTGGACAATATTTTAGACAAGCGTTTGGCTGGGTTTCACCCAGTGTTATACCTGGCACTTGTGACCGGAGGCAGCGTCATTATGTGGTTCTAAATTCCAGATGGTTCTAAATACTGTGATTATGAATCGGTGATTCATGGCTGTCTGTGTCATCTCAAGCACAGAATAAACATCCGCAGCTCCGTCCCGTAGACACCTTACCAGGACACAGCATAATAAGATGTCTATGGAAGCAATGTTGTAAAAAACCCCTGAAATCGAGAAATGTGAAATTTTGAATCACGCTATAAGTCATTGCATTATCTGGGGTTAAACTTCCGAATTCTGTAAAAGAATCCCCTGACGGGGCATAAAGTGGCATCCATATGGTGGCACACCTGCAATCTGCAGTGCAATAGAGCAACCAGGCATGGGGTTGGGGACACGCAGTACATTGCACCAGTAATCCTATGGAGCGTATTAGCAATTTACACTCTGGTGTTTATAGAGACCCCATATTTGGAAGGTCGACCCTCAATGGTCTCTATATACACCATTAGGATTATTGGATAAAGGTAGAGCGAAAATCAAATTCAGTAGTGATGTCTATGAAGTTATCTCCCTAGTAGGAGTTATGGTCTCAATTCTGCAAACAGGGGTTAATGGAGAGCACCCTGGACTCTGGGCTGGGACTAGTTCACAGGTCCACCAATCCACAGCATGTTGTACCCCATTAGAAAGCTGCCCCTACAGTAATAGAAGAGGACTTTTTACTCTTAGTTTCAGCTCCTTGGCAGATGAGCATGCAATCTAAAATTCACATTGCTCACACGAGTGGTGCAGCCCCTCAAACAGCTGATCAGTGGGGGTCACAGGTGTTGATCAAAAGAGAACTGGACAACCCGTATTATGTGACAAAGCAATGGATGTTATAACATTGTAGCTCTTAGTGGGCTTCGTTCATTGCACCCCATTATTTTAACCCTATAGAACCCCAATATCTTCACTTGCCTACAGAGAACTCATTGATACTATGTGTATGCACAGATATAACTTCTTGTAGCACTGAGTACGAATTTCCTGTTAAGGATCTGACAACATCTTGATTTCTGCTTATGATGACTTATATGAAGGTCACCAAACCCAAGTTAGAAACTTGTCACCAGTTTGACGCTCTTGACCCCAAATAACCCCCGGCTGTCTATTGATCAACAGCTCGGCCCTATGTTGTGGGGCCTCGCAGGCAGTCAGACAAGCCGCGTCCTTTCCTCTCGTTATTGCCACTAATCAGATCATTGCCAGGAAAGCCAATTACACCTCCTGGAGAGAAACACGAATATCTATGTCTGCCAGAGCCCATCCGGCCACAGATGTTACAGGGCGCAGCCACGCATTGATGTGTATCATTGCAGCTCGCTCAATGTTATTATGACCTTACATGTCTATTATAGCGATGTGGCTGCCGCTGGACGGGCGACAGGAAAAATAGACTTATGAATGGCCAGGATTTGTGTAGCAGCACAAGCTGTGTCTATAGAATGAGACGTATTCCGGGACCGTCCGGCCATCATTGCCTATCATCCTAAATTATATTGCACACAATCTGTGGAAAGACAACCAGAGAAGAACTGCAAAGCCCAGAACACTTCACCCCCCAAGGGCATCACTGTTGATGCTGTAACACCAGATGAGACTGTTCCCCATAAAGTACAAGTTGTGTTTGCCTAATATTACACACAACCTTGTAGCCAAACTTTTGAACTTGGATGCAACACGGGAACTGGGAGTGCACTCAAATATCGCTCACGGAGATTTCAGACCTTCTTCTGGCCACTATGTACTTGCTAACTCCAACCCTTTGGGGGGAATTCATCAACCGATCTGTACCAGTTTTCTAGTGCACCAAAGAGGTAACATGTCCCCTTTCTGCAAATATGGGTGGGACGGGCTGAGAGCAGAGCGGGGATAACCTGGCCTGACATATTTATTATATGGGATTCTACACCTGTTCCTGACTTGCATAGGTTTCCATTCTGGTACATGGGTGTACGCCTAATTTATGTAGATGTCTGGAGCCCTGTATTAAGGCCACCAATTCTAATAAATCTGCCCCTTTATGCCTATGCTTTGTTCCACCATGCGAATGGGAACGTCCCGTACTAGTATCTTGTCTTTGTGTTGTGGCGTACGGTCTATGTTTAGTTTTTAACTTTATTGGCCCTATTAGAAGTACAACTACATGTCTCATAAAAAGTCGGACAACCACTTCTGTATTTTTGCATTGACTTTGCAACCTCTATGCCCTACTCTATAGACCCCCGATATGTAAGGAGATCCTACCCCAAAAGCATTGCGTCATCCCTGAACATATGGAGGCCAATGGAACCAGCACATTTTTCCCCGGATTTGCAGATATAGCAGCTATGAAATGAACAGTGTAGTTTACCACTCCACCAAATTGCTTAGTGAGGCCGCCATACACCCTGAATGGGAAGGTAACGCACATTCGTGTGGCTTGGTAACATTGGTTGGTTGTTTGTTGATGGCCATCTTCGATGTCCCCACCCAGGACAGGTTGGTAACCCCTGTTTGGCGATTTTTACTTAGGCTTGTGTTAGTTTGGCTGACCATTGTTTGTTGTGCCAATGTTCTAGTATTGTGTCATGACATGGGTTGGTTGCCGTCTTCTGTTGAAGTGGACTGGCAGCATTATGGTGGCCCCTAAGTGCACTGGGGGAGTTATATGGCACATCTCATGGTAAGATCATGCACTGAAGACTTTTGCTTATGTGCCAGGTGAGGATTTGCTATATAAGGGGAATTCTCGTACCTTTTTGGGAGAGAATAACCAGGTACAATGGAGGCCTCATACACCGATTTGGCAACCCTAATATGGATCAGGATAAGATGACGCAGCACTGTGCAGTCCTCACCCTTGCTTGACTTGTATTACTATAAGTATAATCTTAATGGCCACTATATTAGAGACACCTGCCCTTTCACAAGTCACAAATCTCAGCCTGGAATTAGACACGTGCCTCCGCAGCACCACATCAATTGAGCCAGATTTTCATGGATCAGTTTTAGTGTGAATCTACATAACAAAGGGAAAAGCTAATGACACCGAGCGGCTTGGAAGGAGGCCTGGTCATTGGTGTCAGACTGTCTAAGGGGCAGAATTTCAGCACCTGCCAACCTTGTGGGGTTTTCTCATGCAAAAGTGTCTACCAAGAATGGTGTGGTTAAGGGAAACATCCTGCAAAATGGGATCTTATAGTTGTAAAGACCTCATTGACATCCCTGGACAGAGGAGGAGGTCAGGAATTGCACATTGCAGTCAAATGGAGATTTCTGCGGGGTCATCTAATAGGAGGGTCAGAGGTTGGTGCTCACAGCAAGACTTAACGATCCCTTATTGTCGGGGATCACCAGTATAGGTTGGTGTTATGGTGTACGGTGCACACCCTGGGTCCTCCGATACCTGTAATAAAGTGGCCGTTCAATGTTTCTTTCTATAGATACATTTTCTAGAACACGTAACACAGAAGTCAAATATCCATTAATTGCAGAATTTCTTGCATGCAGATTTGTTCCCGGGCTCCCGGGTTTACGAGCCTGCTGAATGTACGATGTCCACTGATACCAGCTGCGATCTAGCAAAGCTTTCCAGACTCAGTGCATGTTGCGAGCAGGTTGTCATCACACTCTTCTTCATCTTCTTCCAAGAAAGTCATTTTCCCACAGAGCTCAATAAAATGGCATGGCAAGCGGAATTCTGTTTAATGGTCTGATCCATAATAACTCAAATCCTTAATCTGCCCAACACAGCCTGAGACCTCATTTCCAGTAAAATATGCACTGCTGCATTTGTGAGACGCCATCATTTACTCCTCTAAGGAGCTTCCAGGAAGACATTCAGGAACCTGGACGTTTTATAGTGGAATTTATAAAACCGAGAAAATGAGTTTGCAAGGTTGAGCAACGTTTTACTTTGTAGGATGACAATAAATGAAGGTTAAAGGGGTTGCTTTAATGTTAAAACAGCGCCACACATATCCGTAGGTTGTGCCTGGTATTACAGGTCGGTTCCATGCACAACCTTTGTCATCGCCCTCCACAAATCTTATCTACTTTGCTGCTTCCCATCGAGGGATGCCTTGGGAACGACCAGGGGAACACAAAGCTCACATAGGTTCATGCAACATCATCTGCATCAGGGCGTCCCCAATTATTTGTAGGGGATGCCCTGAGTCAGAAATGGTTGGCTAACATTGCTTATAGACAATTGCTTGCTTGCTCATGTTTGGCACGGGGCCCCGCCATTCCTAGTTACCCCACTGATTGAGATAGTGATGTCCGAGCGGTTTCTGTGATCGATATCAGGCGGTCCTGTCCATGATCCGGCTCAGTATTGTGGATCAGCCCCGTTTTCTTGAATAGGGATGAGCTTTCTTACTAGAACTCTCTATGAAGTTATTTCAGGGAATGGAAGCAGATTTTTCTCTTATTATTCCAGCAGACAATTCAGAGGCTGTATACACAGTATATATATATATCTTATAGGACGGCTATCACCATATTCCGCTGCTTTACTTCCTGGGGTTAATAATGGATATTTAAGCTGTCTACATAAGGAAAGGGATTTGTATAGAAATCACAGCTGTCATGGCAGCGGATCCTGACGTGTGAGATCTGGAGCTGCGGACGCCGGAATGACATTTTAATAGAATAATACTGACTTCAATGAGGTATTGGATAAGTGTGAATGACGGGCAAGAAGCCGGGAGTGAGAGACAATCCTTCCTATTGAAGTGACACTTGTCAGACTTGTATTATGATATTATTCCTGATTTTTTAATTTCTCATTGCCGCTGACTGACACATCACGATACAGAAGCTTTTATGTATTTACTGTGAAAGGAAACTTTGTGAAACTGATCTTAATATTCCGTTCTTTGGAGACAGTAAACCGCACATTGCGTCCTTTATGGAAGCTGCCGTGGTGTATCCGGGCTTCACTACACACGTACAAGACTTTGGGCGCATGCGCAGCGAAACCAAAGTGTGTAAAGAACGGCGATGGCAACAGTAACACCAAAGAGAGTCAATGTAATAATTTCCACATGGATTGGAATCTCTGATGATAGGACATCGATATCAAAGACACCTTAGTCTGGCAG
Source organism: Leptodactylus fuscus (assembly GCF_031893055.1). NCBI lineage: Eukaryota > Metazoa > Chordata > Amphibia > Anura > Leptodactylidae > Leptodactylus > Leptodactylus fuscus. Next base: position 4,734,246 of record NC_134272.1, on the reverse strand, counting down.
AGCCGAACCCTTAAGGAGAACATCCCTCTAAACCCAATCCATGAAGTTCTTGGTGACCTCCATGGTTGGTAATGAAGACAGGCTGGTCTATCTACTTGGTATTGACATGGGCTAAACGCCATCTCCTTTCTGTTATCATTGGCCCTACATAATAATATAGCACAAGTTCCCGCCACCTGGTGACCCTACACGATCGGAGAGATTATTATATCATATTCTTACGGTGAACAATGCCTGAACATCATAGTCTTGGAAAAAGCAGGTATGACATAGAGCTGACAACCCACCGCAGTACAATGTCTACAATAGAACACTGTCTATAATCCGGGAACATTCATCCATTTCACTTCCTTTGTTTGCCGCGGATTATCATGTGAGGAAGACAGGTGTTAAAAAGCCATTCAATGACAGCACCTTCCAGCTGTATTAGGATGAGCCAATGTGATCTGACAAGCTCAGTGAGCGAGGAATCACAGAGAGGATATATAACTCATGGGGTTATACGCTTAGGCGCAGTCAGTCAGTGCGTACAGCGGTGATCTCACTCCGAAGAAAATATGTAAACATAACCGCTTCTAATAATGTGTAATTATACACGCCAGTCAAGCCGCAACGTAGAGAAGAATGCAACTGACATGACTCCATCTATCTATCTATCTATCTATCTATCTATCTATCTATCTATCTCCTATCTATCTATCTATCTATCTATCTATCTATCTATCTATCCATCCATCCATCTTGTATATTACATTCTATATGGTGTGCCCTCCTCTGTCTGTGCTCTTTGGGGTCTTGGGTTGCCCAGATCGATGGGCCATGGTAGTGCTTTATTGAGAGTTTCTATCACCTGGGTCAAAGGTTCCGTTCATAGAACCTACTCTGTATCTAAATGGATACAATATGGTTTGTTTGTGCCCCAGTGATATCCATTGCCCCAGGCCCATGTCCCCGTTTCCCTCCTTAGCTCGGCCATGGGCACTGTACCCAGTGGTATCCTTTTACCCTATCATGGTGGGTAGATGGTGGAAGTGGGAACATCCATTTCTCGGCTCTAACTCTGATAGAAGACTCAAAGAGAAACTTATAATGGGGATTGGTTTTGGCCACGAGGGGATTGTAAGTGTGAGATGCCGATAAGACTTATCATTTGTAGGGGTGGAAGTGTTGGTGGGCAGTAGGCCAGGGTGCGAGATAAAGAGCCTGTGGAAATGTTGCGTACTGGGTCACCGAGTGTGTGGGACCCCTAAGTGGAGAATGTCACCGGGGGGCAGAGGATGACAGAATAATTGGGCTTCGAGTCTTCTCTTTGGATGAGTCAGCTCTGTAGTAGTCTGTAGGGGACTGTTAGGGGGAAGCCAATGGATTTAGGTCATCGAAGGCCTCCACCATAGGGATGACTATCACTAGGCTTTGTGGTGACTCATCGGTGAACACAGTGTAGGGGAAGGTTGGTGGCCCTGAGGCCTGTGATGTGGCTTGGATGGAAGGACTCCAAAAATTAAGGTCAGGTGTAGGACTGATTCTATTACTCTTATGTTTTAGTACATTAGTGTTCTGTTACCCCGGTACTAACATCATCTGGAGTGTATGGTAACCACCATGCTGTCTATATGGACTGCAACCATTAAGATTGGGTGGGGATCAATTAAAAATATCTGTGTTCCATAAGGTAAATATCTAAAGGGGTTGTCCAGGATATTTTAGTACTGGGGCAGGAGGACGGGAAAGGTGAAACCTAAAAAAACCCCAAAACATTCTCACCTGTCCCCGCTGCTCCAGTGTACCCCGCCAATTGGTGACATATCGGTGATAGCCCAAGTCCTTTCCTGGACTGTTGACTGATTGGCCTCATTGGTCCTACGTGGTGATGACTTCCACCTGAACAAGCCCCAGGTGCCCCTGGACTGGAGCATTGGGGATAAGTGAGTGTAGTTTTTCCTTTTTTTAGGCTTCACCTTTCCCAGCCTCCAGCCCCAGTACTAAAAGATTGTGTTACTGGATGAATCCCTTTATACCCCCTGGGTCAGGAGGGTAGAACACTGCAATAGTGCCCTAGTTTGCAGTGCAGGTGGTGAGGGGAACCTTACACAGATACTATGTGATAGGACGGCACCTTGCACAGTCCACATAGTAGCTGCGGGAATTGTATATAGTACAAGGTAGGGAAGACATTCCAAATATCCAAGTCCCACACCTTGTATTAGTTAGGTTCCTGTATTGCCCACTTCTTCTACATTGTGTGGATCTCTCATGAATACAATATAAGATTTACTTGATATCTTTTTATAATCTAATCTCTTTGTGCTACATTTTTTAACAAAGTAAAAGGAACTGTAGCCAGCAAACACATGCAATGCTAAACAGGGGTCCGGAATTAGCCTTGTGCCCTTCCCTCCTTGAGCGAGTCCTCGCCAGCTCTCGAGTGATACCATTCACGTAAAACAAAACCAACTGGTTAAGGAAATAAAATACATATAAAAATAGCTACTGTGGCCCAAATGAAAGTCTGATGATGATCGACGCCGTGTTATTGACACCGAAACAAACCTTGGTGGGTCACTGACAGTGATATAGCGAGATGTGCAGCAGTCGGGGCCAGGAAAACACACGGTGTTGACAGGCGATGACTTACAGCCATGGCTCTTCTCCATAGCCCTGATTAGACTCTGGTTGTAAATTACAGACAGACATCACATACAGTAATTGCCAGTCAGAGAGCAGATTTTACGGGTTCAATCTGTCTATTGGATCTAGAGTTAGTCGTGAGCGTTCAGCTGCTGCGCCGCTCTTGTCACTCCACGTTGTTTTTGTGTTGGCTACTGAAATGCAAAAAAAATAATCCAAAAATATAAGTCTTAAGAGCCGCTGTTTTTTGTCATATCTGCTATTGCGGCAACAGATGGACAACCAATAGGGCCGTCACCTCTAGGATTACCTGCGGCAAAGATTTGGTTTGCTACTTTACCCCAATAACTAAGCTTGTCACCGTTCCCGTTCACTACCACCAAAGCAAATTCCCCACTGTCTTCTCCTAGGTGCACCCCTGGGACTATCATTACACCTGCAAGAGGAGTTGTCATTCGTTTGCCCAAGAGTCCAAATGGTAAATATAGCTTGATCATTAAAGAATTGCAATTGAGGATCCAAGCACACGTCCAAGTGCGTCATCCAAGGAGGCGTCCAATGGGCCATTCTGATGAAAACAGAGCAGATGGAAGCCCCGTAGAGATAAATGCATAATGCAATGCTTTCAGATGGAACTCAGATGTCATTCCAAGTGTCCTCTGATTGGATTTCGCTGCAAACTTGACCCCATATTAGATGCACACTCGGCCGCGTGCATGGGGTCTTTTATTTACAGTTTTACCAAATACAGATAGAACAGCAATTTACCTGAAGGACCTTAGTGGTCTCCAACATTCCCACAACATGGCTGATACACGTACAGTATGACCCACCTCTGTGACCTATACTGACCACCATGTACCGGGCAGAGGATGGACACAGTATCAACAACACAATAAAGTTTCAAAGGTTCTTTTCTAAAAACGTGTAAATGGAAGAACAATTTATTAACTAGTCGATAGAACAGAGAACTCGTAAAGTACCAGCCATGGTCCAGCATTCTCCAACCACCAGGAGCCTCCATTTTTCCTTAGAATAGACACAGGACAATGTTATTGGGTCTAATTCCACTCACCAAACCCCACTGTCTTCTCAGTTGGCTTTGCACACTGTTCCCGTCTTGGACTTGGTCTTTTGTTCTCTTCTTGGGACTTTTTTCTGGTTTCCATCCTCACGCGAGTATTCTCTGAGTACTGATACTTTGAGCACCAACTGAACTGTCTGCGCCAACCTGCAAAGTTTTACCAATCTGGTGCGTCTCCTTCGGACTCCTGTGAATCGTATTGAATAGCTGACCCCCCTCTACCATTCTGGGGGCTACAAAAGGACAAAAAAATTCCAGGAAAACAAAAGCGCTGCTGTAGGTTTTAATTCTTTATTGAGTCAATGGCAACGCGTTTCGACGCCTAGTCTGGTGTCTTCATCAGGCCAACCTGGCGGTGTTAATGGATAACAACCAATTCTGGGGGCTCGATGCACTCCATATTACAACTAGAACAGGGTTGCCAACTTCCCTTTACCTAAGTTGCACAACAATATTGAGGAAGAGTATAAAGTGAATAAAAGCACAGGATGGCCAGGGTTGTAGGTATAACCTGAGCTGAGGTTCCTGGTCCTGGAACCTGAGGGGTCCTCTGCCATGTCACTATTTTAGATAGGGGGCCCCATTACTCTTTTTGCTTACAGCGCCTCCACAGGAGACATTAAGCATTGCACATTAATACATGGATGTTGTGGCTGTTTTTGCTCTCCCTCATATCTAGAATAGTGGAAATTCTCTTCTAAGCTCCTCTCGGTCTCGGTGACGGACACGACTGGGCTTCCTCTCCTGCGCCAAATCAAAATCATTAACTACCTTAATATGAGCTCATTGCGCAACTTTTTGAAGCAGATCCGTCGGCGATCCCATAGACAGATGACACCCGTAATCCTGGGAGCTCCCGCTATTCTATAATCCTTCCTCTAGATATACTGTATATCCATTAGGACAGAACGGACGATGAGCCAGAGCAGATGAGGAGTGCTGGCAGTTTTCGTCCATCTACTTGAACCTCCGAGCTCCTGATGAGCAGTTTTTAGAAGTCGAGGTTTAGCGGTTACTCTATAATTCTATTTTTTCCATTCCAGGAACAGAGAAAACACAATTTTATGGTCAACTTTCTGACACCTGTTTGGAAGTCATATAAGGTTAGTGGAAAAAAATATGTCAAAGAATGTATCTGTGAGGGAGAAATGACAGAATTATTTAGAAAGAGGTTAGCGCACGAGACGGATCTTTTAAAGGATTAGTGGATGGGGAAATTTCAGAGACTTTATTTATTTCATCCCAAACCATGAAAAATGGGAGAATCAAGGATTTAGTGTAAGAAACTTATTCTCCTCCTCCTTTTGTGCATCTTTTTGCACCGTTTTTGAGTCTGTTCTGTCCTGCCTGTACAAGGGCATTATAAATAGAGGGAGCCCATGTGGCTTATGGCACCAAACGCAGGTTAGCGGCAACACTTCTGGTATGGACACCTTTGTAGGGATTCCCTGTCCTCAGGTCCTACCATGGTGCGGAGTATTGGGGTAACATCAAGCGCCAAAGCTTATCAGTAAGAGTTGTGTTGATGCCGCCTAGCCCCAGGACAAGAGCCGTATTTGTATCTTTGATATGGGACCTGATATAAAATGTAACCTGAAATGTAACATGAATAAAAAAGTTACAGAGTAACTTGGTGTGGAGAAAAAAGTCTAAAATCACATCAAAGCGACGTGTTTCAGGGTGTCTTGCCCCTTCCTCATGGTTAAGCCAACCTGCTCAGCATCTCCTGGCTTATGCCATACTGACAGTGGATTGAACGGCATTCGGTCTGGTTTTATGGTGTACCCCGATAGGCAGACTTGGACTGGCCTACAGGTGAACAAGTGGATCCCCTGGTGGGCTCCGAGCTAGTTAACCCCCAGCTCACCTTCATGGTACAATGTACATGGTATAATGTAGACACCTTGGGTGGAGGAGATGACATGTAGGTCCAGAGCCGGGTGAATCAGTCACCTTCCTCCCTGGGCCCCATCTTCTCAATCGCACTACAGGGGCCCAAATGCCCTATTGCCCTGTGGCGCCTATTCCTGGTCACAGAGGGCTAAGCAGAGAGTGACTACAGGAAAATACATTTATGTTCATTGTAGGAATTGCTGAATGACTATCAGGTCCCTTTTTATGTAATTGTATGGTGGGTCCTCACCATGACTTGTACTGTTGGGCTTTAGCCACCCCACTCTGACAATGCCCATATGGAAGTCATATAGAACGCACATGATACAGAGAGTAATACGGTCCCATATTTTGTAGCCAGCCATGTGCATGAGGTTTTCAGATTCAGCCTAGTCCATAGTTTAGCACAATTGTTTGAGATTACGCCTCTGTCTATATGTAAATTCCAATGGCCAAGTGCAGATACTTTGCGGCCAACACAAAGCTATACAATCCTTGATCTGTTCGGCTATATTCAATCACTGTTGACTTATCGGTAGATTAGTGGTTTGGACACAAACAAGTCGGCGTTTTCTGCCAGCTCCAGATGTGGAACTCCAAGTATTTCACTAATTAATTGCAGCAATTTTTTAGACTTTAAACATTACGCTTCTTTCATCCCGATGTCTGTTCCACATGGAAAATAAGATTCTCTGATCTAAATGGTGCAGAGGCGAAACTGTAGAGGGACTTGTCCTCTTTGACCTTTATTTTTGATGCAGAATTAAGGTGGAAGCTTTAGTAGCATCAGGCATGATGTGCAAAAAAAAGGGGAAACCGTGACAAGTTAATAGGTGCAGTTAAGGTGACCACCTGGTTCCATCTTATCCAAACAAACCGGCCTGGACCGAGTCTTTAAATTAGAATTATTATAATTATAACCAGCCCATCACGTCTGGGCTTTGTGTGTAATCTGAACCTGCCTGCTTTCATTGGATCCTTCCTCTCCTTTAATAAAGAAGCCTTGGACAAGTCTGCTTTCTCAATCTGTCTTAAGAACTCTGGCTGACTTAGCGCATGTAGGTCTGTGGACCTCTGACAAGCATGTGCTAAGGTTCCAGATGACTTGCATTCATTAGAAACATTTTCTTGGTCACAAGAAATTTTAATAGACATGATCTGTTCTCAAAGCTTTATATAAGAATAACATGGATTGCATTTAGTGACCTCGTAGGCAGGCGGACATTTTTGTGTAGGTCATCCTTTCAGAAGATCCTATGTGAGTATTCAGGTATTTGATGGTCCTTTGAGCATGCAGGACATAGTACTTTTATTCTTCAATACCTTCTGACACTTTGTTAATGTTGTCATATTGGCAGAAAACCTTTAGTGGAGGTTCATCATCGACAAAGTGTTCCATAAAAATATATGATATATAAAGAGCCGTGGAATGAATTGCCGGCAATATCCAGCGCCAACAATATCCAGTGCTAACAATATCCAGCACCAACGAAATCCAGCACCAACAAAATCCAGCGCCATCAATATCCGACACCAACAATATCCAGGGCCAACAATATCCAGTGACAACAATATCCATCGCCAACAATATCCATCACCAACAAAATCCAGAGCCAACAATATTCAGCACCAAAAATATCCAGGGCCAACAATATCCAGCGCAACAATGTCCAGGGCCAACAATACCCAGCACCAACAATATCCAGCACCAACAATATCCAGGGCCAACAATATCCAGCGCCAACAATGTCCAGGGCCAACAATATCCAGCGCCAACAATATCCAGCACCAACAAAATCCAGGGCCAACAATATCCAGCACCAACAATATCCCGGGCCAGCAATATCCAGGGCCAACAATATCCAGAACCAACAATATCCAGGGCCAACAATATCCAGCACCAACAATATCCAGCACCAACAATATCCACCACCAACAATATCCAGAGCCAACAATATCCAGCGCCAACAATATCCAGGGCCAACAATATCCAGCACCAACAATATCCAGCGCCAACAAAATCCAGCACCAACAATATCCAGGGCCAACAATATCCAGCACCAACAATATCCAGGGCCAACAAAATCCAGCACCAACAATATCCATCGCCAACAATATCCAGCACCAACAAAATCCAGCACCAACAATATCCAGGGCCAACAATATCCAGCACCAACAAAATCCAGCACCAACAATATCAAGGGCCAACAATATCCAGCACCAACAATATCCAGTGCCACCACCACCTCTTCCCCTGAATGAATGACATTGCTGGATATTTCCAAAAAAATGGAAATCCAGTTGCATTACCTACTGGCAAAGCCCATCGTTAACCACCACCACTTTTTGTGTCAAGTAACATCATTGGTTTTTCATAACAACATGGCTATTCAGTTGTGTCGCCTACTGGAGACCAGTGCCCATCTTCAATGCCAAACAATGCTTACCTATAAGGAAATAACTTCATTATGACAGAATGGAGTTGTCCCACCAAAAGGTACAAAAAGATCTCGAATCATATCCAACCATGACTAAATCCAGGAAGACAGTTTGCAACAATGAGATGTCATTTGTGTTCTAAATGAAGGAAACCTTGAGCAACCGGCCAATCTCTAGATGTGTAAAACCCAGAAGAGATCCCTACAAGAACATATTTTTGCCATTAGAATGGAGAATAAGTTAGGCAGTTCCTGAAGAAGACCTGATCTTTTAATTCATGGTTTACTTGATCTGTTTCTTCTTACACAGTGGCCCAGATTTGCTAATAGCCGGTGCAACTGAGACAGCCAGTCTGGGAATGCTCCAAATCCACCATAGTGGCTGATGCTGGATGAGGAATCTGGTCTCTGTTTAGTCTTTTGAATCTACATTCATAGACCTTGTTAGTTGGTTTACATTGAGTCACAATTATTGTACATCACGTTGGAGCATTTCTGGCTCTTTGTGGGGCATTTTCTGAGAACCTACAACTATATGTCTAGCATGTTGGAAAATTTTAGGCCATACTAGATGCACCAAAGATGAGCCCCATTGCCCCAAAGATGCTCCATGTTTACGCCAGTGTCCACAATATTAATTCTAGGTCTATCTTTGCTATTAGTCTATTAATTCTTTTATGTTTTACCTGTAAGGTCATTCTATAACACCCAGGTGCACCATAAGTTCAGCTTTTGAGAGAATGTAGATTGTCTCCAGGCCAACGTGGACTCCACTAGATAACCAGGTCAATTGTATGAAACTAGAGATGTCTTACCTGCAATATCAGTCTATAGGATGAGGAATTGTGCACAATTTACCAGATCTCCAGAGGTTATAAATTGTCCCCAAACCACCACGGACTGGAAACTCCTCCACTAGATCACCAGGTCCTTTCATATTGTAATGATCAGGAGAATGGACACAGAAATAACAACTAGGTTGGGGTTTGGGATACTTTATTGTAACTTAGGGAAAATGAAGCAACTTTGTGAGAATAAGGAAGGTGGTGGCCGTTTACTCCTTGTCTTCAGCCACCTGCTTGTGTCGGTATAGTCTTCCTCTCCTTGCACAGGTTACTTTGTAGTCTTGGCAGATTCCGCAGTCATCTGAGATTCTGCTGTGCACTCCTCCATTCTGAGTCTTCCCTTTGCCCTCCTTGGGAGTTCGGTGCTTGATCTTTCCTTGGCCTGTATTATTGGGTCTACAATGGCTACTTGCCTTTGGGAAAACTGCATCAATAAAGTGTGGGTTTTTGGTTTCCCCGACTTCTCCTGAAGAATTCTCTGCTTCATGAGCAAGCTTTGATGCCCTACAGACCAGATTCCCAGATGCTATCAAGACACTACAAAATGACCATTCCAGGGGAAAAAATTGAGAAGCAGCTCTCAAACTTGACCATACTTGGAATTTGGTACTCCATATGGTTTTGTCTTTGTTTCTCTTTATTATCTTGTTGCTAACATAAGCAAGAACAGCAAAAGCAACAATTTTTTTAATAATTTTTCTCGGCACTTGACCTTGAGGTCTTCATCTATGGAGCAGGAAAGCTGTGCAAGGTGTTTTATATGAGAATTGGCTTTTGGTGGAAATCAGGTCACATGGTTTGTCTAGTAGTAGAATTTATCATACACATATTACACTCTGCTCAAATGGTTTTCATCCTGGCTTTAGCTAAGAGGTCGCAGAAGTGCCAGGAGAAGTGCTTAATACACGGTAGGAGTACTAAAGCAGATGTTCTTTGATTCATATTTCTGCTGGAAGTGGTTTATTGGGAAAGCATTTCCAGGCAGCGAGGATGTTCTAAATGGACAGTGATAGCCCTGGAAACTATGTGCATGGGTGACTATTTGCAGTGATATATACACATATTGTATGACTTATGCTTTTTGCAGATCATAAGACCAAAGAATAAAAGACCAAAAGCTGCCGACGCTCCAGAACAGAATAACAAACCTTCCTGTGAAACCTTCTGTGTTCTCCAATAATTGTAGTGGAAACATTTGTTCCTTTAGCTTCTGGGGTCTTTGGCGCTACAAGAATTTTTGGCACTCCCAATACTAGATCTGTTTTGTTCTGGAAAATCAGTTGGACGCCATGTAGATTGTAAGCTCTTATGGACAGGGGGCTATCTTCTCTGTAATTTCATGCTACGTCCATGTCTACGTTGTCCTATCCAGTCTTCTGGTTCATTACAGGACTCAATGAATGGGAAAACTGACAGGGACAAAGTCTAGAAATGGATCCTGATGGACCCATATGAGTCAAATGGGGTCCTTCATGTGTTGGTTCCTTTTCCTGAAATCATTGGATCTTTTGGTTGACTCTTTGATGGAGACTTTGATGCAGATGTGAACGCGGTCTTTTCCAATTGTAAAGTGCTGATGAATATGTTGGTGCCATCTAGGTAAATACTGTTATCATTTAGTGTAAATTGACTTCTTAGTACTGTTAGTCATGGGATTTATCAATTAAAATAGGTTATAATAAAATACTTTATTTGCAGCCCAAAATTGGAATCCAATCCGACCAAGAGCGACATCTCTATGGAGTTTGTATGTTTTCCATGTATCTGACTTAGGTTTCCTCCAAATACTTAGGTTTCCTTACCAAGTCTCAATGGGGACAAGAACTGGTTTGCCCAATGACATTCTCTGTACAGTACCACAGACTATGTTAGTGCTATATAAATGAATGCAATAAACAAACCGAGATTAAAGGGAGTTGTCACCAGACCCGGCATATCATCCTGGTCTTTTGGGGTTGAGATGTGCTCATATTTGTCATGACTGATACATAGTGTCCACTTGTCATGTGGATACTTTCCAGTGGGCCTGGGAGAGATGCCCACTGTTCTGGGACTCTGGAGCGTCTCAGACTTGGAGACTTGGAAAGTACAACTTTAATGAGAACATTATAAGCTTGTATACATGAAACATATTATACTGTACATATAGTAAAATACAGAGCTAATCTGGAAGGGCCGTGAAAGCCTCCCCGTATGAATCAGATACCACCCAACTTGTCGAGGGCTAAGACAGTGATTCAGAACAAATGGACATTCTTTTTCATTTCTCTGCGTTGCATCATTCTCTGTGTGTGACCACAAAACCCCGAGCTGGGCCGGGACAAAAGGCCTTAGTATGAGAGGTACAAAGGAAAATGTTTATACTCCAAACCAGAATAAGACTGACATCAACTGCATGGCGAAAGTGACGTCCTTCCTTCTGAGCCAGCTCTGACTTGCTGTATACAGTAACATAAAATCCCGACAATCAACATTAAAGGGGTTTTCCAGGATTTAGGATCAGTCATCTATAGCAACTCATAGCAAGAACCAAAGCCCTGGGAGTAGCACAGGCGGTCTATGGCGCTAGAGGCGTCTGCTGAGCTGTGGACACGCCGGGGATCTGCAGCTCCAAGGGAAATGAAATTCTGTGAAAGAAGGTGATTTGTGTATTTGTCTATACGATCAGTAACTGTGGACGAGGAAACCAATTTGTAGTGAGATGGGGTGTTACTAAGGATGAGTGAACCGATTTGGTTCATCTCCCTCAAAAAACACTATGTTCTGGGGTATAGTCACTTGCCTCACCTGTCCTGGGCATCCAGCAATCCACCAGCATCCTCTTGAGGCCTCTTCCGGCCTCTGGCTGACATCATGTAGCACAGGGTCATAGTATCATGACATCAATGTGCCCCATGTGACCATTGAGGCCCAATCGCAGGTCTTAGTGGTGACCTCAGGGCTTGTGATGTCAGCCAGAGGCCTGAAGAAGATGCTGGAGGAATCACCAGAATCCCAGGAGAGGTGAGGCAAGGTGAATATAACTGTTTTGGAGCTTTACTCTCCTGGGCTCCTGGGGATCTCCGGTCTCTTCTGGACTTCTGGGTCATTACTGAGACCTGTGATTGGGCCTCAGTGGTAACTCGTGGGCGCTGACGTCAGCCACAAGATTGGAATAGGAAGACGCCACTGGAGAGAACACTGTGTTCTGCGAGGGAGCCCAGGAGAGGTGAGATAATGAATTTCTGTGTCAGGAAATGAAGTGTTTGGGGACAAGAAGGTGGCAACAAAATGATACATAGTAACATACTCGGTGAGTTTTTTGTTTCCATTTTCTTTACAACTTTTTTAGGTCAATGTCTCTTTAAATAATGTCATTTTGTAAGAAGAGGCTCCAGATTGCTTGGTGATGACTTGTCATTGATGTTTGAGGGTCGCTGTCTGTGGTGTCTGCTGCTTACACGTTATTGTCAGTCTTTCTGTTTACTACACTCATCAGCGCTTCCTGGGATATGAGATCCGCATATTGCTAGGCGTGCACCGACTGCATGGGGAATAGAGATAATTAAAAGTGACAGAATGGACTAATATCTTATGGGCAAAACCTCTCCGTGCCAACCTCTGTGCAGCACAAACAGCTGGTGGTCCAATGAACTGCAATTAAACACCAGAACGGGGGAGACGGGCAATAGATTCCTGCACAGTTATTCTGACAAGTGGAGGGCAGTCATGGAAACATAATGGAATCCAGGAATCTTGCAGCCGTCACACAGCGATGTCACTGGTTGATGAAAGAGACAAGTCGCTGCACCATGGACGTTATCGCAGCAAAGAAAGCAACGGGTACCAGGAAGCCTTGTACAGAATGCAGCAGGAAACTGCACGAATTGCAATTGCTTTTAGGATGTTCTTCTTGGAATTACATGCGGGGGCTTTCTGGTCATTTTACAAACTGCTCACTTCTGTCAATGCATGGCTAGGTCTATACGGTGAATTTTGAAGCAGGTCCCACCTTACAAAATCCGCTCTGGAATTTTCCACTTTCTTTCACTTTAGTGGAAGCTTTTGGTGGATTCTGCCTGAATTTCGAACAGGGCGCATATTTTTATTTTACGTTAGCTGATTTTTTCCATTGAAAATGAAGTGTCTGACTCCCATTGAAATAGATGAGTGCAGTCCACGAAAACTCTACCGTGTGGACCTATCCTAAAGGGTCTGGGGTCCCAATGCCAGATTTGTACAAGGTCCAACTTCACCCCAATTGATAGTGCTGTTGTCTTTTAAGATGGCATCAAATCTGTCCACAGGTTCCCCATATGATATACCCCCACTCTCTGTATGATACCCCCACTCTCTGTATGATACCCCCACTCTCCACATGGTTATACACTTCTGTTCAGCCACCAGTCACCACATCCTGGAGACCACATAACCTAAGATAATCTTTTGCCAATAGGCGGTCGTTTCTTCCATCTACCGTACGGCACACTAGCCCAGACCGAGCACACGGTATCAGTCCACTCTTTTTATAGACGCTGAGTCTTTTTTGGGTGCATTCTTCTGAGAGAAGGGAGTTGGAGTTTGGGTGGCTGCGGTTGAGATCTCTTTTAACTTTAGACAGTAATTTGAAAGGAAAAGGGAAATCCCACAATGATTTAATTTGACAAAACGAACCGCAATCCAAACATACGAAAACCACAGAAGATCAGAAGCTCGGGATGTCATGTAGAGCGCTGGGGAGCTTTCAGCTCGCAATCAAATTGGTCATGCAATGGAACAATGAAAGTACATAGACTCTGCTATACATACAAACACTGCTTATTACTCTATGACTCATTGGTCTGACTCTTCACCTCGATACATAAGCAAAGTGAGGACAGCGCACGGAATGACTGTCAGATACTCTGCCTGGAGATGTCTTCTGTCTGGACCCAGCGCAGAGGCTCAGGACGGGTGTTTGGGAAAGGATTCAGTTAGTTTGTGCTGTACACAATGGTATGAGGCTGTGCCGCCTTCTATTTGTTATATCACCGGATAGAATATAAGGAGGATCCACAAAACGGCTACAACAATTGAAAGTATCTGTAACAGAGTCAGTGCTCATTAATACAGTCTAATAGATTATTGGTGACTCAATAGACTCAATAGTGGAAAGTGGCAACTTTGACAACCCAGGAATATGCAGATTCTGGAGGTTCAGCTGAAATATCTGCAAATATCCAATAAAATACCATAAAGACTTGTATTCTGCAATTGGAAACAATTGGATTTAATGATACATTTTTTATGCAAAATAAGAGAACGGCAAAAGGGACCAGGACGGCCCCAAGTTATGCCAACCTTTTTATGGGTCAGTTCGAAAAAATATGGCTATACGGTAACCACCCATGGTCGAATCATCTCGTCTATTTTAGACGATATATAGATGATTTAATTTTTATTTAGGATGGACCTGCAACATCCTTTGAACGATTCACGGAACATCTTAATTCCAACACCTGGGGGATTCATTTGTCTGGGAAATCAGATCCCAAATCGATCAAATATCTGGACCTCATATTAACCAGCAAAGACAAAAGAATTTGTACCAAAACCTTATTTAAGTCCATTGATTGTAACAGCATGCTAGATTTCCGCAGCCTCCACTATAGGAGGTGGAAACAAAATGTCCCTTTTGGACAATTTTGTCGTATCGGACGCAACTGTACCAAAGATGCAGATTTCCAGACCCAAAGCAAAATTCTCTGTTAGATTTCGGGAAAAAGGTTATCCAAACAAAATGATCACGGCGGCATGGTCTAGAGCCAGCCAGTTAAGTCAGGAAGAATGTCTAATTCTAAAACAGGGGATAATCCTACACATTAGGGAGAGTGTGTGCCTACATAGGCGTACGGAGACTTACAAGTCATTCCTGCTCCGCTAGGGATTCTGGGTAAAAAAAATATGCAAATCTATTCCCCAGGATGTAATTAGGAGAACAGTGCCTCTGTACACCGCCCTCTAGGGACAGCCCCCTGAACATCATGCATGACTCAGTTAAAAAGCCTACTGGCATGATGCGGAGTTTATTGCAAAATTAGTATTTCTATTCCAAAAGGAACAGATTCCCAGCTATGGACAGCGCTGTTTCGGTCTTTTGGACCTCCTCAGCATAGCGCAGGGATACTAGTTTGGCAGAGTGGGAGACTATAGATCAGGGTCAGGGGATAATCATACACATTAGGGAGAGTGTGTGCCTACATAGGCGTACGGAGACTTACAAGTCATTCCTGCTCCGCTAGGGATTCTGGGTAGGGCAGTATGCAGAGGCACTGTTCTCCTAATTACATCCTGGAGAATAGATTTGCATATTTTTTACCCAGAATTCTACTATAACATCAATGCTTGGACTAGATATCTACAGTTCTCGCTCCCCGTATTCATTACATGAGCATATAGAAACAATGTCAAACCACTGCGCATGTGCGGATGACCTATGCGTTCCAACGTGGACCGCATGACCACCCGGAAAGTGGGAAGTAAGAGTGATCCGCTACTCATATAAACCGAGTGGGCACTCTGAATACAACATGTATGTGTTCATCTGGATATATCCAGCATCTTCTGTATTAGGGTAAGATCACTTTGTACTTTTTCATGGTAGATCAGTATTTCTTATGGCCGCAAGCTACAACCACCGAGCAGCGGTACAATGACACGGCTAAATAACTAGTGTTATCAGACAGGTGTTTAATATATAAGGGTTATTCTATCTTTTGTATTGGTCAAATCCATCCATTGGTCTGTTTTTTACTTTTACTTTTACCCTGTAGTTTTTATTGACTTTATGCATTCTACATATGTGTGCCCAAATTAGTTATGCACTTGATAAAGGGCAGGTGTGCCCGAAACGCGGTGATCCTTAGACTAAGAAAGGAGTTTTCTATCTGCATATTAATGGACTAAAAGATAAACAATCAATATCAGATCAATAGGAGTTGATCAGACGTTTGAGGGGTCCACTTACCTACAGGAGATACATATAGTAGCAACAGTGCAAGGTATTGTGGCTTTGCCCCATATGTAAACAGCATGCAGATAGGCAGTTCATGACCCTGTTCCACAACTAATCATGGTGGTGCTGAGAGTTGGACTCTCCCCTTTCTGATATCAGCAGCCTACCCAAAATATAAGCCATCAATATGCTGATCCTGGAAAATCCCTTTAATACTTGAGGTTATTAATTTGAATTATGCAAAATTATCCCATTCCTAAATTCAAAGGACCCTCCCCCTCAACCCTGGGACTGAGCAATAAGATCCCTCCCATTAATGTGCACAGGTATCCTCTTGTTCTGTTTGACCTGATACTGACCTATCTCCCTTTTTGATCATGTCTCCTGCTTACTGCCGGCTTTGACCTTCTGCCTGTCTATTGTATTACCAGAACTCCACCAGCCCTGATCTTCTGCCTGTCTATTGTCTTCTGCCAGAACTCTACCAGCCCTGACCTCTGCCTGTCTATTGTCTTCTGCCAGAACTCCACCAGCCCTGACCTCTGCCTGTCTATTGTCTTCTGCCAAAACTCCACCAGCCCTGACCTCTGCCTGTCTATTGTCTTCTGCCAGAACTCCACCAGCCCTGACCTCTGCCTGTCTATTGTCTTCTGCCAGAACTCCACCAGCCCTGACCTCTGCCTGTCTATTGTATTACCAGAACTCCACCAGCCCTGATGTTCTGCCTGTCTATTGTCTTGTGTCAGAACTCCACCCGCCCTGACCTCTGCCTGTCTATTGTCTTCTGCCAGAACTCCACCAGCCCTGACCTCTGCCTGTCTATTGTCTTCTGCCAGAACTCCACCAGCCCTGACCTCTGCCTGTCTATTGTATTACCAGAACTCCACCAGCCCTGATCTTCTGCCTGTCTATTGTCTTGTGTCAGAACTCCACCAGCCCTGACCTCTGCCTGTCTATTGTCTTCTGCCAGAACTCCACCAGCCCTGACCTCTGCCTGTCTATTGTCTTCTGCCAGAACTCCACCAGCCCTGACCTCTGCCTGTCTATTGTCTTCTGCCAAAACTCCACCAGCCCTGACCTCTGCCTGTCTATTGTCTTCTGCCAGAACTCCACCAGCCCTGACCTCTGCCTGTCTATTGTCTTCTGCCAGAACTCCACCAGCCCTGACCTCTGCCTGTCTATTGTATTACCAGAACTCCACCAGCCCTGATCTTCTGCCTGTCTATTGTCTTGTGTCAGAACTCCACCAGCCCTGACCTCTGCCTGTCTATTGTCTTCTGCCAGAACTCCACCAGCCCTGACCTCTGCCTGTCTATTGTCTTCTGCCAGAACTCCACCAGCCCTGACCTCTGCCTGACTGACTACGACTACTTCCTATTGATTCTGTGCAGCATCCAGATGTCATCCGCTAGTGTCATGTCTTCCTGTGACGGTGACCTGGGCATCCCCTGCATTAAAGATCAGATTCTTGTTTATGGCCTTTGTTATCCAGCACAAGGCTGCAGTAAAATCTATGAAAATCTGTGGATATATTTGCATGTCCTTATCTTAATGCACTAAATGAACGATCAAGAAAAAATAGGACATGTCCAACTTCACTCATGTCTTTGAGAATCTGAAAATTGAATTCTACATGGATGTGCAATGGCCATGGACAAATGGTGGCTTATCATGATTGATTTGCATTACAGTCACATGAATATAGCCTAAGAGTGAAGGGTTTGTACCTGTTATTCTCTAGGACTTCCCTGCCAGGCTTCATCTGTTGTAATGCAGTTGGTGCAGGATATATGTAGATGGGGTACAAAGGTCGTACCCAGAGGTCAGATGGGGTCCAAAACATTCCTTTGCTCTATACTAGGGGATCAGCAATACTAAAACTGGCAAGAGTCATGCCCCTATAGTCATTACCAAAAAATCCACTGTTCCTTGACCTAACGCCTTGTCAAGGTCCTGGGTGCGGTATTAAGATTGAGTGGGGTCACCAGTAGAATGAGGGGCTTTTGACCATTGCTCAAACATGACTATCATCATAACCAGTCACTGCTTACAGGTCATTTAGTTAAATGAGAAGGTTCCAGACTGTCATAATGTAGAAAAATGGGTTAATTTTAGGACCTTTGGGTCTCGGGGGTGTACTCGGAGATGAGCAATGGAGTTTCTTGACTAATCAACAGACAAGATTGTGCTTGCATGAAAGTCAATGAGAGGGTCAGGCATGTGCGAGATGGCATTTGTCATAGGAGACAGCTCCGCATCGTTCAAGAGAGACCGAATCTCATTCATTATGTCACCCTTTTATTAAAGCTACAGGAAAGAGGAAGCATATTGTCTGCGCTCCTAATCTATGGACCTCGCAGGCTCCTAAATCAACCGTCCCGCCTAATTTCCACAGGGAATGAACTTCCCATATTCTTGGCTCCCTCCTTTCTCTTTTGGTGTTGGTGCGATTCGTCTTTGTTCTCAGCCGTAAAAGATGTTTATTTTACTTTCCATTTTTCTCTTTGAAGCCGGGTTTTAGTTATCGCGGAGCTGACGGCAATTAAAAGACTTTCATCGTCGTGGTGGGAGCGAAATTTGTCTCTGACTGTAAGAAATGTGTTATCGGAGCTTTATATGGAGGGGTCCAGGGTTCCCATCGTTCTAATGGGCACATCCTGGGCCGGGCAAGGACATGAACGGTCTATGGAACATGGCGGGGATTTCTCTGTTACCTGTATACCTGGTCAGCAGTCATTGGTTTATATCAGTGACTCCCAAAGTGGTCCAGGTGGTCCACGGGAGACTCGACGGGGGTCTACGATGGCATGGATATTATATGGAAATATACAACCATGGAATATGGTAGAAATGCGGCCGCAGGAGGTCCACTGAAGCCACAAGATAAAGTTTGGGAACCTCTGTTTTATATCAATGGCACCAACATATTCTGTAGCACTGTCCAGGTATTGTCATTCACACCAGTCTGTAAGGCTATGTTCACACCTTTGTTCAGAATCTTCATTGCTGCAAAACCCAATCAAACACTGACTCAATGGAGGCTCCTCATTCGCGTCCATCATTTTTGGGATCCATTACGGTCTGGTTCTGTGCAGATGTGAATATGGAGGGTTAAAAAATAGGTTCACCAGTTTCTTAGAAAATCTGGCCGACTACCCAGAGGAAGTTACAATTGGGCACCTACAGGGGGCAGACTCCATCTTGCAGTCCAATAGCAGAGGGAGCGAGACCTGCACTAGCAATGAACCTGACGTATATACCGTATATGACATTCACGTCTGTTTGTAGGACGCAGGTTGTAGGTTTTCATTGTCAGATCTGGCGTTACAATGTGCAGGCTCCGGACAGGGAGTGAGAAGTCACATCTGGAGTTATTGTAAGCAGGACATGTGGTACCTGATCCTATAAAGAGCAGCATTGTCTTCCAATCTGTCAGATAGCGGGGTGTACATAGCAACTACTTGTGTTTACCCATAACAGACTGAGGACTTGAGGAATATGAGAGACTTAGAGCCGAGGCTCGTCATCTTGGGTATAAGGCTCAGACGATACTAAAAACTCCTTCTGCGGGAAGCCTATTGGATCATGAGGCTGAAGACACGTCAGCCTCATGGTCTAAATATTCGATCAGACTTAGCGTACATTTATTAAGATTTGAATACATAAATTATACTTTGGTAGGATTTGAGTTAAAGTGTAATGTCTCTTTAGGAGAGATTAATATGTTATAAGTCTATATTTATGAGATAGGGATGCCGATTTTGGAGCTGAGATTTATTCTGTAGGATAAGTGTGTAGATAGTACATTATGCAGCTCTAGATTTCAAACTTTACCGGGCTGTGTATCATGTGATAGGTCATGTGACTTGTTGGAATATCTGCGCATGTCAGGTTATCCCGGAATAATGAGGAGCATAGTATTCAATGGAAGCTCTTAGCGGAAGTGCGTTTTTGGTGAGTATGGACACATAGTATACGAGATGTGTGGTAGATACCATGAAATAGAGAATATGCGGTAGTGATACGGTACTTAAGATTATTAAATGTTGAATATTCCAAATGTTTTTTGATATTATGTATTATACACATATATGGATAACCTATTGTTCATCTGTTAATGCATATGCGTTTTGATGTATGCATATTATTATGTATGGTTCATAGTGGGTTAAACATGTAATGTGGTAGGCGTGTTCATGTGGATTTTGTAGTATATAGGGAAGAGTGTTAGTAGAAGCAGTTGAGCTGGGAAGAAGGGTGACACACCCGAAATGCGTCGCCGTCTTCTGTGAACATGTATTTAGTTACTATGTAACTTTTTAACGAAAATGGAATAAAAGTTATATTTTATATGTATTGGAGTACCGAGACAATTGAAGTCAATCTGGATGCAGCTGGCCTTTCTTTTACTGTTTGGAGTCTCAGACGATACTTTGTTTCTTGCTACATTTCAGCTACTAAGTATTGGTTTTATATAATGTATGATATATGCATGGACAATATGCGAGGTCCCTGCGATAGTCACGTGAGGTCCCTGCGATAGTCACGTGAGGTCCCTGTGATCTGGGTAAATTTATATTGTTATTTATTGGTCGGTTTCTAATCAGGATATTGACTATTATTGAGGAGTTTTGGGACTGAGCACAAGTCTCTGTGTAAGCTGTATCATTAGGGGGTAACGATTGTGTCCGCAGGAGGTGAAGGTGAGGCACAGGACCCTACAGCACCATAACAGAGGTCAGGTGAAGACTAATAACCCGTCCGCTGTCTCCCATCTCTGCTGCCTGTAGACAGGACTGTACCGATCTCTCCAGGCAGCCGATGAGATGAGCGCCGATCCCCGGCCGGAGATGTATTGTCTGTATAAGGTAGAGAGTGGTCGGGTTATAAGGATTTCTCCAACCGTCATTGACTGTCTGAAGGCTGGAGTGAGGACCCCAACCTCATCAATAAAACCATCTAGGACCCCCGCTGATCAGCTGTATGAAGGGACCGCAGTGCTTGTGTGAGTGTTGTGACCCCTTCACTATTTACATCGCTCGCCATCTTTTTTTACCGCAGCCGTGCAATATTATTATCACTAAGACAGGCCATCAATTTCAGATCTGACCCTGGACCCCGCTCATCATGACATCATGAGATGTCAGATGACTAGGCTGAAGCCTGCCCGGATTGTGGAGAGGTAAGTAACAGTGTTTTTTATGTTTCTTACCTCTCCCGGGCCGCCGATCATTATACTCGGGGGGTCTGCAAAGACCCCTGAGTATAATAACAGTCTTTGTGGGGCCCGCGTTGTCACTTACCGATCCCGGCCCAGCCAGCATCGGTAAGTAAATAGGGCCCGTAATGGCCTATTAAAAAAAAACAAAAAAAAAAAACGCAGCGGTAGCAGCTGTCACCGGGCCCCTAATGTCCTGGGCCTTGGCGCTGCCTCTGCTGCTACGGCGGTAGTTACGCTACTGCATAAGAGGACCACAAAGTTAGTTTTTTGGGGTATTTTTATTTGATGTTGCTTCTCTGTGGATATCGGCCATATCAATGCACCTCTCACCCCTTAGGCCATTAGATTTTAGTTGGTTTTGTTTATATCTCTGAATGAATATGCAAAAATATACAATAATCTCATGACATTGGGTTAACAGAATGGGGTTCCCCTGTCTTGCACCCAAATCTAGCGACTACAAAGATTATCCCTCACTTTGGAGAACAGAACTCCTCACCATATCTGTTCATTCATTGGAGGCGTTGCATTGTGCAAGATCAAGGGGGTCCTGGATGGATTTCTGGAAAGGAATAATTGTATAGGTTATGGATTTTAGATATTTGGTGAAGTCGATCCAGGCTTTTATACTAAGTGCCAGTGACATGAGCCTCATGGGGATTTATGCCCTACGCTGTAGGGTTATAGGTTGGACTTGGTGCACTGGTGTCTATGTTACTGTGTTACTGTGCAGAGAGCCCTGTCTGCCCAGGATCCCGCACAGATTCGAGCCGATCGCTGCATTTCTTAGTGTTTATGGACGCTCTGTCATCAGCTCCCTGGTTGGTCGACCCTTTTACTGAAAGCAGATATTGGGCAGGGGAATCAAAATGGCATTTTTTAAAATAATAATCTGACACCTGCTGTATAAGAGGCTTTCTGTGCACTTGTCTTGGTGTTGGATTTCATGTAAGTGCTTGATAAATTGCATTAATAGAGGGTTGTGCTCTGCAATTCCTTATAGCATGGAATGACAGCGCAGCGATGATTGCCGCGGATTCCTGTATATACAGCTGCTGTGATACTCCCCAGAGGACGCCGGCGAGGGAGGGGGGACTGGAGGGGGTGAGATGGCATTTTTTTCAGGTGTCATGGCATTAGCAGCCACTTTAGGAATCCCAGTTACATAGCAACAGTGAAATATTTTTTCAGTCCTCCCCGCAGTATGTTGACTATGGTAAAAGCGAGTAGCCTGCGCGTGTTTTATTAATAATTGATCAGAGATTTGCGGAGAACCTGTTAGTGATCAAATATATAAGACGAGCACAGAAATCTCCTATAAGCAGCAAGTCCTCTCCATAACACCTTGTCTGAATGTCGCCAATTCCCAAGAACTATTTCAGGTGCAAAATACAAATTGCAACACCAAAATCTCCACCTCAACCCAATATACCAGGGGTCGGCCGACTATGGCACTTCTGCTGTTGTAAAACTACAACTCCCAGCATGCATACTGACTCTGCTGTTCTTGGAGCTTCCATGGAGGTGAATGGAGCATGCTGGGAGTTGTAGTTTATTAAGTTAAGATTACTGACCCCTGCACTATACTAAGGACCCCTGCACTATGCTAAGGACCCCTGCACACGACCATAGTGGTGTTGGAGTCCTAGTCCTGTTCATTTTTTGACTTGTATTGATGGAGGCTATGGAACCCACTGATAACACATGGATGCTATTTAGTGACGTCTGCTCGGTTTGCCATAGACTTCATCAATACAAGTCAATACAGGAGTAGGACTTGCTCAATTTTTTGCAGCTTAGTCCTACGGGACCCAGGACTGAGTCCACCAATGTTTTTACACGAGTCTTTCTTATGGGTTGGGCATTGGTTTCGCATAGTAGTGACCTATAGGTGGCAGTAGAGACGTAGTTTCTTCTGGAGGAGAGACAATTTGCATAGTTTTATCCCATGGAGCATTGCACAGACATCAGCTGGATCCACCAAGAGCAGTAATGTAGGTTGTATCTATTGGATATTCTATCGTTTTTGATGAATGTTGAGAACAGAAAACCCTGGTGATGAGGACCATGTGATGACGACAACTGAATAAAGGGGTCATCCTTGATTTGTTAGAAAAACCTCTATGGAGTCCGAAATACTCACCTGTCCCTCCATTGTTCGCCATGGGGCTCACTTGCCCGCCAAGACCAATCAATGGCCTCAGAGGTCGGTGGAGAGGGAATGGTGATGGAACTCATATGTCACTTGGCATGCAAAGGAAAGGGGACAAGGACTTTAGGTTATACTGATGGTAAGGTCACCTCCTCAATGGAAGCAGAACACAATGTAATGTTCACATCACCCTATGGTTCCAGCATTAGTCATGTGACTGGGGTATGACATCACTACGTACAGCCGGTCATCCGCCATTGCGTTATGTGTCATCATACTTTGCAAAAACATTGGTAAGAGTGAGGCCACATTTAGTCATCGCCGGGTCCTCGCAGTTACATTGTGTCCGACCATTTCCTTTCTTTTGCTTTAGACAAGGTTTCGTGACTAAATGTTAACACAGAGAATATATGTGAGCGCTGCGCTGTGTTACACGAAGCCGCAGAGCCCCGAAACCGCCCTCCTTTCCTAGAAGACAAACTACACTTCAGAATGAAAAGCCCCATACGCTGACAGGGAGGAGACTCGCTGGAATATTTCAGAGATGTTGTTATACAGTAACTTCACCACCTGTTCTGCTGCTAAATCCAGAGATCAAGTCTCCATCTGTAAAGACCGTCTGTGATTCTTCAGGCCGAAATCTCAGCAAAAACCAAACGATTTGTAAAATTGTTAAACTAATATTCAGCAATTTTACTACAAGCCGAAGATTCCAGAATGTCACATTGGGAGGTTTATAACACAGATTGCAATTTAGTGTTTGTTGGATGGTCTACCAGTTATATACAAAGTAACAAAGATGCTGCTGTAACACCCTGGAGAGAGGTGAGGAAGTAGATTGTTCCTATACTTACAGATAGATAGGTTACTGTCACCAGAACCAGCATATCACCCCAGCCCTGCAGATAGATAGGTTACTATCACCAGAACCAGCATATCACCCCAGCCCTGCAGATAGATAGGTTACTGTCACCAGAACCAGCATATCACCCCAGCCCTGCAGATAGATAGGTTACTGTCACCAGAACCAGCATATCACCCCAGCCCTGCAGATAGATAGGTTACTGTCACCAGAACCAGCATATCACCCCAGCCCTGCAGATAGATAGATTACTGTCACCAGAACCAGCATATCACCCCAGCCCTGCAGATAGATAGGTTACTGTCACCAGAACCAGCATATCACCCCAGCCCTGCAGATAGATAGGTTACTGTCACCAGAACCAGCATATCACCCTAGCCCTGCAGATAGATAGGTTACTGTCACCAGAACCAGCATATCACCCCAGCCCTGCAGATAGATAGGTTACTGTCACCAGTACCAGCATATCACCCCAGCCCTGCAGATAGATAGGTTACTGTCACCAGAACCAGCATATCACCCCAGCCCTGCAGATAGATAGGTTACTGTCACCAGACCCAGCATATCACCCCAGCCCTGGAGATTGATAGGTTACTGTCACCAAACCCAGCATATCACCCCAGCCCTGCAGATAGATAGGTTACTGTCACCAAACCCAGCATATCACCCCAGCCCTGCAGATAGATAGGTTACTGTCACCAGACCCAGCATATCACCCCAGCCCTGCAGATAGATAGGTTACTGTCACCAGACCCAGCATATCACCCCAGCCCTGCAGATAGATAGGTTACTGTCACCAGACCCAGCATATCACCCCAGCCCTGCAGATAGATAGGTTACTGTCACCAGACCCAGCATATCACCCCAGCCCTGCAGATAGATAGGTTACTGTCACCAGACCCAGCATATCACCCCAGCCCTGCAGATAGAATGTCCATACATATAAGATAGTTGTCCCATCCCGCCGATACAGACTAGATTACACAATATCTGTATACGAGGCTTTACCAGTAAATAAACTTGATGTCCGCTCGGTGATATAGTAGAATTTTGAATATCATAGTAAAACATCATGCGGTCATTGGTCAATACCTTGTGTCTAAATTTGTAGAATGATCGCGATGCTGAACCCTACAATTATACTTTTACACACTTTTGGGTTTGACTTACCGTAAACATTTTATTGTAATTTTTGTGGCGTAAATGCCGGAGATTTCTCGCCGCGAAGTATCAAGTTGTAGCACAGAATCCAATTCTGCGACCATTTATCGGTTTTCAGCACAGACCATTTTGCCACATATACAGTCGCGAGAAAAACAACGAATAACGTCCCCCCCCCCAGAACTCGATGACCTCATGTATCAGGACATAAGGAAAAAAATCAGATTTTGTCCTGATAGGTAAAAACTACCAAATTCAATGAGGGTGGACCCCATAGACTATATAATGTTTCCACCTGAATAGTGTGGAATGGGGATGGAATCCCCAAACGGAGAACGGGCACAAATGTGAGCCCAGCCTTACCTTTGTATTAAGCATTCCCATGAGATTTCTCTCTACTATGTAATACAATGTTGCAATGTCAATGACTTTCATCGACCATCAGACTTTGGACTGGGCAGAATCATTGCAAAAACCTAAAAAAAACCCTGTAAAAATGAATTAATACAGAAGTTTGGACAGAATATTAACTGTATGGAATGAGATAAGGGAATGAATGAATAAATCCAGGTCCTAATATGTGTAAATGGGACCCCGGCCAGCCTGAAGGGCTTGGACCCCCCCAGATATCAGGGCTGTGACTGTAACATCTGCACCCCCTATAAATGTGTCTCTGATGAATGACTCGCTGTTCGTTGCTATGTGGAAAAATCATTGAATGGCCGGGGTAACCCTTAGTAGGAAACAACTTGCCGATGTCACCACATTGACTTAAGTGTCACTTGAAGATGTCAAAGCTTTTCAATGTCTTGTCAATGGGCTTTACAAGACGCAGGATTCCTAAGAGCGTCTGGAGTGTCAGTTCCTTCCATTTTAGCAACTGTTGAAAAGTTCATTCGGTAGTTTTATGCGACATCTAATTCGGGAACTCTCATTCGTTCCGTTCCTTATACAGGGAGGAAAGACCTAAGAGAACGGTTTAGTAGAGAGAGGTTGGGATTGGGGTTGGGAGTCGTCATTGGCTCAGTGTTATTCTATGGCTACAATTCGCTATCCTAGATAACCGTATGGTCAGCGTCCCTCTCCTCTGCAGACTGTACATGACAGTAAAATGGTCGCTGACAACTGACAACTGGATCTGAGCAAATGGAAGGGCAGTATAAAAAAGTAAAAAAGAAAACAAAAACGAATGTCTCCTGTCATGCCACATATAATTCTATAATGCCGCCCTATACTCCGACCTCCCGTGTGCAGGGCCATATAATGATATAATGCCGCCCTATACTCCGACCTCCCGTGTGCAGGGCCATATAATGATATAATGCCGCCCTATACTCCGACCTCCCGTGTGCAGGGCCATATAATTCTATAATGCCGCCCTATACTCCGACCTCCCGTGTGCAGGGCCATATAATGATATAATGCCGCCCTATACTCCGACCTCCCGTGTGCAGGGCCATATAATGATATAATGCCGCCCTATACTCCGACCTCCCATGTGCAGGGCCATATAATGATATAATGCCGCCCTATACTCCGACCTCCCGTGTGCAGGGCCATATAATGATATAATGCCGCCCTATACTCCGACCTCCCATGTACAGGTCCATATAATGATATAATGCCGCCCTATACTCCGACCTCCCGTGTGCAGGGCCATATAATGATATAATGCCACCCTATACTCCGACCTCCCATGTACAGGGCCATATAATGATATAATGCCGCCCTATACTCCGACCTCCCGTGTACAGGGCCATATAATGATATAATGCCGCCCTATACTCCGACCTCCCGTGTGCAGGGCCATATAATGATATAATGCCGCCCTATACTCCGACCTCCCGTGTGCAGGGCCATGTTATTTTATAATGTTCCCCTATACTCCGACCTCCCATGTACAGGGCCATATAATGATATAATGCCGCCCTATACTCCGACCTCCCATGTACAGGGCCATATAATGATATAATGCCGCCCTATACTCCGACCTCCCATGTACAGGGCCATATAATGATATAATGCCGCCCTATACTCCGACCTCCCGTGTACAGGGCCATATAATGATATAATGCCGCCCTATACTCCGACCTCCCGTGTGCAGGGCCATATAATGATATAATGCCGCCCTATACTCCGACCTCCCGTGTGCAGGGCCATATAATGATATAATGCCGCCCTATACTCCGACCTCCCATGTACAGGTCCATATAATGATATAATGCCGCCCTATACTCCGACCTCCCGTGTGCAGGGCCATATAATGATATAATGCCGCCCTATACTTCGACCTCCCATGTACAGGGCCATATAATGATATAATGCCGCCCTATACTCCGACCTCCCGTGTGCAGGGCCATATAATGATATAATGCCGCCCTATACTCCAACCCCCTGTGTACAAGGCCATATAATTCTATAATGTTGCCCTATACTCCGACCTCCTGTGTACAGGGCCATATAATGATATAATGCCGCCCTATACTCCGGCCTCCCGTGTGCAGGGCCATGTTATTTTATAATGTTCCCCTATACTCCGACCTCCCATGTACAGGGCCATATAATGATATAATGCCGCCCTATACTCCGACCTCCCATGTACAGGGCCATATAATGATATAATGCCGCCCTATACTCCGACCTCCTGTGTGCAGGGCCATATACTGATATAATGCCGCCCTATACACTGACCTCCCATGTACAGGGCCATATAATGATATAATGCCGCCCTATACTCCGACCTCCCATGTACAGGGCCATATAATGATATAATGCCGCCCTATACTCCAACCCCCTGTGTACAAGGCCATATAATTCTATAATGTTGCCCTATACTCCGACCTCCTGTGTACAGGGCCATATAATGATATAATGCCGCCCTATACTCCGACCTCCCGTGTGCAGGGCCATATAATGATATAATGCCGCCCTATACTCCGACCTCCCATGTACAGGGCCATATAATGATATAATGCCGCCCTATACTCCGACCTCCCGTGTGCAGGGCCATATAATTCTATAATGTTGCCCTATACTCCGACCTCCCATGTACAAGGCCATATAATTCTATAATGCCGCCCTATACTCCGACCTCCTGTGTACAGGGCCATATAATTCTATAATGCCGCCCTATACTCCGACCTCCTGTGTACAGGGCCATATAATTCTATAATGCCGCCCTATACTCCGACCTCCTGTGTACAGGGCCATATAATTCTATAATGTTGCCCTATACTCCGACCTCCCATGTGCAGGGCCATATAATGATATAATGCCGCCCTATACTCTGACCTCCCATGTACAAGGCCATATAATTCTATAATGCCGCCCTATACTCCGACCTCCTGTGTACAAGGCCATATAATTCTATAATGCCGCCCTATACTCCGACCTCCTGTGTACAGGGTCATATAATGATATAATGCCGCCCTATACTCCAACCTCCCATGTACAGGGCCATATAATGATATAATGCCGCCCTATACTCCGACCTCCCATGTGCAGGGCCATATAATGATATAATGCCGCCCTATACTCCGACCTCCCATGTACAAGGCCATATAATTCTATAATGCCGCCCTATACTCCGACCTCCTGTGTACAGGGCCATATAATGATATAATGCCGCCCTATACTCCGGCTTCCCGTGTGCAGGACATTATACAGGCCTGGATTGACCCTGTCCTGGTATGTGCTAATGAGTGGACTGCGCCGGCCTCGGTCCGTACATTATAATCCCACTGATATTCGCAGCGCTACCAGAAATGAAGAGATTTCTATTTATGACCTGACACATTCAGGGGATATTTGGTTCTAATCTGATGAAATATTTTGGCATTTATGGACAGAGAAACCGAACTCCTCAGAAATGCGGAGCGTTGTGGCAGAGCAGCGAGTCTAAAGAGCCGTCTATGAGCCAAACATGTGCTGGGAATCGGCCGCAGTTAATTTAATTTATTCTGGGAGCCGTAATGATCCCGAGCCGCGAACTGTGAATTAGATTGACACATTACTAGAATTAGAAGCCATACAGGCAGCTGCAGAGTATATATATATATATATATATATATATATATATATATATATATATATATCACTGTATGTATATTGTGCAATGTTTCCACAGATAACATGTAATGAAGTCTATGCGTGCCCTATGCTCCGTACACTGGAAATCCATATTACCATACTAAATCTCTAGGCACATTGTACTTACTGTATATATAGTCCTTTATATGGACTGCTACTTTGCTGTTACTAAGGATCCTGGGGCATGGGGGTTGCACTGTTACAAAAGTTTGTTCAGGCCCCTTTAATATAACAAGACAGATCATCAAATCAAGGAGCGTCAAAGGCCTCACGTTGCAAAAATGCAGCATTTTACAGCACCTGCAAAGTGGATGGGAAACTGCAATGCACCATGTGCTTCACTACGTGGGGCCTTAGCCCTAAGGGATATCCACTTTAATAAAATCAGGAGTCTGTCACCTGTCACTGGGGTTCACATTAATGAAACCCTTTTTCTTCTCCGTTGCAGAGATATTTCCCTTTTTCTTCTCCGTTGCAGAGATATTTACTTTTTCCTGATATGCTAATGAGCTGCTGGTGCAACGATGACGTTGCATTAGTGTCATTGCACCAAAGAGTGATCCCTTGTTATGAATGAGAGGCCCAGGCAGTGTATGTATCATACCAGGGACGGGCGCTGGGATTTATCGCTCTTTGGTGCAATGAGAGCAACGGTGATGCCAAAAAACGTATTACCATATCAGAGAAAAATCTAACGTCTCAGCAATGGAGGCAACAACTGGGAAGGAGAAGAAAGTGTCTTATTCACGTGACATGACCCCCGACTATCTGACTGCTCTGGTGACAGACACATAATAATAGCTGATCTGCGGGGGCCCCAGCCATTGGAACCTCAGTGATGTAGAAGTGATGGCCTTCAGGATAGGTGATCACTGTTATCTAGGACACAGCGGCAGCCCATACATAGCCCCCCCTCCTCACAGATCTCCAGGACACCAACATCCAATTTGTACAACAAAACTGATACGACTAAGACAAGATCTTGGACGAGGCAGGTTCATTTTGACTGTCTACGCTGCCAGAAACGGTCGGTCGTCTCGTCGACTCCTCCAGTAACATAGAGCAGACCCTCCGCAGAGACGGGCAGTGGGATATCTTGTAAAACCCGGGGGGGGGGGGGGGGGGGGGCACATAGTTTACGTAAAAGAAACGATTGGCCACATATCTGAGCCGGCGTTGTCTATGAGCGGCTGCTCGGGAAGGGCCTTCATCGCTGCAGGAAATTTTAATGAGCCTCTTAAGAAATAGTTGCCATAATTGTTCCTCTGATAGCGGCGCTGGCACACCTTGCCGCTGGATTAAGACTCGGGCATAGAAAAGTGATTTCTTAAAGTCTTGTCTTGGGTTCGCTGATTAGACGAGAGCAATGCACTGAATTAATGAGATTTGGCACGAAGTCGGCGGCGGCAGCCCACATACATTCACAGTTAGCGAGCGTCTCCTCTGACTAGGCAGAGACTTCGCTGCTGGTTCATGAAAAGTGCACTTGGAATTGATTTCCATCAGATATCTGCAAGACCCAGCCAAGGAATGTTTTACACCACAACAGCTTCGCGTCCCAAAACTACCTGGGACCCCGCTGGAACGCAGGAACGCACATATTTTAAAGATGGTTTCATGTCAGCCAGCAGATTGTTAAAATTATCCATGGCCCAGCGCTGTCCACTGGGGCGTCTTAAAGAAAAGCTGACGTTTCTCCAGCAAAGTGTTTACTTCCAAGATAAAGAGAAAAATCCAGCTACTATTTGGAGGCCTCGATCGCGTCTCCCACCGCGTGGGTCACAAGCGAGCGGCCTCAGTCATAATAAGATGATGCTTAATTAAGAAAAGCCATGGCTGCTGGAAAACGCTCCAGACGGAATATTGGTCACAGATCCGCAGGAATAATTGCATTCTAGGAGATAGCAGAAACATATGGAGAATGAAAGTCATCTCAAGTATTCAGGTTGAACTTTGGCTTTACTGGGGACTTCATCTGCATAGAAGGCTCAGGCCGTATAGAAGACATTAGTGTCACATCAGTAGGGGCTTCACACCTGGACCCGGCACAGATCGAGTGTGGAGGTCACTGGAGGTCACTTACAAGGTATATGGCCAAAAGCAGCCCTGCTCCTATTCAAGTGACTGGGGACGGGGCTGCAGTTCCAGGATCCACCACTAGACTGTATGGAGAAGACGCTGTATCCGTGTTGCCCAGCACTGCAACCCCCATTCACGTGAACAGGAACAGTTCTTCTTACAGGCCCAGGTCTCGGACCCCGGCTGATCTAATACTGATGGACCTGTCCTCTTGTGACCTTGCCAGGTCCTGGATCATCCCTTTAACACGTTTCACCAATAGTTGTATCAAAACAGCATAACGTTTTCGGAAACGCAGCTTTATTGTCGCAGATTTTGCTGTGTTTTTTTGTGTCAATGGCTACGAAAGGAATGGGAAATATCCAGGAATTCGCCTAAAATGTATCAAAATTGTGTCATAAATTTCTGTCTCAAAGTAAACTGGGGGTATAAATGTAGACAATGTAAAGTTGCAGCAGATTTATCCTCCAGCCTCCGCCCCTCTGATATATTTGGGGTATTTGCCGCTCTATAAGCTGATGTTATATAATCATTACGAGATCGGGGCTTTGTATTTCTTGTTACATAATTGCATTTAATGTCCTTCCAATAGGTGGCGCTAGAGGCGCAGGAGAAGGTGAACTAATTTGCATACCTTTCCCAAAGTTCCTTGGAGAGCTTGCATGGCGTGCCCCTATTAATGTATATAATTACATGTCATAGATATTTGGTTATAGGACAGTGGACCACGCGTGGCTCAGTCTTGGAGGCCTCAGATAACTGCCCTCTCCCATCCCCATGCTTTGACTGACCAGGGGCCTGGCGGGGGCTGTGCTGGATTCGGTGGGTACAAGGCGCTGAAGTTGGTTCTGGTGGTGAAGGGAACTCTTTAACCATGTAATGTGTTATCCTTGGTGCGCTCTGTGATCCGGTTTCTATTACTGGATAAACAATAGCGCTCAATGGATGCAAATAATCCGAAAAACTGGCAGTGAACTGAGAAGCCTTGATGGGCGCACCGTGGTGGCAGCCGTGTGATACTTTGCGCTGAAGCCAAGGCTTTCTTCTCTTGTAGTGACACAAAGTCACACGAGGGTCACTGTGACATCTGACGACTCGCTCGCGCCCGTTTGCAGTTACTGCGCGTTCTGGCCGCGCTTTCCCCGTACTGTATGTTTTACACACGGGATGCCGAGATCTTTTAGGGCCGTCATTCTTTCCTGTCTGCAGCTACTGCACAAATCTTGCACAAACACTTGCACTGTAGCCGCATTGTGTATTATACTTTATTCCGAGAGATTCCACAGGCATTAAATAATGGGAACGACTCTCTGGATATCATTTTACATAGGTTTATGTTCTAAGGAGGGAAAACAATGTAATGCACAGTTCTCATATAGCAGCCGAAATATTGTGCCTACATTTTATTGCTTTATATAGACATGAATGTACGGCTTAATATATTTACTGTATTGTGCGGGAATATTACATTGCTCTAATTAAAGGGACAGTACATAATATTTATTTACTGCAGCTTATTACATTAAAGAGGATCGGACACCTCTCCTGACATAAGAAATGATTGGATTCCTCATAATATACCAAATTCTGGAGCGTATTTTCTTGGAATTCAACATTATGATGTTCCTCTGTTATTCCTCCTAGAACTTTGTGAATAAATTAACATCTTGGTGTTTCCTGTTGGGGGTGTGTTGGGTGTTACCAGTTGGGAGTGTGTTGGATGTTTCCAGTTGGGGGGGTGTTGGGTGTTACCAGTTGGGGGTGTGTTGGGTGTTCCCAGTTGGGGGTATGTTGGGTGTTCCCAGTTGGGGGTATGTTGGGTATTTTCAGTTGGGGGTGTGTTGGATGTTTCCAGTTGGGCGTATGTTGGGTATTTTCAGTTGGGGGTGTGTTGGATGTTTCCAGTTGGGGGGGTGTTGGGTGTTCCCAGTTGGGGGTATGTTGGGTATTTTCAGTTGGGGGTGTGTTGGGTGTTTCCAGTTGGGGGTGTGTTGGGTGTTACCAGTTGGGGGTGTGTTGAGTGTTACCAGTTTTAGGTATGTTGGGTGTTTCCAGTTGGGGGTATGTTGGATGTTACTAGTTAGGGGTATGTAGGGTGTTACTAGTTGGGGGTACGTTGGGTGTTTCCAGTTTGGGGTATGTTGAATGTTCCCAGTTGGGGTTATGTTGGGTGTTTCCAGTTGGGGGTATTTTGGGTATTTCCAGATGGGGTGTGTTGGGTGTTCCCAGTTGGGTGTGTGTTGGGTGTTCCCAGTTGGGGGCGTGTTGGGTATTTCCAGTTGTTTTTTTTTTTGGGGGTATTTCCAGTTGGGGCTATGTTGGATGTTACTAGTTGGGGGGATGTTGGGTATTTCCAGTTGGGGGTGTGTTGGGTGTTCCCAGTTGGGGGTGTGTGTGTTGGGTGTTCCCAGTTGGGGGTATGTTGGGTATTTCCAGTTGGGGGGGTGTTGGGTATTTCCAGTTGGGGTTGTGTTGGTTATTTCCAGTTGGGGGTGTGTTGGATGTTCTCAGTTGGGAGTATGTTGGGTGTTCCCAGTTGGGGGTATGTTGGGTATTTCCATTTGGAGGTGTGTTGGATATTTACAGTTGGGGGTGTGTTGGGTGTTTCCAGTTGGGGGGGTGTTGGGTGTTTCCATTTTGGAGTGTGTTGGGTATTTCCAGTTTGGGGTCTGTTGGGTATTTCCAGTTTGAGGTGTGTTGGGTATTTCCAGTTGGGGGTGTGCTGGGTTTTTCACGTTGGGGGTATGTTGGATGTTTCCAGTTGGGAGTATTGTGGGTTTTTCCAGTTGGAGGTGTGTTGGGTATTTCCAGTTGGGGGTGTGCTGGGTGTTCTCAGTTGGGGGTATGTTGGGTATTTCCAGTTGGGGGTGTGTTGGGTGTTTCCATTTTGGAGTGTGTTGGGTATTTCCAGTTGGGGGAGTGTTGGGTGTTTCATGTTGGGGGTATGTTGGATGTTTCCAGTTGGGAGTATTGTGGGTTTTTCCAGTTGGAGGTGTGTTGGGTATTTCCAGTTGGGGGTGTGCTGGGTGTTCTCAGTTGGGGGTATGTTGGGTATTTCCAGTTGGGGGTGTGTTGGGTGTTTCCATTTTGGAGTGTGTTGGGTATTTCCAGTTGGGGGAGTGTTGGGTGTTTCATGTTGGGGGTATGTTGGATGTTTCCAGTTGGGAGTATTGTGGGTTTTTCCAGGTGGAGGTGTGTTGGGTGTTTACAGTTGTGTGTGTGTTCGCTAGCCCCCACCATTCCTGAGCAATCAGTGAAGTTAATTTCAGCCTCAATATGCTAATTAGACTCTTTACAATCAGGTGGGTGGTCTCAGACTATCTGCTCCAATCACAGATCATCCACCTGACCAGTAGAGAGCTTAATTAACCTATTAGGTTCTGAAATTAGCCGCACCAATTGCTCGGGGATGGTGGGGGCTACAAAAAAATTCCAACTACACTAGAATCAGTGGAGGGTCAACTATCGAAGGATGGAAAGACGTGGAGTTGGAGGAGGGGGTTAAAGGTTCTCTTTAAAGGGAAATACATTTCAGGCCGTGAAGCTCCAGCATTTCATTCACAGCTTGGGTTTACGGCCACAGATCTGCAATCTCAGTGTCTGGGATATAGAGAAACTGAATCTTCTAAATGACTTTCAGACAGTTCTCCGGTGTTATCTAGAAGCGACGTATCACATCTTATCTGGCCCCGTATCTTAATTTCCAATATAATCTGTAGAATAGCGCCATTGCTGGCCCGGCGTGATACGGCTCCCGCGGACGTCATCTATAGACAATGTGCTTCTATTTTAGACATCTTCTTTGTACCGACATCAGTATATAAAGTTCAGCCAGTAAATGGACTGTAAATTGGTTCTTTGAAGAGCTGAGAGGAGACGGATTTATATCGATAGCCTTTTCTCGTTATAATTCCTTCACGGCGACATTTATGACCGGAAAGTTAGAGGGAAATCTTCTAGAGCCGTCTTCTATATATCTTATAGTTATCGTGTAATGGAAGTTCATTTACTAAAGATGTAGGAAGTTTAGAGTCTGATACTATAAAATGTGTCGGGATCTGAGTGTTCTGGGAGAATTATCCGCAGGCCGCTCTCTGCATGGATGTAAGATCCGCAAACAGACCAGAGGTAACATAAAAAAAATATATATAATATTCCTCAGCGACCCCCATACAAGTAATAATGCTCCCCACTGACCCCATACAAGTAATAATGCTCCATACTGACCCCAGACAAGTAATAATGCTCCATACTGACCCCAGACAAGTAATAATGCTCCATACTGACCCCCTACACGTAATAATGCTCCATACTGACCCCCTACAAGTAATAATGCTCCATACTGACCCCATACAAGTAATAATGCTCCATACTGACCCCATACAAGTAATAATGCTCCCCACTGACCCCCAGACAAGTAATAATGCTCCATACTGACCCCCCTACAAGTAATAATGCTCCATACTGACCCCCAGACGAGTAATAATGCTCCATACTGACCCCCAGACAAGTAATAATGCTCCATACTGACCCCCCTACAAGTAATAATGCTCCATACTGACCCCATACAAGTAATAATGCTCCATACTGACCCCCCAGACAAGTAATAATGCTCCATACTGACCCCATACAAGTAATAATGCTCCCCACTGACCCCCAGACAAGTAATAATGCTCCATACTGACCCCCATACAAGTAATAATGCTCCATACTGACCCCCATACAAGTAATAATGCTCCATACTGACCCCCATACAAGTAATAATGCTCCCAACTGACCCCCATACAAGTAATAATGCTCCATACTGACCCCCATACAAGTAATAATGCTCCATACTGACCCCCAGACAAGTAATAATGCTCCATACTGACCCCCCTACAAGTAATAATGCTCCATACTGACCCCCATACAAGTAATAATGCTCCATACTGACCCCCATACAAGTAATAATGCTCCATACTGACCCCATACAAGTAATAATGCTCCATACTGACCCCCCAGACAAGTAATAATGCTCCATACTGACCCCATACAAGTAATAATGCTCCATACTGACCCCCCAGACAAGTAATAATGCTCCCCACCGACCCCCATACAAGTAATAATGCTCCGTACAGACCCCATACAAGTAATAATGCTCCATACTGACCCCCATACAAGTAATAATGCTCCATACTGACCCCATACAAGTAATAATGCTCCATACTGACCCCATGCAAGTAATAATGCTCCATACTGACCCCATACAAGTAATAATGCTCCCAACTGACCCCCATACAAGTAATAATGCTCCCCACTGACCCCATACAAGTAATAATGCTCCATACTGACCCCCATACAAGTAATAATGCTCCATACTGACCCCCAGACAAGTAATAATGCTCCATACTGACCCCCATACAAGTAATAATGCTCCATACTGACCCCCAGACAAGTAATAATGCTCCATTCTGACCCCCAGACAAGTAATAATGCTCCATACTGACCCCCATACAAGTAATAATGCTCCCAACTGACCCCATACAAGTAATAATGCTCCATACTGACCCCCATACAAGTAACAATGCTCCCCACTGACCCCATACAAGTAATAATGCT
The DNA here is from genome assembly GCF_031893055.1 of Leptodactylus fuscus. Taxonomy (NCBI): domain Eukaryota; kingdom Metazoa; phylum Chordata; class Amphibia; order Anura; family Leptodactylidae; genus Leptodactylus; species Leptodactylus fuscus. The sequence continues at coordinate 4,697,223 of NC_134272.1, read as the reverse complement.
CCATACTGACCCCCATACAAGTAATAATGCTCCATACTGACCCCATACAAGTAATAATGCTCCATACAAGTAATAATGCTCCATACTGACCCCATACAAGTAATAATGCTCCATACTGACCCCCCAGACAAGTAATAATGCTCCATACTGACCCCATACAAGTAATAATGCTCCATACTGACCCCATACAAGTAATAATGCTCCATACTGACCCCATACAAGTAATAATGCTCCCAACTGACCCCCATACAAGTAATAATGCTCCCCACTGACCCCATACAAGTAATAATGCTCCATACTGACCCCCATACAAGTAATAATGCTCCATACTGACCACCAGACAAGTAATAATGCTCCATACTGACCCCCCTACAAGTAATAATGCTCCATACTGACCCCATACAAGTAATAATGCTCCATACTGACCCCATACAAGTAATAATGCTCCATACTGACCCCATACAAGTAATAATGCTCCATACTGACCCCATACAAGTAATAATGCTCCATACTGACCCCATACAAGTAATAATGCTCCATACTGACCCCCCAGACAAGTAATAATGCTCCATACTGACCCCATACAAGTAATAATGCTCCATACTGACCCCATACAAGTAATAATGCTCCATACTGACCCCAGACAAGTAATAATGCTCCATACTGACCCCACACAAGTAATAATGCTCCATACTGACCCCCTACAAGTAATAATGCTCCATACTGACCCCCAGACAAGTAATAATGCTCCATACTGACCCCATACAAGTAATAATGCTCCATACTGACCCCATACAAGTAATAATGCTCCATACTGACCCCATACAAGTAATAATGCTCCCAACTGACCCCCATACAAGTAATAATGCTCCCCACTGACCCCATACAAGTAATAATGCTCCATACTGACCCCCATACAAGTAATAATGCTCCATACTGACCCCCAGACAAGTAATAATGCTCCATACTTACCCCCATACAAGTAATAATGTTCCATACTGACCCCAGACAAGTAATAATGCTCCATACTGACCCCATACAAGTAATAATGCTCCATAATGACCCCCATACAAGTAATAATGCTCCATACTGACCCCCTACAAGTAATAATGCTCCATACTGACCCCAGACAAGTAATAATGCTCCATACTGACCCCATACAAGTAATAATGCTCCATACTGACCCCATACAAGTAATAATGCTCCATACTGACCCCCCTACAAGTAATAATGCTCCATTCTGACCCCCAGACAAGTAATAATGCTCCATACTGACCCCCCTACAAGTAATAATGCTCCATACTGACCCCCCTACAAGTAATAATGCTCCATACTGACCCCCAGACAAGTAATAATGCTCCATACTGACCCCATACAAGTAATAATGCTCCATACTGACCCCCATACAAGTAGTAATGCTCCATACTGACCCCGTACAAGTAATAATGCTCCATACTGACCCCATACAAGTAATAATGCTCCATACTGACCCCCATACAAGTAATAATGCTCCATACTGACCCCCAGACAAGTAATAATGCTCCATACTTACCCCCTTACAAGTAATAATGCTCCGTACTGACCCCAGACAAGTAATAATGCTCCATACTGACCCCATACAAGTAATAATGCTCCATACTGACCCCATACAAGTAATAATGCTCCATACTGACCCCATACAAGTAATAATGCTCCATACTGACCCCCAGACAAGTAATAATGCTCCCCACTTACCCCCAGACAAGTAATAATGCTCCATACTGACCCCCATACAAGTAATAATGCTCCATACTGACCCCATACAAGTAATAATGCTCCATACTGACCCCCATACAAGTAATAATGCTCCGTACTGACCCCCAGACAAGTAATAATGCTCCCCACTTACCCCCATACAAGTAATAATGCTCCATACTGACCCCATACAAGTAATAATGCTCCATACTGACCCCATACAAGTAATAATGCTCCATACTGACCCCCATACAAGTAATAATGCTCCCCACTTACCCCAGACAAGTAATAATGCTCCATACTGACCCCCATACAAGTAATAATGCTCCATACTGACCCCATACAAGTAATAATGCTCCATACTGACCCCCATACAAGTAATAATGCTCCATACTGACCCCCAGACAAGTAATAATGCTCCATACTGACCCCCATACAAGTAATAATGCTCCATACTGACCCCCATACAAGTAATAATGCTCCGTACTGACCCCCAGACAAGTAATAATGCTCCCCACTTACCCCCATACAAGTAATAATGCTCCATACTGACCCCATACAAGTAATAATGCTCCATACTGACCCCATACAAGTAATAATGCTCCATACTGACCCCCATACAAGTAATAATGCTCCCCACTTACCCCCAGACAAGTAATAATGCTCCATACTGACCCCCATACAAGTAATAATGCTCCATACTGACCCCCAGACAAGTAATAATGCTCCATACTGACCCCCAGACAAGTAATAATGCTCCATACTTACCCCCTTACAAGTAATAATGCTCCGTACTGACCCCAGACAAGTAATAATGCTCCATACTGACCCCATACAAGTAATAATGCTCCATACTGACCCCATACAAGTAATAATGCTCCATACTGACCCCATACAAGTAATAATGCTCCATACTGACCCCCAGACAAGTAATAATGCTCCCCACTTACCCCCATACAAGTAATAATGCTCCATACTGACCCCCATACAAGTAATAATGCTCCATACTGACCCCATACAAGTAATAATGCTCCATACTGACCCCCATACAAGTAATAATGCTCCGTACTGACCCCCAGACAAGTAATAATGCTCCATACTGACCCCCATACAAGTAATAATGCTCCATACTGACCCCCAGACAAGTAATAATGCTCCCCACTTACCCCCATACAAGTAATAATGCTCCATACTGACCCCCATACAAGTAATAATGCTCCATACTGACCCCCATACAAGTAATAATGCTCCATACTGACCCCCCAGACAAGTAATAATGCTCCCAACTGACCCCCATACAAGTAATAATGCTCCCCACTGACCCCATACAAGTAATAATGCTCCATACTGACCCCCAGACAAGTAATAATGCTCCATACTGACCCCATACAAGTAATAATGCTCCATACTGACCCCCAGACAAGTAATAATGCTCCATACTGACCCCCAGACAAGTAATAATGCTCCATACTGACCCCCATACAAGTAATAATGCTCCCCACTGACCCCCAGACAAGTAATAATGCTCCATACTGACCCCATACAAGTAATAATGCTCCATACTGACCCCCAGACAAGTAATAATGCTCCATACTGACCCCATACAAGTAATAATGCTCCATACTGACCCCCAGACAAGTAATAATGCTCCATACTGACCCCATACAAGTAATAATGCTCCATACTGACCCCCATACAAGTAATAATGCTCCGTACTGACCCCCAGACAAGTAATAATGCTCCCCACTTACCCCCATACAAGTAATAATGCTCCATACTGACCCCCATACAAGTAATAATGCTCCATACTGACCCCCAGACAAGTAATAATGCTCCATACTGACCCCCAGACAAGTAATAATGCTCCCCACTTACCCCCATACAAGTAATAATGCTCCATACTGACCCCATACAAGTAATAATGCTCCATACTGACCCCATACAAGTAATAATGCTCCCAACTGACCCCCATACAAGTAATAATGCTCCATACTGACCCCATACAAGTAATAATGAAGTAATAAGTAATATGAAGCAGCAGCTTGTTAGTGACGGATCCCGGGTTATAGGACTGAGGACTGATTGGCTTTTCCCGGGGTCAAGAAGGAATTTTCCCCTATTTCACAAGCTGTCCGCTGTCCTGCTCCATTCTCTGTATATCAGATGCTGTGTACCGCTGACTATAGGGGTGCTGGGTGTAGGACCCCCAATAATCTGATACCGATGACATCTCCTTTGTATGTGAGTTCTTCCCCAGTACAGGGGATACTCAGACTCTTTGTATTTGTTGAGCTTTCCTTCCAGTAATTGATAGGTCTCATGTATGGAGAATACAGGAATTCCCTGCGTGCTTGAGATGACACTTTAGGAAGAGTTGTTTATGTTCGTAAAATAAGAGGCTCCTAATGCATAATGGTGTGAACGGCGCTCTGGATGGGAGAAGGCTTTGTTGGGTAAAATAAGCAGAGAATTCTTGAGATAACCGGAGACATTGAGTGAATGTATTTAGTTTACTTCTGTAATTGCACCTTGACCTCTGCATTCAGATACTTGGATGGATTGATACGACATTGAGCTCTTTCCATAACCTTCATGTGTCAGGCCTATACGCTTAATCCTGGTGAACCTTGTGACATTCTGCTGATACTTTGTATCAATACGTCATCTATTTACTAGTCACACCTTTTGTATCAATTTACAAGTCACTGATTTTGCATCATATATTTTATTTGTACCCCCCCTCCCCCCCACTCAGCAGGAGCCACAATCGTATCTCCCATCTTACACTAGGACTAGTATCAAAGCAAGCCAATGCCCTTTTGGTTATGAGCCCCTGAGAGGCGCTGACTCTTTATATTTGGGTTATTGTTTATATAATATTTGCATCAGCTATTATTGCATTTGAATCGGTAGTATTGGTGATGGAGGGCAGTGTGATTTTCAGACCACCACTAACACTGTCCTGTATTGTACTTTACTGTCCTATACTGTACTGTCCTGTACCTTAGTGTCCTATACTGTCCTATAGTGTACTGTCCTGTACCTTAGTGTCCTATACTGTCCTATAGTGTACTGTCCTGTACCTTAGTGTCCTATACTGTCCTATACTGTACTGTCCTGTACCTTAGTGTCCTATACTGTCCTATAGTGTACTGTCCTGTACCTTAGTGTCCTATACTGTCCTATAGTGTACTGTCCTGTACCTTAGTGTCCTATACTGTCCTATAGTGTACTGTCCTGTACCTTAGTGTCCTATACTGTCCTATAGTGTACTGTCCTGTACCTTAGTGTCCTATACTGTCCTATAGTGTACTGTCCTGTACCTTAGTGTCCTATACTGTCCTATAGTGTACTGTCCTGTACCTTAGTGTCCTATACTGTCCTATAGTGTACTGTCCTGTACCTTACTGTCCTATACTGTCCTATAGTGTACTGTCCTGTACCTTAGTGTCCTATACTGTCCTATAGTGTACTGTCCTGTACCTTACTGTCCTATACTGTCCTGTCCTGTATCTTACTGTCCTATACTGTCCTGTCCTGTATCTTACTGTCCTATACTGTCCTGTCCTGTATCTTACTGTCCTATACTGTCCTGTCCTGTATCTTACTGTCCTATACTGTACTGTCCTGTACCTTACTGTCCTATACTGTCCTGTCTTGCACTTTACGGTCCTATACTGTCCTGTCCTATACTGTACTTTACTACCCTGTGCTGTAGTCCCTCTCCCGGCATAATGTGCAGGCTGGTAAATCCGGCCAACCACATTTCACTGCTGATCCTCAGTGGTGTGAATACGTCCTAATTCTTTTTGAGTAACTTATAAATTTCTACAAATACTTTAATGTTTTTCACATTGATGATTTCTCTGACGCTAAAACTTGCAGGTCCAGACCATTGAGATCAGTTTCCCTGATAATTTCAGCAGCGTTTTTCTATGTGTACAGGTGGAGCAGACCTTATTGCACGCCAAGGACCTTATTGCACGCCGAGGACCTTATTGCATGCAGATGACCTTATTGCACGCTGAGGTTCTTATTTCACGCCTAGGACCCTATTGCACGCTGAGGTCCTTATTGCAAGCCGAGGGCCTTATTGCTCACCGAAGACCTTATTGCATGCCAAAGACCTTATTGTACACCGAGGACCTTCTTGCATGTCGAGGACCTTATTGCATGCCAAGGACCTTATTGCACACCGAGGACCTTATTGCACGCCGAGGACCTTATTGCACTCCGAGGATCTTATTGCATGCAGAGGACCTTATTGCACATTGAGGGCCTTAATGCACGCTGAGGTTCTTATTGCACGCCTAGGACCCTATTGTACGCTGAGGTTCTTAATGCAAGCCAAGAGCTTTATTGCACACTGAAGACATTATTGCACATCAAGGACCTTATTGTATGCCGAGGACCTTCTTGCATGCCAAGGACCTTATTGCATGCCAAGGACCTTATTGCACGCCGAGGACCTTATTCCATGCCAAGGACCTTATTGCACGCCGAGGACCTTATTCCATGCCAAGGACCTTATTGCACGCCGAGGACCTTATTCCATGCCAAGGACCTTATTGCACGCCGAGGACCTTATTGCACGACAAGGACCACAACTTGGAGTAAATGTTTTTTCACACCGGTGTCAGTGAGTGCGTCGTCTCCTTCAGTTCAACTTCAACAATGGCTGACTATGAGATAATTTCCCGTATAAAACAAGGTCACTTGATATTTTCAGGTCATCACTTTATTCCGCTTACACAGAGATGGTGCGGAGGAAACTGTAGTGTGAAATTAATGAAGCATGTCACATTATTGAAAGCTGTAAATTCAGCTGAAAGGCAGAATTATGTCAGACGTTCTCCGGAGACTCAGAGGCCTTGTTGGTATTGAAAGGGTTATGAAGTGCTCATGTAACATTGTGCTAATACTTGTGCCGGCCCCGCTGGACAGATGTTGTATGATCTGTAAAACATGTCAGCAGCATGGGGTTTGCATATCTGTTTCATTTCCTCACATGACATCATAGCGGCTTGCTTGCAATATTCAGCGAACGATATGTAAGTTATGTGAGAAAGTGAGCGGAAAGCGAGCGCCCATGCCAGCTTCCTCCTGGAGACATCTTGTAAGGCCATTACCCATGGCAAACATTAGGCTGCAGAGGAAAACAATGTCAGAAGAGAGGCGAATAGTGAGCGACCTGGAATGTGCGCCGCGTTCAGGTGGATCCTCTCAAAGAGTTCACAAGATGCCGACAGTATAAAGTTTTTATAATCTTGTATCAACGTGAATCTTGGCTGCAGGTCCTCGGTTCAGGAATGCTGATGTCTGAGTGTATTCCGCTGCCAATAACCGTGTCTAGGTACACAGGCAGAAGTCAAATAAAACTGTGATAAAAAAGTCAGAATACAGACAGAGAAGTCGTATATTTAATGAAACCCGCCAGATCAAAGCCTCAGGAAGGGAAAATGTCACCGCGTTTGTATGTGAAATACATTTTTAAAGAAATTTTGATATATTTTGAAAATTTTCCATGTCACTATCCATGTTTAAAAAATGCACTATATAGTGCAATCTTCACTCTGACCACTAAATCTAATAATAGGCTACTAATTTCCAATTTTTTTAATTTTTTTTTGAAGTAGTGGCCTCTTTTACATCACAGACAGCATTTTAATAGATGACAATACCTCTATAGATAACACCACTGACCCCTCCATGCATCCACTATTGGAAATACCGTCACAGTTTATCTTCTCCTCCCTGCACAGAACATGTCTACAAAACTTTCCCATAGCCCTCACTGAGTCAGCGTTGGTTTATTGATGCCAATGACCGCGAGCGTGTAAAGCATATCATACCAGGAAGTTCTTTGATCTCCTTTCTGATTTCCTCTGATGACTGTCAGTCTGTCCATGGTCGGTGTATTCCCCCTGCCCATTGGGGAGCTGGAGAGAGAAAGAGAGAGAGAAAAGATTTGTGATGCACAGCCTTCCACTTTCAGAAAGGAGAACATTAACTATTTCATGGCAGAAATATCATTTGTCTGGGGGAGGCTGTGGCACAATAAAAGGCATGATTACTATGTGGGGGCACCAACAGGAGATGGGAATGATGGGAAGCCTGTGTGTACAGACATATTGTGCACAGACATATTGTGTACAGGTCTTCATGGCCCAGATTATAGGTATGGATAGAACACAGCTGATGGATCTGAGAAGTTGTGCAGGGGCCCCACGCCTTTAAGGGTCTGTGAACCTTTAGTCATTCCCCTGCCTGATTGAATTGCAAGCCTTAGGTTTACTAAGCAAAGTTAGGCAGGTGCTGAGGCTACTGCACTCCGGGGTACACACTTCTGTCTGCCCCCTTACACAGCCAAAAATCATTGTATATTGAGGGTTCCTCAAGTCCCCACTGCTGTACCCCATCCACTTTGTGTACCATTGGTCCCACGTGTATTGGTCTTCATCTTCGCTCCTTCTTTAAACTTCAGAAAAGAGGGAACCTCCTTACCCAAGGATTGATGTCATGGTGTTGGCAGGGTTGCCATGGCTCGGTAGCTCTACTCCCCTGCCATAATCCGGACCACCGCTCCACCAACATGATGGGGAGAGCGCAACAAACAAGTAGACAGACGGGGACAGCACAGGAGACTGGTACATGTGGGAGATGCATAGAACAGATGGATATTAGTGCAGTATACCACCCCATAATGGGGGCCACAATAATCTATTGACCACGGGCTCCCACCGCCCTGCTAAGGTTACATAATTGTTACTGAGCACATCTGAAATTTCGCTCTTAGGTGTGTACTAACCTAAGGAAAGTTCGTAACCTCAGCCTTGATGCCATGTCAGATCAGTCATTAGAGCATGGACTCCTTCCAAGGATAGACTTCCCTTTCCTGCAATTGTGATTAAATTGTGAGTTCAGCCTCATCTTCTGGGTAACGCGTCTCCCACAGTCCATGGAGGATCCTTGTTCTGGGTGTGACGACACTTCGCTGCCACCTTTCATGGTGGGATTAGTCTCAGATCACCTATTAGCATTCCTTACAAACCACTAAATGAGACGGATCTCACCGGGCAGAGTATTAAGGTGCAGACGTTCACCACTGGAATTTCCCATGGAATTCCTTGGCTGCGGACAGGTCCTAAGTGCAGGTCTGATAAATCAATGGCTGCTGTCAGGTGATTTCACCACCCTCTTGATATTTGAGGCGACATAACTTCTTACAAGTGACCACAAAAAAAACCAAAACCCTCTTCTCCTAAAAGCTGCCTCGTGCGTCGTCCACCCAATAGTGCAGGACGCGCCATTTATCTCACTGTTGTGTCCTTTATCTCAGACACATTGTAGCAATGGGACAAAGTGACCATTAACTTCTGCATTTGTACTGATTAAAACATTCATTACATGACCCCCCCCTATACACTTCCCCCCTCCCCCATACACACATTTTCCTTATCTGAGTGGCTAAAAAAAAACCCAGCATGACCCATTCCCTGGAAATTTCCAAATATTCCTTTTACTCCCAACTATTCTCCAAACTCTTTCTCAATGGGAAGAATAAAGTAATCCATTGTCATTACCTCCGGCTTATCATCCCTGAGGAGCAGAGGATTGGGCATATTTATATCCAACAGCCTGATCCTTCTTTCCCCAGAATTTGGAAAACTGACCCACAGTAACCTCTCAGGCCCTAGAGTGTGTGTGCCACAACTGCCTCTGCACCTCTATAATACCGCTGTCTTCTTATGTTGTAGCAATACAAGGATTCCAAGAAGACGGACTGCCCAAGTCTGCAAAGTGACTCTCTGGGGTCTCAAACACGAGACCTCCTCCCTATCAAGTCTTTAAGAGAAATGGACAGGGTTAGTCTTAATAAATGGGTATACCAGTTATAACAAGTAATCGCCTATTTACCAGATAACTGGTGGGGTCCGAGCGTTGGGACCATCACCAATCACCAGAATGTGGACCCTATGTCCTCTAATTCCCCCGTCACAAAACTGAACACCTGGAGGGACTGTCGGTCAAATATGTGCAAAGCCGATCCATTCGGTCTCTATGGGTACCTTTGGCAATGCCAGGGCTTCTGTTTTGAATTATTTTGGGGTCTTAAGAGACCCCAGACTACAATAGGGGTTTTTGGGTGGCGAACCTCCAAAATTTTGAGTTCACAATTTTTTGGGAAATTTGTAACAAACTCCTCTTTTTACGATCCAGTTTGTTCTAGACTTGGAGTGACCGGATCCATGCTCAACCACTACTCCAGTCAACCCTTACTGTATGGGGTCTTGTAGTTTGGGGACTAGGGGGCATGAGGCGGCCAAACCCCCTGCTGACGGGATTGTGATTGTATCCAGAATACTCTTTTAACTACTTCAGCTTGGCATGTACATGTGACCGCTGTGGCCCAATCACAGACCTCAATAGTGACCCCAGATACATGTCATCACCAGGAGAGCTCCAAGGAGGACAAAAGATACAAGATGAATATATATACTGTATATATATATATATATATATATATATATATATATATATATATATATATATATAGAGTCTCTTTCACCTCTCCTGGGTCTCCACCTATTGTATTTTAGGGTCTGTAGAGTATAATAGTTATTGCCATGCAGGTCGTGGCGGCCACTTTCGTATGTCCCAATCCCCAACTGCTTGGTTTCATTACAAACTGAACAGTTTGAGATATTCAGATTGAACCCTGTTGGTGGTGACGCCGTTCACCCATCTCATCTGACAATCTCGGCTCTGCTAGATCCTTACGATACAGACTTGTTATAACTTCTGTATATTCTGCAGCTTCTGTAGTTTCACCTCAAGCAAATCCAAATGTTATAAACCGAGATTTTCTTCCCATGGCCGGTGGCGTCGGCTGCAGTTTGCAGAGAAAAATCTTTTGAGAAATCTTCGAGCGACTGTTTACATTACTTCAAGGATTTGCAATAACCACAGGAGGAAAGCAAAGTGTCTGAACAAGAGAAGAATTAGGACAAGTTTTCTTTGTACGGGAAATAAGATCTTGACGTTTGATAGATCCTCGTTACATCAAGGAGTTCGCTCTTATCTCTGTCATCTTACAAGATTCTGCAGGGAACGGGAAGTGGCTTCCTTCTAATATTTGCAAATGATGTCTCTGCAAGTTCAGAAGTGGTCGGTGCGGCCAGATCTATTTCTGCTTGATGGCTCTCCTGGTATCAGCAGACGGTGCCCTGACTTTCCTTCCTTCCTGTGATTAAGCTGAATAAGCTCCTGGACGGGCTCTGGTCATCACTGCTGCATTTTAGGAGCAATACATCACTTGGGAGATATGACACGATCGGCTCCCTAATGTGAAGCATCAACTTAACCATGTATCCTGCCAGATGGTGTGATGGCCAATAAAAATATGTCTACATCATACTGGGGGGGGGGGGGGTGAGGAAAAGACTGCACGACCCGGACAGGAAGCCCACAGGTTAATTATAGAGCATTGACATGACCGGCAACATGACCCTTGGATGCTGGAGCTCCCAACTACCTGACTGTGCTGAAAATAGTCTCCTGATGATACCCGTGACGTCCAACCAGTCGTTCACATACTATCCTATGGCACCAACATATTCTGCAGCACAGTATAGCTTGTCACATAGTCCATTACTGCAGATAGAGACAAGTCCATCCAGTCCATCCTTGTAGAGTTTCTCCCCCCAGTGGACTCACAATCTAATTTTACTGTCTCAGGCTCAGGTCCCGCAATGAGGAAATGCAGTGTTTAAGGTTGCAACAACAAAAATTGCAAAAAAAAGCTGGAATTTCAAAAACACAAAAAAATTGACATATTAATTTTAACTGCTGAATTGCAAGTGTTATCCCTTATAGAATTAATAGGGGAAGGAAAAATGCAACAAAAACTGCGGAGCACAATGTTTTTTAGCTGCATTTCATTATATGGAGCCTTAACCTTGATACAAGCAAACACTATAGCCAGAGGCTCCTTGCACATGGACTTCTGCTTTGGCAGTATACTGGTTTTCATGGCTAGCACTCTGACCCATTAGTTTCTATGTCCCCGTACACACAATGTGGTATTATTGCAGGTCCATGTAGGGGCTGTGAGCCCGGGAAAAAGCTCAGGACCGCTCTGTTCTGCAGCCTGGGGTCACTGCGGGAAATCACTGGGAACAGACGGCACATGGAGATTATTCACAGTCTCGTTGCTGCACATGGACATTGGTATATAGATTGGTATATAGAGTGGTATATAGATAGGTATCTACATAGTAGAGAATAATCAATAAATGTATCAGAATGTTTTTGGAGAGTTGGAGGAAAGTTCTCACTCATTTATACTTATTTACTTTCCAATCCAAGGGAATGAAGATGGTTAAAGCCTCACGTATATGACTGATCTGGAAAGTTTGCTGATAAAGGGGAACTGAATTTAGCATTCGGCAATGTGGCTTAGTATGGTGGTCATACACCTTCAGCAGCTGTTCTGGGAGACCAATGATCCTGAATGGCCACATCCATATATATAGTACCTTAAAGTAAAAAAAAAAAAACCATGACGTTAGGTGTATACTGGGTATAAGACCCTGCCCATCTTCATGGCCCATGTAGGCTTGTGGATATGGCTCCTCCAATACAAGGTCGGGGTAGACGGATCCCGCTCACTCTGGTGCTCGCTAGGTTGGTTGCAGACACCATACACTCACTCATAGGTCTGGTCAGCATCAGTACTTGAGTACACACTCAAGGTTCACAGTAGCATTGACTGTCCATTGTTCTGGTCCATTGTAGGACTGAAACAATGGATAGATAGACAACTGAATGACACCATTAGACATATGCTTCATATGAGATACTTAAAGAAGTTTCCCAAGCAAAGTGTAAATCCCAGGGAGGTTTTTGGTGGTGGACACTCACCTACCCCTGGTCCTACAGTCTGTTGTCAGGTCCCTGGTTTCACCGAGCCATAAGTGGAATGGTTATGGTGCCCATTGTGGGCAATAACCAGCCTCAGCAGTGACATTTTATATACTGGTGACATATAAGTGGGAACGTCACTAATACCTAACATGTATTACATGGGATAGAACGGGGAACCTCAACTGAGGACTGGGGGTCAGTAAGTATGACTTCTTTTTTATGTCACCCCCCACCCCCAGGCAAATGGAAAACCCCTTTGAATTATCCCTAAAGGGTCACAAGCTCTAATATTAGGGGATAGTCACCAGCATCAGACAGGCAGAGATCTTCCATAATGTCACATATAACAGATCCAGGATTTCCGCCACGTCCCGTGTCTTGAACTGAGAAACGTCTTGAATTGTTTGTCCATTCAGCTTTGACATATCCAAGTGGTTCACTAAACTGCTTTTGTAACTTCTGTCGAGAGCTTAGAAAGTTTCGTGTCTATTCCTTTAAGTCCTGTTGGATCTTGGCACCAGACACAAGAGATAGCCCTTGATGGATTTTGTTTTATCTCCTTCCAGCTCTCACTGCTCATATTACTATAAACTTGATGCCCTGGAACAGTCCGGCTAATTGCACCAGTTCATTGGTACATAGAATTTAATGGGGGCGCATAAGTACGATTCTTGGCATGCGTTTAATCTTTACGAGACAGATTATCATCTCATGTAAAGCGGAATTCAGACTGGTGACCTCTGCCGTTCTGCTGGAGACGACAATACATATCAAAGCAGATTCATTTCTCAGTTTTCATGAGATCATCCTCAAAGTCTCCAGTAAGGTGGATATCGCCAAAGCTATTGGTGTGAAGCTCTGCCAATGCCGTATCATCACCTTGTCTGTAAAGGGCACGATTGTGCGCTCACCACTGAGAATGAATGGTGGTGAATGATGTTGTGGGCGGCTTAGGATGGGCTCCGAAACGTCAACTCTGAAGTGTAACCTAAGGGGCAGGTCAGCATTACAGGCACGTACCAGTAGGGCATTGCTACATCTGTAAAAATAAGCTTTTATTTATGTCATTTTTGTGATTTTCTTTTGCATTCTTTGCCATTTTATACCTGAAATGTAAAAACCTTCTCATACCAGTGTCCTGCCGTACGTCCATGTGCCTTGTAGGTCTATATCGAAGAGGGATAGATGAGACTACAATGGACATGAGCAAACTGGTTTGTAACAAGACGGGTTTATTACACATTTTCCAAAAATCTCAGGTCCTGCCAAAGCTCAGAATTTTGGAATTTGCCACCAACAAATGATTAATCTATTCTGGATTCTCTTCAGACTCATAGTATAACAATAGTGTGTGACCTTCGACTCTTATTATGGGGTCGCACTAGAGGATGGGTCAGTGAAGAGGCAGACGGGCACTATAAGGCGCAAGTACTGATACAATTCGATACAAGTCACAAGGTCTCCTAAAGGCACCAAGATTTCTGGTTACTAATGGCAATGGAACAGTCTCAGAGGACACAATATATTGGTTACAGCTTATTGATCACAGTCTCTACTAGAAGGCACACTAGTAACAGTCTTTCCTTGAGGACACACATTGGTTTTGCTTTCAACAGAGTCCTAGGGGAACTCAGATTGACTTAACTGGGCACCTTGGGCTGCACTCCCACAGTATGGTCCCTAATGGCGCTATCCTATCCTCCAGAGCGTTCTGCACCGTAAGTACAACCAGTCTCCAGGAAATAATCCAACACTGCTATAATACTCCAGGGACAAGTGTGGTTAAGGGGCTTCCTCCAATTTAGTGGTCCCAAGAAACAGCATAGTCCTATATAGGTGATAAGTTGGGCTACCACCCCCTGGACATCGGGATCAACAGCTCTAGCTCGGCTTGGTGTCTGGTTGATGCTGAAGCTCTTCATTGGTCTCAGGTATCCTGACACACGCACACCTGACCGATACATGCACACCTGACAGACACACGCACACCTGACCGACACACGCACACCTGACAGACACACACACACCTGGCATAAGAGGCGAAAGCTACATGCATGCTTATATAGCGACAGATGTTGGGGTATATGTCATGAATGTATAACCTGAATGCTTTAACACTGTGTGCACAGAGTCTTATGTTAGTTCTGAACTGTAAGAAAGTAGGTCGGATCATAAGTTGCCAAACCCGCAGATATCCATGGGATAGTGGGCGGCACCTATATGCATACACTATATACACTATATACACTATATACACATATATAAGACTGCTGCCATTTATCTCATGAGTACAGTCTGACCAACAATTGAGTTTTCTCCAATGGAAGACTAAAGCTGGGCATGCAAGTCACATGAATGATGGTGCAGTACAATGGGCAAACCATTTAATGTGTATGGGGGTCTCACGATCACCCCCAGCCAATTTAGTTTAGCATGCTTTGCCGTCAGGGACGATTATCTCCCTTCACTGGTGTCTGGGAGAAACTACTCTTTTGACTGTGAAAACATGCAAGTTCGGCTAAGACTGAATGTGCATGTCTATAAAGGAATTGGGATGGGGGGAGGGTAGGAATAGCTAATGAGGGTATATAGCCAGCTTAAAAAAATCAAGGGACTAGAAGAAATTTTTGAATCCTTCTATCTCTTCTCATCTTCCATCCCCTGCCTGCCAAACTGCTCAGTTCACTCCATAGACCCATCTTCAGATGTTTCGAGCTCACAAATAAATTGTTACATAGAAGTCTATGGTGAAGGGAAGAGGAGGAGGAGGCCAGTGAATGAAAAACAGCCATGGATACATGATAGCTCCGATAACAATGATGATATTGAGCTCTCTGCTTCTCATTAACTCATCGCCTCCTCCCTCCTTCCCTCTCCATAGACTTCAATGGAATGCAGTCTCCCCTGGCGGTGAATGGAGAAGTTTAGCAGGAAGGATAGGACTGATAAGAGGAGATGATGATCTTTATTAAAATAGTTTATGATCCCTTGAATTATTGATTCATGAAAAAAAAAAAGATATAAAGATTGGTCTATGAATCAAAACCAAACATGGAAACTTTTCCATCCCCATTATTTTGTCTAGCTCATCCCCCGCCACCGCCGTACACATGATATCTCTGAGAAAACGACTGAACTCGCTACCAGTACACAATGTGCGGGGTCACTAAATATTCCTACACGTGCATTTGCAATCAAGAATGTTTTTACTTTATTGACCCTGACAAAAAGAAAATGACATTATGGAAACCCGCGCGCCCGCCCGCCCCACCATGCCCCGCACCAAGTATAGGGTTTTGTATAGGGTTGTTTACTTTGTAAGAGGAAACCCCGGTCGCCTCGCATGATTACTCGTCCTCCAGTTCTACCTTCAACAAGAATCACACACCTAATAAAATATTTGTAAGGATTAAACAAATGTTTCCTGTAAAAGGTACAACAAGAAGACAAGACGTCTCTTTGTGCGCGGAATGAAACACATCGATGTGACCTCTGGAATGATAAGCTGGAAAATAAATTGCTGGATTTTCCCCAGTGTTGAAGAACATCTTGCAGATTTATTTGGGAACCTGCCTGTCCCGGCCTGCTCACCTGAGGTTTCTCGTTTTACCCTTCTTTGATACTAGTGAAATTATCATAACTCGTATTGTCCGCCCAAGTCACTCAAGATCTCTGGCGAATTGTTCCCGCTTTCTGTATCCTCTTGTGCTTGTTTAAGTGATCACATTCTTAGATTTAATGAGAAAACCCTTTATGTCTCCTGACACGGTGGGAGGTGAAAATGATGATGGGAACGTATTTAGGAACTATAGACTTCCTCCAAGAATGTCAAGAGACGTGACGGGGCGGAGACGCATGTCAATTACAGAACCTATAAACTGCACTGTTATATTAGTGGACATAATTTATCTTGTAATGGAGACGTCAAGGGAAGATCATTGTACTAGGAGGAATAGGAATTATAGCTTTAGGTGTAGAGCAATGTGCATGGTAGGAAAGAGGAGAGAAGCTAAGCTGTGTGATATATAGGGGTATAGGATAGAGGAGAGAAGCTGAGCTGTGTGATATATAGGGGTATATGATAGAGGAAAGAAGCTGAGCTGTGTGATATATAGGGGTATAGGATAGAGGAGAGAAGCTGAGCTGTGTGATATATAGGGGTATAGGATAGAGGAGAGAAGCTGAGCTGTGTGATATATAGGGGTATATGATAGAGGAGAGAAGCTGAGCTGTGTGATATATAGGGGTATAGGATAGAGGAGAGAAGCTGAGCTGTGTGATATATAGGGGTATAGGATAGGAGAGAAGCTGAGCTGAGTGATATATAGGGGTATAGGATAGGAGAGAAGCTGAACTGAGTGATATATAGGGGTATATGATAGAGGAGAGAAGCTGAGCTGTGTGATATATAGGTTTATAGGATAGAGGAGAGAGGCTGAGCTGTGAGATATATAGGGGTATATGATAGAGGAGAGAAGCTGAGCTGTGTGATATATAGGATAGAGGAGAGAAGCTGAGCTGTGTGATATATAGGGGTATATGATAGAGGAAAGAAGCTGAGCTGTGTGATATATAGGGGTATAGGATAGAGGAGAGAAGCTGAGCTGTGTGATATATAGGGGTATAGGATAGAGGAGAGAAGCTGAGCTGTGTGATATATAGGGTTATAGGATAGAGGAGAGAAGCTGAGCTCTGTGATATATAGGGGTATAGGATAGAGGAGAGAAGCTGAGCTGTGTGATATATAGGGTTATAGGATAGAGGAGAGAAGCTGAGCTCTGTGATATATAGGGGTATAGGATAGAGGAGAGAAGCTGAGCTGTGTGATATATAGGGGTATAGGATAGGAGAGAAGCTGAGCTGAGTGATATATAGGGGTATAGGATAGGAGAGAAGCTGAGCTGTGTGATATATAGGGGTATATGATAGAGGAGAGAAGCTGAGCTGTGTGATATATAGGTTTATAGGATAGAGGAGAGAGGCTGAGCTGTGTGATATATAGGATAGAGGAGAGAAGCTGAGCTGTGTGATATATTAGGGTATATGATAGAGGAGAGAAGCTGAGCTGTGTGATATATAGGGTAGATCTTCCATAGCTTCTCTTGTTGGCTCTGGTAGTGGATGCATGGATCGGTGGAACCATAGATATGATATTATAGATATGACATTACAGATATAATATTATAGATATCACATTCTCACTTCCTTTTCTATTTTTCTGTTGCACAGATCTTGAGGTTTCCTCGGCAGGAATTATTGTACTCGGGTTCCTGGCTCTGGCTCTCCTGTACGTCCTTAGCCCGGGGTAACGCTCTTCCTATTCTCGGTGCAGGTATAGTCAGACATACTTGGGCTTTCTAATCAGCCAGAGACAAGCTGAGCTTTGCGGGATTAATGAGTCAAACTAATGCAGATGCCGCTCAGGAGGCTGAGAACAAAAATCTTAATAATTTACTCAATGACAAAATCCTCCATCTTTCTCCCTCTCTCTCTCTGATGTGACTGATGCCAAGTGTAATGTTGGTGTGGCTCCATACTCCTTTCACCCTTGACAGGAACTGTTCATTTTTTTGGCAGAGATAACTAAGAAAAATTAAAAGGCTCTGAACATTAGTCTATTGTACTGGATGCCAAATTATCCCCGTCCTGTCCTTCCGCGGGAAAGAGGTTAAGTAACACTCAAAAAACTCATCGTGAGATCGACTGTACACTCAGAAGCGTTGCTGTGGTAATTAGTCCTCTCCATGTCCTAAAAGAGTGCTGTCTGCTACAAAGCGAAACATTGTATCAGGCTCATTATTATCTAAATATTTCCAATATTTGTCTTGTCTCATTTCTCGAAGAGGTTTCCCCCTAATAATAAGGGTTGTACCTGCATGCATCCATTAGTCCTAAAGTCTAGGGGTGAGCCTGGTTTGTAAGGAACTTGTCAAAAATTTTGGATTTGACCAACCATGAACTACTTTTATCCCACTCCAATACATAAAAAGAGGAGACCCAGGGGAGGTGGGTGGATATCACAAACAATCCTGGGCTCCGTCATGGCATCCAGAGAAGCTGACCATGCTCTATGTGACTTTTCAGTTTTCCGGAGCTCTGGGGATCACTGAAACCTGTAATATGGCCACAGATGTCATAACATTTACTAAAGAGACTCCAATCTATAATAATAGCAAAGCAACAAAACTGCAAATATTCATACAAAATCTTGTGACGTTCATCCAACAGGACCGTGGACATTGAATGGTGTGACATTGTGCATGCTTGGGGACCTGCTAGTAATTGGTGAGGGCTCCAGCCTTGGAGACCCAAAGGATCCTAAACTTCTCACCTATCCTATGGAGAGTAAACTGCTCTGCACCCCATGTAAGCTTGGAATATTAATAGTCAGCCATTTTGAAGTAATTCCGATAATCAACTTTTTTTTACTCGGCATGATTTTGAAAAACTAACACCCATGTACACACATAGACCTGTATAGCAGCAGTATAATATCTTCTCTATTTAGGGTTTTCTTCCTTCCTGCCCACCCATAGACTGGGAAAAATGAACGGTTTCGGAATCTGACTGCGCAGTATTTGTTTGTAGTCGCTAACCATAGATACACAACAATGTGAGAATTTTAAACAAAACTAATTACAAAGTTGCTTCGTTTTCTTTTCCATTTGACTATAATGTATCCAGTTTTGTTGAAGTCGCTATAACCTTGCATGAAGTGGGAATAAATGGCGGCTGACGCTTTATCAAGTTCCATCACTGGTAGGAAATTCTCTGGTTATTCAGTTCTAAATCCCTTCAGAGCAGATAAAGACTTTTTCCATTAGTTATTTCTTATTGAGTAGTCAAATCACAAGATGTCACTTAATGCTGCTATAAGTGGTGCTGAGCAACCCCATCTGAGCCCCGAGGTCTGACAACACACTGCAGAGCTTAGCTTCAATCCCTTGTAGGAAAAAACCAGACTTAAACATTTAATCTGATGCTGAGCCTTTAAAAGCTTATCAATTAATTCATAAAGCAGCGAAGAATCCTCCGCTCAAGATACAATGACTTAAGGGAAACAATACAGCTGACTCAAGCTACAAAAATGAGTCTTCCCATGGTTGTGACTCCAAGAAGGTCTCATGAGAATGTCTAGGGATCTTCATAGATCCAGGTATAGGCCTAGGCTGAAGGAGGTTAGAATAAGGCGAGATCAGCAAGGACCAGCCGGGCGTCCTCGATTGAAGTCCATCAGTGGACCAAAATGTAGAATAGCTTGATGTGAAATTTGCACGAGTTCAGGAGAAAGTTGGAAATACCAGATCAGTCTGACCAAGATGTCTACCACAATGACCCCTTCGACCACATCAGGAGGCACCACCAGGTGCAGGGTGGTTTTAAGACATTGGTGGACCCAGTGCAAAGGTATCTTAAGTGCCCCCCACTTGTAGCTACAAGACTACAGTTTGATGTTCGATGGGGGTATTGTGGTAAATGCATGGAGGACTCCATTCAAAATTTTGGCATGGGGCTCCACACTATCTGTAATCTGGGAAATCAAAACAGTGGCTGGTGCAATTGACGAATGTCATCATAAAACTGGCCTCCTCACAATATGGTGCTGATTTTTTGTCAACCAGGGCAAATGTGCCTAGTGTTGTATGGCCCTTTAACCCTTTCCTTGTCTATTGGCCCGGTCCATAACCTTGTTGTTTGCTAGGACTTCATTTAGCTGGGGGAGGGGAGTCTTTAGCCATCCAATAGCAATGTAAATGGAGGTGACTTCATTCCTAGGGCCCAATGGCCGTTCCATGGTCTCACTCTATGATACAGTGGTGGAAATGTATCAACCAATGTACAATAAGACCCCCTGGTGTAGTTGTCCCGTGTGCCGCCATGGCTATATACCTGTTGTGCCCTTGTCATTCTGCTGCAGTCATTGTCTAATCCTTTTTATTTTTTCCATTATTTATTGGTCGATTATGAGGCCATTTTGCATTTTCTTAAGGTTACGCTAAGCCCATGTGCGTTGTCTTACTAATTCTGCAGATCTGGCTGGCAAATCCTCGGTGCGGACACCTGGTGCACGGCTCATTGGGTCCCCACATGTCCAGGCTCTTCCTGCCCTTATAAATACAACATTTTCCCTTTCCAATATCTAAGATCCGCTATTAGGTAGGTGGGTGTCCATGAGAAATGGAACAACCTCTGAGCTTGTACCTGCACCGCGCCGTACAAAGGAACAAGAATTGATTTCTTTGCTGGGTTGAACATTTGCATAAAATTCTATAATGTCCCGGGGGTGTTTTATATATCCATCATATACTATAGAGAGAGAGCTTATCTGCACAATACAGACTTCAGGTCACTCACTGCAGAAATCCTCCTAGGCAAGGCTCCTCTGTATATTATCATAGACGTTATAGGGAATGCAATTCCTTGTATTATCATTACAGTCACAAGTCCTGAATCTAATTTACCCCTACGCCAGCCCTACGCCCCTCACAGAACACGACTACTCCCAGTTATGTGGCATTGATGTGAATGGCAATGACTCCAGTCTTAATAAAGGTCCGGACAGGCGCAGCTCATGACAGATTCCATACATAAGTTGTATGCCGTGCACCAGGATCGAGATCTCCATTATAATTCCCACCAAAAAACGGGCGTGAGTTATAGGAGTTATAGTGCATTTGACCACCAAGCTACACCCAAATTTGCACAATGTGGTGCATGAGGTGCAGAACGGAGTCTGTGGTGCATGTTTGGTGCAAAGCCCTTTCTTGTGTGCAACAACATCATCCCAGTATACCAAATCTCCCCCCCTCCCAATACAGAGCATGTCTAGAAAACTCTCCCATAGACCTCAATGAGTCGGCTCCAGACTATTACTCCCTGTGACCAAGACTGTGCCGTAAAGCAGATCACTAAATGCTGTTAACATCAAAGAGGAGATATTGGTTCCATATTGGTTGTCTGTTCTGGCTCTGATAGGGTATTCAGGTTTCCCTTGTAGGGTTAAGATCTGGTCGAGTGGTTGTAAGTAAATCTGATGACACGGGGGTACAGATGAGAATTCGTCTGTCTGGAAGAAGAGTCCACATGAGCAGACATGTGGCTCCAACATGTGGACGGTCTCACTGTGCTTGTGATTCTCCTACACCTGAGAATTCAATCCTGGAAAAATAACATTGACATGTCTAATATTACATCAATTAGAGGCGAGGGTCTCCACTGGGGGTACACGTGGCTTGAGGGGTGTCCAGTCTGGTATCGAGGACACATTAGTAAATCATATAGGACACACAAAGCTTTATCGATAAGGGTATAAACATGATTGAAAAGGTTGTTGGAGCAATTGGACACCCTATAACTTCTGAATAGCCTACCTATCCAGTACCGGGCGACGGCTGCTTTCACGCCTGCTGACAGTTTCCAGGTAGGAGACAGAAGGATATTTTTGATGTCATGCTAGATTCACAGAATAGTCAGCCAAATCACTAAATCCGTGAGGGTGATCCGATCTGTACGCAGTCACTACGGCTTCCTGCATTGCGTGGGGCTATTTTTGCAGTATCACATGTGCATTTCTATTACTGTCACTTTGTTTGGAGCCATCTGTGAGAACACGAACGCTGTGACAACTATTACCTTCAGTTAGAAGATACGTAAAACATCTGTCTCGCTTCACAAATTGGATTTCAATGACTCAGAGCAATTCATCTGCTATTTCTATTACCTTCTCAAAATTTCAGATTTCCAAACTTTTATTTTTGGTGTCGGAATATATATTTTTTTTTATGTTAGAATTTTACTATTTTGTTTCTTCTTGTTATCAAATCCAGAGCTCTGAGACTATAGAGTATAGCAGACAGATCGGGGAAGTAGGGTGGAGCGATCGGGATCGGAAAAGATTGGACCCCGATCGGCAATCGAGCAAATTTCATGATCAGGATCTGGATCGGCTGGAAAATGATTGGAAAACGGATTTTGACATCTCAAGATCAGCTCAACCTTAAAAGTGACTTTTCCCATAGAGAAGCATTGACTAGGGTTGAGCGATCGGGATCGAGAAAGATCAGATCCCGACCGGCGATCGAGTAAATTTAACGATCGCGATCAGGATTGGCAGTCACCTGACTGCAGCACCATTGATGTGACCACTATGGAAATTGCTTTCTTATGGTTTACTTAAAGGGGCACTAGAATAACCCAACTTGAAGTGTATGATTGTTGCCCCATCACTTGGACCCTGACCACTAGAACAAGGGTCCTGAGTCACCTGTTCCTTCTCAATCGCTTGACCTCGGTGAAGAGGAACATGAATGGATCGCCAATCAACCTTGTGGACCGATGAACAAAAACAAGTGTCCATCTTGCCAATCTTCATCAATTCCATAGATTTTGACCATGGGACATCCAACAGTGCCTGTGTTAAAATAGGCTACTGACCATCAATGTCTGATTTGGTTGGGGGTTGAACCACCAAGAGCCACATTGATCACAATGATAAAAGGATCCACTGGATACCCATGGAAAATGTTGGCCCGAGCAAATGCAGTGACCTGCTCATGGACTGGGGCACATTAATGACCCATCCTAAGAATCATTGATCCAAAACTTGGGTTGAGCTGATCTTCAGAGTTCAGGATCGATTTTAAAATCCGATTTCTGATCCTTTTTCCAGCTGATCCCGATTGTGAAATTTACTCGATCGCCGATTGGGATCCAATCTTTCCCGATCCCGATCACTCAACCCTAGTCAATGCTTCTCTATGGGAAAAGTCACTTTTAGGATTGAGCCAATCTTGAGATTTCAAAATCCGATTTCCGATCATTTTCCAGCCGATCCTGATCGTGAAATTTGCTCGATCGCCGATCGGGATCTTTTCCGATCCTGTTTGCACAACCCTTATACAGTATGAGAGATCACATTCTCCTTGGGCTGGGTACCCTTGTGGGTCAGCAGACTTCTGCTTCCACTTATACAGTCCATGCAATGTCTCATTCATTGGTCACATGACCTATTTGCAACTCAGTCCCATTCAAGTGTATGGGCTATGCAGTTATACCACTCTACACATGTACAGGGCTCCCCCAAGTGCTGTATCCTCTTCATACCAATGATCAGCCGGGGACCAGGTGTCAAATCCCCACCTATCGAAATATATGTTATTGCCAGGGAAGCCCCTAAAACTAGTCCGAATGAAAGTTTCTTCCACATATAGTAACTAGCTAACCAACCTAACCACACGCCGTATTAGATGACAAATACCAGGGAAGTCCAATAGTATCACGTGAACTGGGTCAGATTCGGGACGAGGACACATCGCTGTTAACTCGCTGATGACTGTCCCGAAAGTAGCCGAACTACGGAGGAGAAGAAAGCTTCCTTTCATCCTCCTTCCTCACATAGATCTTGTATTCCTTTTAATCCGCTTGTGCCAGGAAACTTGTGTTTGTTTTTATAAATGGGATATTTATGGAGACTCGGGGTCAAAGTATTAGAAAATTACAAAGTTAATGGCGATATCCAAACAGACTCGTTAGAGTTTCTCAAGGAAATGACATCTTTGTCCTTACTACTCCTGGGACTCTCTCTGTTTTTACTAGAAGAACACAGTTATTCTAAGACGAAACTTTGCCTGAACAGCGGCTGAATCGAGCTCAAGAAACGTGAATGTCTGTAGGATTTTGTCTGCGCCACGTCCTGCCATATTCCTTTATGGCATTAGAAAAATAACATTTTTTCCTATCACCCGCCTCCAAATCCGTCACTAATAAGTCTCAATGAAATGAAACAGGACCAAGCAGAATGGGAAATGCTGCGGCGGTTTTATGGCAGCAGAACAGTCGCACCCAAGAAGTCCCATGTGGACAATAAAAACAGAATAGAATTGGGTACGGCGCTAGAGGAGCAGACAGACGGATCTCTAGAGTCTTCCCTTGTTTGTATCTATGACTGGAACCATAGTGGGGAAAAAAATTATTTTAATATTTTTATAGTCAAGGCTAAATATAGCGTGGGGTATGTCACATGGCCAGATATTATACGCAACAGCAAAATCTGGTCCAAATTCCACACAATGTGCAGTTGCGAATTTTCTTATTGTGGTCGGGTTATCTTCTCATACATGTAGTGTCCTCTCCTGATAACCAGCCATGATGTCCTTATTGTGGTCGGGTTATCTTCTCATACATGTAGTGTCCCCTCCTGATAACCAGCCATGATGTCCTTATTGTGGTCGGGTTATCTTCTCATACATGTAGTGTCCCCTCCTGATAACCAGCCATGATGTCCTTATTGTGGTCATATTATCTTCTCATACATGTAGTGTCCTCTTGATAACCAGCCATGATGTCCTTATTGTGGTCGGGTTATCTTCTCATACATGTAGTGTCCTCCTGATAACCAGCCATGATGTCCTTATTGTGGTCGGGTTATCTTCTCATACATGTAGCGTCCTCCTGATAACCAGCCATGATGTCCTTATTGTGGTCGGGTTATCTTCTCATACATGTAGTGTCCCCTCCTGATAACCAGCCATAATGTCCTTATTGTGGTCGGGTTATCTTCTCATACATGTAGTGTCCTCCTGATAACCAGCCATGATGTCCTTATTGTGGTCAGGTTATCTTTTCATACATGTAGTGTCCTCCTGATAACCAGCCATGATGTCCTTATTGTGGTCAGGTTATCTTCTCATACATGTAGTGTCCCCTCCTGATAACCAGCCACGATGTGCTTATTGTGGTCGGGTTATCTTCTCATACATGTAGTGTCCCCTCCTGATAACCAGCCATGATGTCCTTATTGTGGTCGGGTTATCTTCTCATACATGTAGTGTCCCCTCCTGATAACCAGCCATAATGTCCTTATTGTGGGCGGGTTATCTTCTCATACATGTAGTGTCCCTCTGATAACTTAATTAGATTATTGGTAATGTCAGCACTAACTATCTAGTGTATGTGGAACTCTATGCAAACTGCAGCAGTCTTAGGCTTACAGTTAAGTGCAGAAATTCTCCCTCCCACCACTCCTATGATTTCTCTTCTTATTTGCCTAGAATTGATTCTATCTAACTAACCTTCCTTCCACTTGTCCTGCTTCTATTATTCTTTCTTCTATTGCACTGTTGCTGTTATAAATATATGGGATTGTGTGCAATTGGAGACTGCTAGAACAGATGATCTGTGCGGGTTCTGGATGGGACCTAAACAAATCACATACTGATGATGTATCCTGATTTGGAGCCATAAAACCCCTTTAAGACATAAGTTCTGTATATGCAGTAGATAAATGGGGTTGTAAGATTAAAAAAGACCTTACTTATTTTTTTTTTTCAGAAACAGCTCCACCAATGTATCCATGGACTGTGTCTGGCAATGCAGCTCATTCTATTCACCAAAAGAGAGGGAAATAAGACGTACACATTGGATAGGAGCCTATTTTTCTAGTATCTTACAACCCGATTCCAACACAAACAATTATTTTTTTTTGCTGGGAGGGCAGAAAATTCCAAAACTGTTATGTTTCAAGGCCATGCATTACCCAACCATCTCCGGTAGCATTTTTCTTGGGTCTATTGTCTTAGTGATGACATCCAGGCTTCTTTTCCTGCCTCATTTGCTAACACTTTCTCTATCTCCTTCTACCACACACAAAGTTCATTGTTTAACTCCTCCAACCTCTCCTCTGCCGCTCTCTGATGCCTTTTGTCAGAGTGACCTAACACATCTTGGAGAATTGTTCCAGTTGGTTTACCAAGAAAGGTCATTATTCTCTGACTACTCAACACTATACTAATAAATCCATTCAGACCTTGCCAAAAAACATAGAAACAGCTTTGGTCTGTGGTTGACTCTTCATCTTCTTTTTATTTCAATAGGTACAGAGGCCCGGAACACAATTATTTTTCGACACGCGGTCTTTTCAATAATTCCACTCTGGATGGGCTTGTTTGTTTCCGAGTCCATAGACTGATTAGGTCTATAACTCAAGTCTCTAGTTGATAGTGTGCCGCCTACAATCTGTTCCATCCTGACCCACGGGATGTATTTCTAGGATTAGAAAATCTGTCAAACCATTAAAACCAAAATGGCCAACTGCAAACGGTTCCACTAATCTGGTAGTGGACAATAAATCAAGAGCAATGGCTCATAAATTACAAATTTCAATTTGGGTGTCGAGCCAGGTATGTAATTGGACATCGGTCTGGTCGTAATTCAGTGATCAGACAGCACTTGGTAACAGAAATTGGAGATAAGGTGTCTCAGAGATACATCTGCATTGGGTAACGTTCCAACTGGGAAATTGATGGGACAACTGTTAGACCAAGTCCACTATGAGTCTTACGGAAACCTTTCCAAATGGATTCATTTCCATCCAAGCCTTTTATACTTCTTTGTTTAACAGGATTGCATCTTGATCAAAGCAAAACTTCTCAATCTGATTTGTAATTTGGTTTTTAGTTTGTGTTGTTAACTTCCATTGTGATTCTCCTGAATTTCTTCTGTCTTTCCACATTAACTAGAGTCTCCATTGCAATTGACATTGGAGTGCCGTTGAGTGACACCATCTTTACATGTCTCTATTGGCCTTCCATACTTTTTGCATTTGAGATCTGTCCTTCATAGAGGCTGGGTAAGTCGAGACAGACTAAGGACCCGGGAGCCAGGCAGTGTATTGTGTCCAGGGCACCTTTTTACCCCCAAACCTTGTTCAGTAATGTATTAAGGGCTGAGGGTTAAGAATGAGATGGAGACTGGGTAGGAATCGGAGGAAGCAAAGAGGACACATCTACAGGTGGCCATACAGATGCTGCAACTACAACCTCCTCTGCAAATTACACTGTGTGGTCCACGTGGTGGGAAGTGGAACACTTGCAAGTAAACAAGTCTTGGCTGTGGGCACACTCTACTTACTAAGTTGTGGTCATTGAAGTGTGACTCCTGAAAAAGTTAGTAGTATAGTGGTCACAAGGACCATTGGGGTTGCCGGGGCATCAGCATATAAGAGAATGGTGAAAACACGTGAACAACATCTAGACACCGCATGCTCTGAATCCATAAAACGAAAGCAGCACAGGAAATTCGACCAAGAGCTGTCAGCCATCTTGGGCATCACCCAAACCCCGGAGGACTTGTGGGGCGGCATATAGTCCCATGGACCCCAGAACTGGACTGGCTATTTTTCTGCAAACGTTCTACTGCTCATTTGCTCAAGAGGACTTTTCCCCACCAACTCTATCTCTTTGCATCCATTAATAGATGTTGCTATACTGGTGCCCGCCATTCCTGAGCAATCTGTGCAGTTAGTCTCAGCTATCAGTATGCTAACTAGGTTCTCTACTGTCAGGTGGGCTGTCACTGTCTGCCGGCTCCATCTCAGGACCACGTACCTGACAGTAGCATATTAGGTGCTGAAACTAAGTCCAATGATTGCTCAGGAATGGTAGAGGCTAAAGACAAAATCCCAACTGGTGCGGCACCGATTGAAGGATGGAAAGTCCTCCTTAAATGGACTGAAATTGCGAAACTTCCATGCCTTTGTGTGTTGCACCAACACCCTGTGGCATTTCAGCTAGCGTAGACCCCAACAATCACATTCACAAACCACAACCTCACCAGGGCCGTGAGACCAACTGTTCATACATGGAAAATGGGCTTGAATTGAATTAGGACATTTCCCTAAATTTTATATCAGATTTTTATTTCTTCCATATCTTTACATGGTGGGGTGAAAATACAGACTATAGGATATTTCAGACCCCTTTATAACTGTACTGGATGTTGCGTGTTGTATACTTTATACACCTGTTAGCAGCTTGGGCGGCAAGTTAATATACAATCCCCAGTGTTGTAACAAAGTCATAGGAGGAAGATGAAAGGGATGGCGATATCCCCTACTGTGCCATTCACCCATTAACTCTGTGTGAGTTGGATTTTTGCAAATACTGAGTGTAACGCACGTCCGGCATGTCCGCTGGAGGAATAGCATTACCTGATCTGCTTATTTCCCTATGTAAACATCACCTATAATATTTAATAAGCCATATGATATTGCAGGCGGTGAGTTCCGTCTATTAGCAGTATCAGCCGTGTGTGGTCCAGGCTAAATTGCCATTTCCTTTCATTAGACCTTGTAAAACAGGTCGGCGTTTATATACAATCCCGTGTTTGATTACATTGGGGAAGGCTGTGTGCTTTATATGAGAATTATCATCCGCGTGTGATATGAGGAGGCCATTAAGACTTAGAGATTTGGTTTATATTCTAGAAGAAACAATGAGAACCTTTCTTTCAGTCTTTAGTAAAGGAGAAGCCACTGCTGAGACGTAGATTGTACGTCAGGTAGTATCTGAGCTTGGGGCTCATTCACACTACATATGCGGCAGCTTATTCTGAACTTAAAACACATTCAGAATAAGCGGCGTATAAAGCAGTTCCATTCATTTCTATGGGAGCCGGCATACGAGCGCTCCCCATAGAAATGAATGGGCTGCTTCTTTCACTACGAGCACTCCCATTGAAGTGAATGGGAAGCGCTGCGTGTACGGCTCAGAGTAGAGCAGAGTCATGTGACAGAGTAGAGCAGAGTCATGTGACAGAGTAGAGCAGAGTCATGTGAAAGAGTAGAGCAGAGTCCGTCATGTGACAGAGTAGAGCAGAGTCATGTGACAGAGTAGAGCAGAGTCCGTCATGTGACAGAGTAGAGCAGAGTCATGTGACAGAGTAGAGCAGAGTCCGTCATGTGACAGAGTAGAGCAGAGGCAGTCATGTGACAGAGTAGAGCAGAGTCATGTGACAGAGTAGAGCAGAGTCCGTCATGTGACAGAGTAGAGCAGAGTCATGTGACAGAGTAGAGCAGAGGCAGTCATGTGACAGAGTACAGCAGAGTCATGTGACAGAGTACAGCAGAGTCATGTGACAGAGTACAGCAGAGGCAGTCATGTGACAGAGTAGAGCAGAGTCATGTGACAGAGTAGAGCAGAGTCATGTGACAGAGTAGAGCAGAGGCAGTCATGTGACAGAGTTGAGCAGAGTCAGTCATGTGACTAAGAGTTGGAGAGCAGAGGAACAAAACTTCCGGCCTCTCCCCCCCCCCCCCCGGGCACTCTGCAGAGGTAACCACTGGGATCTGGGGGACCTGCTTATATATTAGTAATAAACCCATTGTTAGTCCAGACACTGATGATATGATCACATTATTAGGACGAGGCCACCCGTCTGAGGACCCGAGAAGGACCTCACTTATTACTGGCTGTAAATCACCTCCTTGAAGAAGCTTCTTTTCACGGCTCTTTTAGAAGACGTTCCTCTGAGCCGTGGCTTGGTGTTCACGTCTGTGATGTCCTCCTCCATATTCATCATGACGTTCCATGTAACAGCTCATTCAGCTCTTCTGTTCTTTTCCTCCCTCGGTGACACATTTGGCCTTTTGTCATTTCGACATTCTTTGAGATCAACAGTCTATGAAAATTACAGAGCGAACTCGTAACATCATTCAGTTTTTTAATGACTAACGTAGGCAGAAGAATGAATTTAATCATGCAGCGGCGGTTCGCCATGCGCACACATATTAAATGTCCTCTGGTGTTGGTTCAGCCCCATGCCGGCATAACTTCATTCCATGGAGCAGTTGGAGAGATAATGTATGTCATCGCATGGATAGAGAGACACTGCCGAATTGTAACGGCTCAGGTTTTGCTAACCCTTCAGCTATGTGTCATAGGCCGAGCGGACGGCAAATCCATCAACATGAGGACATCAAGCTGATTGGCAGAGGCCGCCTAGTACGAATATTACTTTACCCTGGTGCAGGTGAGCAAAATATCGGGTAAGTGTAGATAAAACAAAGTGTCTGTCTGTGGAGGACCCAAGATGTCCTGCATTACATAGTCTATTGATTTTAATAGGCAACATGTAATACTTCATCTCTCCTGCAGGGGCACTGTAGGGAAATCAAACACATTCTTACAAGTTCCTGCTCAGATTATAACTGGGGAGTGAGGGAGTCCAGTAGTCTTGTTATCTGTGATGATCTGATATTTGGGAGACTCATGATAAAAATGGATTGTATAAATAGGACAACCCCTTTAAGGCTAAACTTTCCATGAACATTAAATCACCATCTCCATGGTATTTATTGATATCTCCTCGTGTCGTTCAACTTTTGCCTACAGTCCTGTATGACAGAGGTGTAACTTGAAGTTGGGGGCAACCTGGTGGCTCAGTGGTTAGCACTGAAGTCCTGGGTTCGAATCCTGCCAGGAACAAAATCTGCAGGGAGTTTGTGTGTTCTCCCCGTGTTTTCATGGATTTCCTCCTATACTGTAAAGACACTGATAGGAATAAAACAAGGCTCACAATCTATATAAAAAAGAAGTAGAACTAGAAGTTCTGTGGCCCAGATACCAAATCCATAGGAAGGACCCCACTTACCATAATAATGGTGCCATAAAGAAACATTTGAGCCCCTTGAAACTCCAGGAGCCAAATGCAACTTCTACCTCTGCACCCCAACTTATTAATATTGCAACATATTATCCAGGAAGATTATATTATGAGTAATGTTAATAATCACTTTTACTTTCATTGTTGCATGGTTGTCACAACGTATCGTTTCTTATCATTGCCCTGTTGGCCTGATATGGTTTATAGCAACCAGCACAAGTCACCCAAAAACACTAAGACCACAAAACCCAATGAATCTGGTGCATAGTAAATGTAGACTGTGCAACAGACCAAGAAATCTGCAATTCTAATGGAACAAGCATGGAAGAAAGTGACAAGTATAGAAGAAGAAGAAGATGACGATGACTATCGGCAACCTGAATGATCAGATAATGACACAATATGTTTTGGAGCAGGACAGAAGGAAGGGAGCAGTTTCCTTTCTCATCCTCAGGAAAAGGCCTTCAACCTGTTCTCCGCCATTTGGCTTCATCCCAGGAGCGACGATTCTTGAAGTCAGTGAAAAGCCGGCAGATCAAAGGAATCAATTCTTCCCGTAATGGCCATGTGTGCACAAATCTCCATCTACAATGTCCTCATCACTATTAGCAATGGGAAGGACCGGGTGGAGGCGACACAAGGGGAAGGTTTTTTTTTTAAAAAAAAAAAAAAAAATTTCTATAATTGAGTGAAAACTATGAGATTATTATTAGTAAGTGATGACAAATCTCCGGCGCTCCTTCCTGAATGATATTCATGCTCCGAGTGCTCGATATGTCAGCAGAGCGGATCCTGCTCATATGTTGTACTTTGTGAAGTAGTCAGACATTATTTAGCAGGATAGCACCTGTCTGTTTTTATTCCCGTCGTGAGCAGACACTCCGCGGCAGGGACGTGTAGTCGGAGCTTTGTTCCCATGCTGACTGATATGTCATTGATGTGGCTCTTATTGCTTATTATTGAGTGATGGGCTGATATAATGGACTATTAGTCGAGAGATGAATTATAGAGACATATACAGGGTATACAGAGGACTAACTTGAAGTTCCTGGGCCCAATGCAAGCTATTTAGGACCGCCCACTGGACTCCTACGATCCCAACGAGCAGATATTTAGATCAATAAATTATAGTTATACTAAATCTTCATATAATTCTATAAGTCAATCTGTTCCCTGCCCTATGACATATTGTTGGTAGAGCTGAACACATTTTCAATGTCACTTTCTATTCTATTGTGTCGATTTTTGCTACAAAAATAATAGACTGATACTTTGTTCCACAGGTGAGAACCCAGGGTTCATCTGTAATATGGGGCAGGGGGATGGGCAGCAAGTATTCATATCCTTTAGAGAATAACCATGGGGGAACTGAAGCATTACAAGGTACACATCGACATTAGAGGTTTGTCAATGCAATACACGGCCATGCTCAGCCCTCCGGAGGACTTTGAAGTCACTTTCCACTAAGTGTAATAAGTGAGGTCCCTGTAAGGGGGAACAACGTACTATTAACCCTCCAAACTATTGCTACCTTTATACTAGCCCAAGAACCTCTAATCCATTCCCTGTTTGTTCTTATTGTTACACAAGCTTCAATGTAACGTATTCAGAATCTGCTTTAGACCAAACATTGCTCAAGGGTCCAAGTCATGGCTACTGAACCCTGAATAAGACATGGAACCATATGAGGAATGGTCTAAGGTTGGTTACGCACCATCATGTTGGATCTGAGGGTTAGGGATGCTATACAAAATGCAAATGAATTAGGGATTTGACTTAGGCTACATTCACATCTGTGTCTCTCCAGAACCATCCAGTGCAGAATCTGCCCCAAATTCTGCAAGTCTGACTTTTTCCTTCAATGATGTCTTTGGAAAAATGACTGAAACTTGACAGACACCATTATAGTCAATGGGATTCCTCAAAATTCATTGGCATCCATCATGGGACGGACTGTTTTTCCATTCTTCTGATCCTGTGATTGACCAGTAGAATGGAGACAACATGGCCAAAGTGAATGTAGCCTAAAGCCTTATTCTAATACTAGAAGGGAGAGCCTTGCTGGTGTATTTTGCGGCAACGAGGACAATGAAGCAATGAGTCCTAAAAAGATTACCCGGTGAGCTACGTATCTAATTCCAAAAATAACCCATGAATCTACATAACCCTCAATAGTATCTGACTACTCAAGTCGTAAAACATGACCTACACGTTGAGACAGTCTCACCTTATGACTTGAGACACGGACTTGGTCAGAGACCTTCTGAGTGTCTCCTTTCCACCATACAAGCAGAAGTTCATCTAACACAATCTTGTAGATCTCAACCTAAATTACTAAGAACATCTTAACCATAACCACCTCGCCCATCTCAACCTGACCCAAAGACGCAACGTGCCGACTTCTAAGAGGCCGACAGTCTATTTTCAGCGCGGGGTTGAACTTTAGCACTTGGTTCTATTTACTTTCCACCAGCGGAAAAAAATTTGGGACTATCTTACAATGTCCTCAGAGGGATTAAATGAAGAAAAATCCGTTCTGAGGTCTGAGACCTGTGACCACTGTCTCTGTTGTTTTATCAAATATTAGTTTTTCGATGTGTCTCCAGCCAATGGGGCCCCTGGTCGGAAATAGACGATGGAATAATGGGACGGATCAAAATAATTCCCCGGGTTGTTGCTTTTTAATCCTTCTCCCAGAGATCCCGGCCAGATTAAACACGAAACCTGCATTTATCATGGCTAATATAAAGTTTAAGTCATGGTCTATAAACATTTAGGGGACGGGAGTAGAACCTTTTTCCCTTTCTTCTTGGAAACTACTGGAATAATCAAACAGGTCTAAAAGGAGTTTGATGAAAATGCTCAAAAAAAAAAAAAAAAAAAAGGGGGGTCGGTTTGTTTAAAGTTTGTCGCTCTTTGCAGTGATTGACGTTAAAAGCCTGAGTTATTTATAAAGGGTTGTTTGCATCGGAGCCCGCAGCGCTGGGAGACAGAATGGATCGGCCGAGATGAAAGGTCACTTCAAGCCAATGACTGGAAGGAGCCGCCATGTAGCCTTCAGTCAAGAGCTCCATAATGTATTTGTTTAGTATATGGAAGTAAGCGGCCATTATTAAGGTGCACCAATCGAGCCCAAGACGCGGCGGCGGCGATTAAAGCTGTAATCTCACTAAAGAACATAAACAAAGGAAGCCGAAGGACTCTCAGCAACTCATATTTCCTCTTGTCTTCGAGGCTGCAGATAGATACAACGTAATGAACAATATGTCCTGCGCTGAAACAATTGTAACGAGATGAATTGGAGGACAAGAGTTCTTGTTGTTGTTATGACCCTCCAAGCTCAATAAATTTGCTCTCCGAGTGTCTTTATTGAGTGATTATCTAAATATACTCAATGTAGTGCGGAGAACTATGGCGATCTATCACCGAGGTGGCCAATCTGAAGTATTGTTGGGTCTGAAATACAGTCATTGTACAAAGGGCCACACAAAGGAATAAGTGGAATCTCCAGGCAGTAATAATAGATCCTCCCTCTCATCTACCATCTGTGTTTTGAGATTTTGGTGTTTTTTTTAATCTGGCAAATGGGTCTTTGTAACACCAGGGCCCAGGTGCTTTAGCATCTCATCACCCCATGTAGTTGCACCCCTGGGCCCTGTCTGCTACCTCTGCATCCCCTAGAGACGCTCTTATGGTCAGACATTCACATTTATCAAAGCCTGGTCAAGGGGAGGTACAAAAACACCTGGGGACATATAGGGACACATAGGGACATTGGGACACATAAGGACACTGGGACACATAGGGACACATAGGGACATGGAACACATAGAATACATAGGGACACATGGGGACACATAGGGACACATAAAGATACTGGGACACATGGGGACACATAGGGACATGGAACACATAGAATACATAGGGACACATGGGGACACATAAGGACACATAGGGATATGGCGACACATGGGGACACATAGGGACACATAAGGACACATAGGGATATGGAGACACATAGGGACATGTAGGGACACATAGGGACACTTAGGGACATGGAACACATAGAATACATAGGGACACGTAGGGACACATAGGGACACATAGGGACATGGAACATATAGAATACATAGGGACACATGGGGACACATAAGGACACATAGGGATATGTGGACACATGGGGACACATGAGGACACATAAAGATATGGGGGCACATGGGGACATATAGGGACACATAGGGACATTGGGACAAATAAGGGACATGGAACACATAGGGACACATAGGGACATTGGGACACATAAAGATACTGGGACACATAGAGACACATAGGGACATGGAACACATAGAATACATAGGGACACATAGGGACACATAAGGACACATAGGGATATGGGGACACATAGGGATATGGGGACACATAAGGACACATAGGGACCCACAGGGACACAGGGACCCACAGGGACACTTAGGGCTGATTTATGAAGAGGTGAAGAGTCTCCGGCACCAGCATGGAAGTCTACACCAGTTAGGAACTAGCACAGATTTCCATTATAACTCACACTAGAAAACTACTGTGAGTTACAATGAATATGGTGAGGGGTCCCCACCCCATTCTGCACAATGTAGTGAGTGAGGTGCAGATTGGGGTTTTTTGGCATACCTATGACCCACGAAAGGGCCTTGCACCAAATGTGCATCACAATATCATCCCTCTAGGCAGACAAGGGGGTGTGATTCTGAGCTCTGGCACTGACTGTCTCTGATTGGAGCTCTGAGTCACACACTCTGCCTGACACCGCCCACCTGACATAACAGCGCTTAAATAGCACATCAGGCACCAAAACTACCTGAACCTGTTACTCAGGAATGGTGGGGGCTAAAGACAAAATTCCCTCTGTATTGGAATCAGTGGAATGGAACCTATTGACAGATCATAAGAGCTGGAGTCGTGGAAGTGATTAATGGTTTTAAAGGATATTTCATAAATTGTGTGATAGATACAGTTTCCACTTCTGGAGCACACACCTATCTTGAGTTCCAGGGTCCTTGGCCTCCATATCTTGGCTATTAAGAATGGATAGTATGGCAGCACCTATGTAGCCCTCTCCATTGATGTCTATAGGCATTCCAAAAATAATCCTCTATTTTTGGAACGTCCTTAGAAATGAAAGGTGGGAACTGCACATGTGCCAGAAACTCTTCATACTCAGGATAGGTGATAGTCCAAGAGGTGGGGCCAACATCTTTCATGCAGTTGGCGTGTCCCCTGGAAATGCTATACCAGAGTGGCCATGCCTGATCATTATGTTTGAGGAGACAAGGGCACCAGAGGAATTTCCTTGCATTTTATGCACACAGGAGTTGACTCTTGGCCACCAATTGGGCCCCACTGATCTATTAGACTTTGGAGCGCGGGTGACCCATGCGGTGCACCATAGGAATCCCACAATCTTTTGTTGTACCCAGGGCCATGCATATTTTATAACAAGGGTCTCAACTTTGGAATTTCAGTCTAACTGATTTATATCCATTGCAAAATATTAGAATTTAGGAGGAATAATGAGATTTTCTTTTCCTTTGTAGCCAGAATTAGAATGTAACAGAAGGGTTTTCCTTGGATTTCATGTTTTTTTGGCTTGTCTATTTAATATCGTAAAAGGTAATCAGAATAAATTGTGTTCATACAGATAAGAGGGACAGCAGATGGTCTGTAAATGGTGCTGTATGTCATTCACGCAGTGACATCTGACTGTCAGGAATAATGTGTGTGGTGCCGGCTCGGCCTTTCATCTGCACAATGGCCGCCGCTGAACATTAAAAGCATCTACCTTTCACTCTTCACAAACATTTTTCAAGTATGTTTTGTGATGTGTACACAGCTGCGAAGGTTGGAAAGAGACTATTATTCATTTTTGCACATACAAAAAGGAGCCTGTTCCCCTCATCCTACAGACAGAGTCCCGGTAATGCATTTTTTTTTGTATTATACAGTTTTCTTTGTGGTTGTTATTTAAAGGGGTTATCTACTTTGGTGACCGGAGGTTTAATTTGTAGCTCCTGGGCCCCAGTGCAAAATATGTAATGTGCCAGCCATGTACCATGTAGAAGAGTATCCAAATGTATCTGGCACAGGGGCCACCTGAGGGTCCAGGGTGTGGTAGCGATAGGCCATCAATTTTAGACTCATGGGGGGTCCAATTGTCTGGAAACAACAGATTTGTGAGGGTTCCAACAGTCAGACCTAAAATTGATGGCCTGTCTTAACTGGGATAAAGAGGATACCCTACTTTCCAGGAAGATATGCTTATATCTTATTCCGCCATCTGTCATATACTGCATTTCCGTGAGGTCTCCCACGACTCTGCTAACCGGGGTGGTTCAAGTCAAGTCCAGGTGGCAAAATGCCAAATGCATTGCACTATCCTGGTGATCACCTGTCTGCTGTGGGTTTGACCCCTGGAACTTCTTGCAATTGGTTACAGGGAGTTGCATCCAACTACCCATTTGGCACCCATACAAATAAATGGGCACCCATGTACCAGAACACAAAGCAATGCTAATTTTTGCAGCTCGAGAATTGTCTTTCAATCTCTGGTCTGGTTTATACAGATGTGTTGTTTTACTTTTCTTCCCTGTTCAGCATATTCTGAGATCTGTCTAGAAAAACATGAATTTGCAATACTCTGTCACGAGATGTCTATGTGTAATTTAATCAATCTATGGTTTCAGCCTGATATAGCGTCAACATTTTCTGCACAACTTTAGAGACACTGTCAGTCATTGTCCCTAACAAGGGCTTACAATCTATAATCCCTATCAGGATGTCTTTGGGATGTGGGAGGAAACTGGAGTTCCCATAGGAAACCCACTAAACACAGGAGAACATACAAACTCCTTGCAGATGTTGTCCTTGGCTGGATTCAAACCCAGGGCTCCAGCGCTGCCAGGTTACAGAGCTAAACACTGAGCCACCGTGTTCACAATATTGCATTAAACCATGGGAAATGGTGGATGTACACAACATTTGAAATAAGCAAAAAGTGGAGACATTGTAGGGGGCTACAAGTGAGAGAGGTTCAGAGTGAGGAGGGCTGTCAATCTGGGATGGCTAATAGCACATAAGGGCATGGGATTTGCTAGAGAGCATGCTTATTCTGTGATACCTCTAGCACTCTCACATGCCCCATCTAGCAGGAGCTACATTCATGGTGGGGGGTAAAACAACCCCTGTTCTCAGGATGGGCGGGGGTCACAGCAGTCAGACCCCCCTGATCAGCTATTCATCCTCTATCCTGAGGATTCTTCCTGGAATAACTGCTATAAACTCTGTTGAGGGAAAGGGTTGAGTTTTTTTTTACATCCATTGACTATATTAACGTTCCTCTTTGTGTATATAATATAAGTGAACCCCTGGGACATCTGCAGGAATGGATATGCAGCCTCCTTGGTCAGTAGAAAACCTGACCCCGAGTCCCCAAGTGGATTCCTGAAGTCAGGAGAACATTATGTTGTGTTTTCCATTCTAGATTACATATTCGGGATTATTAAAGGTAGAATAAGACAATTGTGAGTAATGTGAACCCTGCCCTACACGTACTGCATGATTACAAGTAAAGACCAGAAAATGCCCCATTAAATAGCGATCAACCGAGCGTTCTAGCGTTACATATGATCAGAGCAGCAGCGGATCATGACATCACCCAAATACGACAACAAGACTCAAGAACATTCAATGGCAGAAGGAAATTCCAGCCGAGATGGGAAATAATGAGGAGTTGTATTCGGATCCCCTTACCTGAGAAATGGGTTTCTGACATTAGACCTTTGCTGGGTTAAAGTTAACCTGAAGTTTATGTTTTGTAATATTATTATAATCCGGTTAATTCCACAGTAATTTGTTCCCTAAGTGCCGTGATTGGATTCATCGCTGACGAGATTGAAACATAGAAACAGAAGATCAACGGCAGTAAAGACCTCGAGGACCATCTAGTCTGCCCTTACCATAGACTTGGGCTTATCCCAGCCAGGATGAGCGTCACTTACTGTAGATCTCCCCATTATATCTGATGGAAGTTTCTTCCAAGACTCATCTACTCCTTCAGTGGAATAATATTTCCTGACATTGTTTCTGATCTTCGCCACAACTAATTACAAATGTTGCAAAGTGTATCGATCGTGTATCATTGTTCACAGGTGAAACTTGGTTGTATGACTCTAACCTTATACTCTTGGGCATTACAAGCTTAGAACAGTGATTCTGGTGTCATATGATAGAAATTCTCATCTTTTCTATGACACCATATTATCTACCTTTATTACATCTGGAGATCTCTCCTGGTGAATCCACATTAAGGGGTGTGATTTCTATGCAGCTGATCCTAATCCTGGCCGTGTTTTTACTTGAATTTCATCTTTCATACGGCACCAGAACCTCAGCTCTAAGTCTTTAAGTACCTGAGATATCAGTGTTTGAAATAATAAAGGAGTAAGACTACAGAAGAGGCAGAAAGTAAATTTCAGTTCAGGATTTCATAGAACGGAGCCAGATGGAGAATAAATTATATTACAACATTTATTAAAGGTTTTTATCTGCCTCTAAATTGATCCTATTAACAGGATAGAACACAAAGTAGCAATAGCGAGTAACAAAACAGGGGACTATGAAGAAGACAAATAATATACCACCAAATATACACCAAGTAATATAAAATGGGGGCAACATGGTGGCTCAGTAGTTAGCACTGCAATCTTGCAGTGCTGGAGTCCTGGGTTTGAATCCTGACAAGGACAACATCTGCAAGGAGTTTGTATGGATTTCCTCCCATACTCCAAAGACATACTGATAGGGAAAATGTAGATTGTGATCTCATATAAAATGGATAATTTATTCACAATCCAGACAAGGAATAAAAAATGGCTAAAAATACATAAAAATAGAGAATACTGGCAACACGTCTCGTGATGAACCACTGCCTTGTTCAAGCCTGGGAAAGGTCATCAGTATATGATGTTTGGGGGTCCGACACCCAGACCCCGCACGGCTCACCTGGTTCTAGACATCTACAAGCACCGGATGGGGAGTGCGGGCCGACTTGCCTATTCAGTGTGCATTCCCCCCCACGGCCAGTATATCTAATCTGTGTGGGGTCCATATGATGGACCCCCACAGATCACATGCTGGTGTGGATGGGTCATCAGTATGAAAAATTAATTTGGGTCCAGACAACCCCTTTAATGACAGAAACGCTGTGAAAAAAAAGCAAAAGTTGCTGAAAAGCAATGGTTGAGCTTTGATGTCTGCAGAAGATCGGACCCCTGATCAAGTCCAGATCAAGTCTTTTCTTCACCCATCTTGTGAACTCCTCCGTGGACATCTGTGAGCCGAGAGGAGGGTTAACAAAGGGATTACCAGAGAAATGCAAGTCAGGGAAAATGCAGAGGTTTAAAACGCGGAGTATCTTCCTCTCTAAACACAGTCCTCAGAGATGTATGGACTTGTTCTAAAGCTTGTTTAGGAAGGATTAGCAGAGGAAAGGAACCCGTCTGCAATCAGATTTGTGATAATAGCTTTTCAAGATGCAGAGGTGAGCAGTGCATGAAGCCTTATTCTAAACAGATCTGGATCCCAAAAAGAAAATCACAATAAAACCGAGTCCTATTTTTGTTAGTTTGCCGGGCGCCACTTATAAAATCCCATCATCCCGTCATAATGTACCATGCACAAACCTAAGCCCCTTAATAGACTGTAACTACCCATCCACGTAGACAGATAGAATTTCCCCTTTGTTTAATGAAATGCGGTAAGTGACATCCCGAGATAAGACAGACTGACGCTCTGTTACCACATGTGTGCCAATGATTTATGCCCTCGATGAAAACCTCTAAATGGAGTTTAGGAAAAGCGAGATCTCCCTCCAAGTAAATTATAACTGAGGTCTATGGTAGGTGGTCTGTGTGCGGGAGACGCTTTGTACATTCCCCACAGATAAGAGTTTAAGTTGCAGATTTCCTTCAAATCTCCTTCATGTCATTTTTTAAGTCATTTTTATTGCTACAATGTATCCAAGATAAAATTAAAAAACGTTGCACAAGGTTTTGGTAAAAAAAGATTACTTTTTTTGTAAACCGCTATGACATAGACCTATGACATAGACCTCTACATAGCTACCATCGAGAAACGGATGTTCTCTGTGCCGCCCCTCCTTACATATAGGTGGAAGGACCAAGGTAACCATAGAAAAGGCTGCAGGGATCACAGGGGCGCCATGGCCTAGTCAAACTGAGGGTGCTGAGAGTCCACCACCACTGATCTGATAAGGATGGCGTGTCCTACGGGTAAGCAATGAATGGAAAGACCAGTCACACAAGTTTCGGCAGCCTGCCTATTAGGGAGGTTCACAATTCAGAGCCTTCACACCATGAACTGAGCCGAGAGGGGCTTCAAAAAGCTTCTCTTACAGCGGAGGATGCAACATGTCCGTACGTGACATAGTCAACCCTTTGATTTCCTTGAACACTTCTTGTAGGTTCCACAAAGGCTGATCACTGTTCTCTGAAACAGGATGACCCAATACAACCTTCTCAATATAAAAGTGGAGACGTCCTTTAAAGTTTCTTCAGAAAAAACTGTCCTCAGCCAAGGCTTTCTTGGAAAAAGTTGAAATGTCTCAACTTGAGAACCCCAAGTGGGTTATTACCTTGGGTAGAGCTGCGGAAATCCTGGTGCTCAGATGATTTTGCCAGAGGAACATTCAGGGTGAAGTGGATTGATAGTGGTTTACTTGTCTGGCTAATAAAAGAGGTCCCAAGTCTGAGACCTTACTCTATGATATCCTTAAGACGTGGGGAAAAGTTTCTCCTACTTGGACAGACTGTTTAAGATAGGTGCTTTGTTTTGACCTCTTCCTTGTAGGCCACTAGGGTTATAACCATCCATAGCTACTAGAGATGAGCGAACACTGTTCGGACTAGCCGTTCCGAACAGCACGCTCCCATAGAAATGAATGGAAGCACCTGACACGTACACTTTGCCGGCGGCCGGTCGCCGTGCCGGGTGCTTCCATTCATTTCTATGGGAGCGTGCTGTTCGGAACGGCTGATCCGAACAGCGTTCGCTCATCTCTAATAGCTACATCTTATAGGAGCTATGGGAATAAGAAACATTTACATCTTGTAGGCCTCTATTGTTATAACCTTCCATAGCTACATCTTGTAGGCCTCTATGGTCTTATCCTTCTATAGCTACGTCTTACAGGCCTCTATGTTCATAAGTAACTCTATATATTTATATCTTGTTTATTATTTATTATGCTTACTTATATAGCACCATCATACTCCGCAGCGCTTTACAGACATTGACAGTAACTGTCCCATATAGGGCTCACAATCTATATTCCCTATCAGTATGTCTTTGGTGTGTGGGAGGAAACCAGAGGAAACCCACGCAGACACGGGGAGAACATACAAACTCCTTGCAGATGTTGTCCTTGGCAAGATCTGAACCCAGGACTCCAGCGCTGCAAGATTGCAGCGCTAACCACTGAGCCACCGTGCTTGTAGGCCTCTATGGTTATAAGTAACTCTATATATTTACATCTTGTAGACCACTATGGTCTTATCCTTCTATAGCTATATCTTGTAGGCCACTAGGGTTATAACCTTCCATAGCTACATCTTGTAGGCCTCTATGGTCTTATCCTTCAATAGCTGCATCTTACAGGCCTCTCTGGTTATAAGTAACTCTATATATTTACATCTTGTA
Source organism: Leptodactylus fuscus (assembly GCF_031893055.1). NCBI lineage: Eukaryota > Metazoa > Chordata > Amphibia > Anura > Leptodactylidae > Leptodactylus > Leptodactylus fuscus. The sequence goes on along the minus strand of NC_134272.1, from coordinate 4,654,362 downwards.
GGCCTCTATGGTCTTATCCTTCTATAGCTACATCTGGTAGGCCGCTCTACAACTACATTGTATAGGCCAAGACAATATAACCCCCCACCTTTCAGGCCTTCACATGTTTTCTTTAACCTATGGATTTTAGGAACGGAGAGAATTAGCCGGAGATGTTTTCAAAGCCGGGTCAGATTTACTGATATTTACATTATAAACACAACTTTGACTACTGAATTTGCCCGAGGAAATGCTTACAACAGTAACTCGATAGTAAAGTATACCAGAGGGCTGATTCTGTATCACATTGCATCAGGATGAACCCATTAAGGTTATGTCAGAAGCAATTTTCAGTAAATAATAATATAATAATTCAGCCGCCGCCTTCTGCTCCTTTCAAGATGTCGAACTCGATTCATCACAAGGTGATTGAAGACCACAAGGTAAGAGAAGCAATCATCTCCGAGCTCCGAGGCCTAAATGACAGAGATTTCCATATTCACACACATGATGAGAACGGTCACTTTAATATTTCTTAAAGGAATTGTCCACCACTAAGGATGATCTCCCTTTGATTGAACCAATCTCTGAAGGTTGTCTACTATGATTAGTGATTATTATGTCCATGTCAATGATCGGCCCGTAAACCAAGTAATCGGGTCCGTTAATGTCAATGGCTATTCTTTATTCCGGGCTACATAAAATCTGTCATGACATATAAATCCCATATAATAATATTATTAATCCCATTTTACAAACGCTGGGGCAAATTTACAAGATGCAATTGACACAATATAACACTATGTATCACAATCTAACACTATGTAACAGAATCTAATACTATGTAATACAATATAACATCTTGTAGCACAATCTAACACTATGTATCAGAATCTATCACTATGTAATACAATGTAACATCATGTAACACAATCTAACACTATGTAACAGAATCTAATACTATGTAACACAATATAACACAATCTAACATTATGTATCAGAATCTATCACTATGTAATACAATGTAACACTATGTATCACAATCTAACACTATGTATCAGAATCTAATACTATGAAACACAATATAACATCATGTAACACAATCTAACACTATGTATCAGAATCTAATACTATGTAATACAATGTAACACTATTAAAAAAAATTATAAATATTTACAAGGCGCAGTTGCACATTCACTTCTATGGAGCATAAGGGTTAGCTCTTGCGTTTCCGTCGCTTTCGGCCATTGTCCTACCATGAATATTCCTCGTGGGTCACTTTGAAGCGTCGCAGGCTTAGCCGTCAAGATTTTACCTCCTTCACCCCATCAAAGCGTAAAGACTTGGCCTTTGAAAGCCTTATTGTGCCACGAAACCCAACTCGGGGGCCGCCTAATTAATTCTACTAAATAGATCAACCACTCAGCATTGGAGTCTTTAAGGAAAGAAGAGACTCAAGAAAATTTGGCCTGGTTTCTTAAGGTGATGTGTTTTCATTGCCGGACATCCTTTGAAAGGCATCGGGCTACTTTTAGACTGGATTAGTAAAGGCGTATACATCCCCTTTGTAATGGCATTACAAGCCAAGGACCTATAGAAATAAAAACAAGATGCCGAATTTCAACAGAAAGCCACTAAAAGCTACTTAGTGCAAACATCCGTAAACCTGTCAGGAGTGAGGACCTGCTAAAGAAAACTACGAAGAAAGAAGCTCCTGAAGATGACAGCAAAACAAATATTAGGATTGGCGCAGCTTAGAAAATGGCAGA